>NC_068401.1:25176928-25546310 GCF_023724105.1 Carassius gibelio | reverse complement strand
TTTAGAAGGCAGCGAATTTATAGGCAGTAGAGTTCACTAGGTTTTGGAACAAAGCCAGTTTGTTACTCTCTTGAATGCCCTAGTCTCTGTTCTGTCTTGCCTCAGTGTTTATACTCTACAGGGCTTTGCATCGATGACAGGGGAGCCCCCGTCTCAGGGATCTATGAGGTTAATCCTGTGTGTGTGTGTGTGTACAGTATGTGTTTTTCTCTAGCAGTAAGGCTGGACTTGTGGACTGGTTGCAGCTGCTTACCCTTCTGATTCCAAGAGTCTCGTCCCCTTATAAGATCACACGAACACAGAGAATTATCACTTGGCCGAGGTGCTTCTATGTTTGCCCAGACAGAAGATGAGGACCACTGGATTAGACTGGGGTCTGTGTTTTGTCTAGGATGGGAAAAAAATGCAGTAAAAGGGGCACTCCCTCTTTTTCACAAACAGGAACATGCACACACACACATGTCCGCACACGTGTGCTCAGGCAGAGTCTTGGGGGACGTGACCTCTCTCCAAAGCCTCCGATCCTGGCCCCTTCTCCTTGGGTGAAGGCAGAGAAAGGTCAAAGGTGATTTTTGGGGGGGGCTCAAGATTAAGTTTCACATGACTGAGCACCTTTGTTGAGGCCGTCCAGCAGAAAGGAAACGTCCAGGAGGCCTTCATGTCTGTCTGAGAAGGGCCCCAAAAGCACCCTTCCCCCTTTGGCCTCTTCTCTTCTCTTCTCTTCTCTTCTCTTCTCTTCTCTTCTCTTCTCTTCTCTTCTCTTCTCTTCTCTTCTCTTCTCTTCTCTTCTCTTCTCTTCTCTTCTCTTCTCTTCTCTTGCATAACTACAAAGCAAGCTTTAAGTTCCAACTCTATATTCCAAGTTTTCAATACTTTGTATGAGGAAACCTACCTTTTTGTTGGTGTTCATTAAAATCAGCTTCCCCTTTCAAAAGATAAAACATCTAATTTACACATCACTATAGTTTCAAGTTGTGGATTCTTTGCATTGTTATTTGAGCATTATTTATATACTATTATAGTGTATGTTGAATTAGCTTTTGTTTCTATTTATTTATTGTTTTAATATTTCTATATAGATTTAATTTATTTTTATTTCAGTTTGTCAGCTTGAGTTTTGGTTAGCTGCTTAAGTCTGTAATTTAACATTTTTATTTTATTTATTTTTAATATAATGCACTTTGCATTTTAGTTAACAATAACAATGGGGAAATGAAAGAACTGCATTTATTCGAAATACAAAATTGAAATAGAAAGTTTTAACTGTCGCCTTTGATCAATTTGAATGTGAATAATAGATTTTTAAAAATATATATATACTGAAACAATTTTGAATGGAGAATAAGCACATTATGTTTAAATGCATATATTTGTCCTCCTTTAGCTTAATAGCCATACATGTTTGAGATGATGTAAGGATGGGAAAAAATAATTAGAGAATTACATTTTTTGGGTAACTTTATTACTCTGTGTAAACATCCCAGTCAGACCAACATAGCGAAATAGGCTCAGCCAATGATGTGAGTCTGACCAATGGCAGACAGTGATTATTAAATAATGATTATTTTCCCAGACATTTTTATCCTAATCAACTGACATTGATTTCAGATAAACTTTATGCATTCCCAGAGAATCAAACCCATGACCTTGGTGTTGCACATGCTATTGTTTTTCACCAATTGTAGTTCTAAATAGTTCATGCAAACTCCACCATTCAATCAGCACGGCACACTGAAGAGACCCGCCACTGGTGATGTGAAGCATTGCATGCTCTGCCAGATAACGACGGCTGTCCTGCAAATCCAGTAGCAGCAGGTCCTGATATCTGTCTGTGGGAAAACAAGAGGGTCATTTATCACTGACCTCTGGCCCGGGCGTCTGTGTACAGTTCTGGTGAGACAGTAGGGCGCCAGCTTTACAGCCCTATCAATAACAGAGCAAAAGTTCACTCCTCTTTTTCTTATCTGTTTCATTTTTGAACTCCACCTGAGACCAGACCGGGCGATGTTAGGTTGACCCTCTTACAGCGTGACCCCATCACCCTAAAACCACAAGCTTTGTCACAAACCGGTGAGAGTCGATGCTGGCATTCATGCATAATTCATCACAGCACCAATAATCCCAGACTGCACCAGGAGGGATGGGAGCAGTTTGATTGGATAGACAAAAAGGGGGTGCGTGGGGTGAAAGCTAGGGGGGCAGAAGAAGGATTAGACAGTGAAAATATGCCTTTGATAGCTTTCACAGTCTGAGAGGTCTTTGGTTTACGGTTATTCATATTGTGTCTAATCTAATCTGGAACAATCCCGGTCAGGGAGGGGAAAGCGCTGGCAGAGAGCATGAAACTGTCTTAGCTTCTCTAAAGAGACAACAGAGGCGTTTGGGGAGAGGGGTGAACCAAGGGATCGCTGCTTCAAAAACCACAGACGGGCGATTATCGAGCACGATTCGGCAAACAGGGCCCAAGACACCAAAAATCATACTGTGACCAAGACACACTTTTATGCAAACATGCATATCCCCAAACATCAACAAAAGCACACAAACACTTCAGGTGATTAATTGGTCTGCGGCTTTCAGCTCCGTCTGTGGTGTTTGTACAGTTCCATCTTTGTGGCAGCTGGTGTTTGTGATGGAGACACTTTTATTACCGTGCAGTGGACACACGACAATGGACATATACAAAGAGAAAGAAAAAAATAAACTACACACCGCTCACTGCAAAAGGAAGTGGACAGACACCAGTTTTGTCTGTACACTCTTTATGTGGTACATGCTATGGAAACTATAACTATTTTCATTGCTTGGTTAGAGATATGAATATATCCCTGATGCTAACTTAAACTTTGGTTGGTGCTTCAAATCCTATGGCTTGTTCAGAAAAAGTGAGGCATTACTTTTCTAAGTAATCCAAATTATGGCAGATGATAAAACAGGCAGAAAAATAGATGCAGAAGGAAAGCAAAAGGAGCAGAGAGGTGCACTACCGTTCAAAAGTTCAAGGTCTCTCTAAATAAAGTAAAACAATATGAATATTATTACAATTTAAAATAACTTTTCCATTTGAAGATATTTTAGCATTGCTGTTATGCAAAGCTGAATTTTCAGCATCATTACTCCAGAATTCAGCGTAACGCGATCCTGCAGAAATCATTCTGATGTACTAATTTGCTGCTCAACAAAACATCTGTTAATATTAATATTGAAAACAGATATGCAGCTTAATATTTTTGTGGAGCAGAAATGAATAGAAAGTTAAAAATGACAATTTATTTGAAATATAAATTTTTTAACAATGTAAGTCTTCATAAATTTAATGGAATGAATACCCTTATGGAATGAAATTATTAATTTCTTAAAAAAAATAAATAAATCACCACACACTTTTACAGAATATCACAGAGAATAGACTTGGACCTATAAGCAACACCCAAAGCACCCTAACAATGACCCCAGCATTGACTTTAGTACAAAGAAGCAGCTCTCATCACATTTTCTTATAAAATATAGTGTGGTGTAGTGTAGTCTAGACTGAATTTTATGTGCTTTGTTTTCCTTTTACAATCATTACACTGAATAAAAAGCATTGTAAGATGATTTTCGTTTAATGTAAAAAAAGGAATAATTGTACAAACAGAAGGACGATTTTTCGGGAGTTTAGTTATATATGATGGTGGTTACTCTTCAAGACAGCCAGCTGGGCGACCCTGCCGTCCCCACACCAAGACACCCCCTTCCCTTCTGTCTATGGTTAAATCAGCGGGTCAATAGGTTTAAAGAATATAGAGCTGCAATCTCACATCAAAAGAAAACATCTCTGAATACATAAAACGGGACTTTATTAAGATAGCATGCAACACAACTACAGTTACATGAAGTTATGTAAAAACTTCCTACTTGTTGTCACACACATGAAAGTTTACATGCTTATATTATTTACAATTTTATAATGAAGTTAGTTAATCTACACATAATGAATGCATTTTATGCTGTCGTGTTTGCATGTGGAGTTGTGGTCATCTGATGAACTTGTATGTTTGGGAAGAGCAGAAGAGTGACCTTTAAAGAAGAATTTATTAAAATTCCGCTTTTCCCAGACATCCACTGACCTTTCCGACCAGACGAGGCCAGAGGGGAAGGGTGAGAGTGTGTGTGTGTGTGTGTGTGCGTGCGTGTTTGTGAAAGCGCGGGGATCGTGAACTATGAACCAGCCCTTTTCCCGTTCCCCTGCTGTGGCCCGGGTTTTGCCCACTCCCTCCCTCCCTCCCTCCCTCCCTCCCACAAACGCACACACACACACACACACACACACACACACACACACACACACACACACGTTTACCTTGCTGTCTAAATCAGGAGATAATTTACATAAATAATATATCAGAGCTTCCACAAAAATATTAAACACCACAACTGTTTTTAACATTGATACTAATAATAAATGTTTCTTGAGCAGCAAATCAGCACATTAGAATGAATTCTGAAGGATCATGTGACACTGAAGTCATAGTAATGATGCTGAAAAGTCACCTTTACCATCACAGGAATACATATATGCATATACATATATATATACTCATATCATTACTAACACATATCTTCATTTATTACAGAACACTGATGATGATCTTATCATGATAAAAAGCAATTCCCTATTGACCCTGTGCAGCGTATCACCCCCCCCCCCCCAACCCAAGCGTTTTTGAAAACAGCACAATATTGAGAGGTGCAGTGCCCAGCAGGAAAGAAACAAACCCCAATCGATCTGGAATTCCTTTTCGCTCGGACTGTCTGAGCGCATCAAGGTCCCCCATCCCCCAACACACACATTAACCTAGCCATTTTAGATTTCTGCATGTGTGTAAGGCCATTGATCAATAGCTGTCGTACCCAGGCCATGTCTTGGTAGGTCTTCCGTGCCCCTCACCCCCAGCTTCCATAGACACCCGGATTATAATGAGGGATCCAGCTTTCACAGACAATCTAGTGGGGGAGGTGTCAGACAGAGCCAAGGACCCAGACGGGGGGCCCCATGCCGGGTCACGCCACAAGGCCAAGGTCTTTGTCCCCGCCCCCTCGCTCCATTTCACCGTCGCTTTCTCTATCCCAGCTTCTCTGACCCACAAGGACCGTCTCTGAAAGAAGGGGGGTTTATGGCCAAATTCAATAATTGTGGTTGTCATTGATTTTGTGTGTGTAGTATGTGTTAAGTTTGTGTGCATCAACAGTCCTTTCGCTGCTATGAATCAATTAGAAGCATGTTTAAACACCATGTGCAAATATATTTATAAAACGCATGCATTGGAACTTCAAGACATGTTGCACCAGATCCGATGTAAACAGATAGTATTTGGACAGGATTATTAATATTAGAAAATATGCAAATAAAATCTGATTTAAAACATTAACAAAAAAAATGTTTTCAACAATAACTGTACTTAAAATGTACTTGTTCCTTTAAACCATCTTAACATCAGATCAGTTTATACTTTTGTGTAAACAACATGTAAGAAAAATAATAGAAACTAATTTTAAAGTTGGTTATTATCATTCTACACTTGTTGTTGAGGTTGATTCTCCCTGCTTCCTGCTCTTGTCCTCAGAAGACTTTGTGGTCAGCTCAAAGCAAAAGATAAGAATAAGAGAGACAGGGTTTACCGCCACTGATAAAATATAATTGGCAAGTAATAAAAGATAACCAGAAAGCAGAAAGGCCGCACAGACACAGAAACCAACTGAGAACTCCTGGAAATGATTGATAGTGCTGTTGACACCTTTGTCCACTGACAGCCGCAATCAGCAACTCTGTGTGTACGTGCAAGTGTGTGTGTGCGCAGTGAAGCATTCAGTCTACCTTTTATGACTATTTTACAACATAAGACTCTTCTGGGAAATGAGAATTATTAGATGTTTTTTACAGTATATGTTGAGAAGATGATAGGTCTTTCTGAAGAAACTGTCCTTTGACCAACACACACACACACACACACACACACACACGCAGTCCTTTGGGAATTCAGTAGAGCATTTGTCTGCATGTAAAGTTGCTCTGGGGAGACACAGGGGTCAGATGTGTCCACATTTCTAGAAGAAGAAAAAAAAGCATCTTCTTTGCAGATCTGTTCCTAAAGCATGCGTGCACACACACACACACACCTGTCTTTATTAGCCACAATACATATGTCATTTTAGTTTGAAGCTGAATGGTTCAGACTGATCCAAATGGATGGATTAGTTGCAGAGGACTCTTTTTGTCACATGCAGTTTGAAACAATCTTAAAATGAACTTGATAGGAGTGTGAAAGAGACTGTTTTAGCCGCTCAGTGTAGTTAAATTAACCACCTGTGGATTTTTACAGAAGATTTGTTTAGTAATGGCATCAATCCAAACAGTTGATCAAAGAATTATAATAATCTACAAGTAAACCACACAACTCCATTCCATCAGTTAATGAAAATGATTAAATGAAAAGCTGTGTGCTTGTAAGAAACAAATCCGTTATTAAGAAGTTTTTAACTTAAAATATGAGACCTCTATTCATAATTGTTTTTTTCTCAGTGAAAAAGTAGTTTGAATCAGGAGAGAGATATGCACGGATCCTCTTTACAAGTGAACACAGTCCAAAACAGTAATGTCAGTATTTTTTACTGGAGGAAGCATTATTATGAATTATGAACTCATATTTTGGCCAATTTAAAGCTATAATGTCTTAGTCATGTATTTGTTTCTTACAAAAACAGATGTTTATGGATGGTTTATTACTTGAGTATTATTGAGATGTTTTTATCAGCGATTTGGACTCTCATTTTGACAGCACCAAAGGATCCTGGCAAGTGATGTGATGTTAAATTTCTCCAAATCTGTTCCTACATCCTGGATCATTTTTGTGTGAACAGTTCCTTTAACAGTTTGTAATTATTGCTTATGAAGACTGATATGTACACACATGATGCACAGACACAGATAAACAGCTATGATGTCTCTTGGATCATGCTACGATGGTCCTCTGTAATCCAGACTGCCCCCCAGAGCAAAGCATGCTGGATCCCAGCCAACAGGACCAGACAAGCACTTCTGGAAAGCATTCAGACTCAAAAGCCACTTTTTGGCTGAACTTCTGAAGTGGTTTGGATCGGCTTAGGTAAATAGTGTGGCTTCTTATTTTATGTGTGTGGCTTTGTATGTTCTTGTAATTATATGTCATTTTCTCTCTCTCTCTCTCTTTTTATCTCTTCCTGTGCATGTGTATCATTTTTACAAGAGGTGATATAGGCACTTTGCAAAGTTTTCAAATGTTGGAATTTTCTTAAGCATTTGATTCACAAAATCTATCTTTGGAGTGAAAAGTATTACACAGGTTAAATAAACTATCATAACAAAATTAACATAACTAAGTTAAGTTAAATCAGAGATGCATGACATCAATAAATCATTAAAAGATTTTTTTACTGATTTACTTTATTGTCACTATAGACATTTAACATTTTATTCCCTTATTTAACTTTGTATCACATTTTGTGCAAAATCTTGTTATTGTTAAAAAAGATATTTATCATACATCTATAATTTATTAATCATGTATATGTGTTTTATTAAATGTTTTAAAACTGTTAAAAGAAATTGCACAAATTATTTTTTTAAATTTTTGACAGTGAGATCAGATTGAATGGCTAATAAATTTATACTTTTAATTTATTTTTTTTTTTTGGAAAAGAAAAAAAATTACACAAATCAGGATATTAAACTACGTCCCAAATTTTGATGGTAAAATAAATGTAAAGCAATAAAGCTCATACAGTATTATATTTAGTTTTAACACCTTTTCACGTAACATTAGTTTGAAGCAGAAATATTTGAAAAGGTTTTGGTCCTATTTTGTAGCACTTGTGGAAAATGCCACAAGATGTTCAACACTGCCTTCTGCATCAAAGATGAAGACTAGCCACCTGCCATTTCTGAGTTCATCTTGAAAGTTAAACTATGAAAGGCTATTCTCCAGCAAGGCCTAGATCTCTTCAGATATTCCCTGACCCCAATTCTGTAAACATTTAATAGTTTACAGCTGTCCTTGACTTAATGGCTGTTTTATGTGAAAAGTCTGGCTATACAAGATTAGGTGATTTGAAGCTCCTCTGTTCAGAGGTGGTTGCTGAAGTGAAAAGCTGAAGGCTGTTGGTTTAGCTGCGAGATGAGATTAAATGGATCATTGACGGTGGTGTAGACTGTGAAGTGATCCAACTCTCTCCAGAGGATGAGCCCATCAGGCTAAACAAGAACATCAGGGAGACAGGACATTCACATTCACACTATAGACACATTCTGCTTGCTTTAGGATTGAAAGTGAAAAGTAGTCCTATTCCAAGCCAAAAGTTGCCTGTTGTTTACAAAGGAGAAGAAACAAGACCTCTTCAATGATCTTTAGAAACAAAACAGTTCAGTATGTATACATATTTGAACTTTAGCACTTACAGTCAGTTTATTAACACTATTAATGAACAAAAGTTACGAACGTGTTCACTCCTTATCTGTGACTTTTGAAAACTTTTATTGGATCTAAATGCAAACCTGTAGCATGTAAGTAAGAGAGCAAAAAATGGTCATGTAAAACTGAATTTAGGTGAAAAAAAATTCTTGATTACAGGAATGATTACAGGTGTTTCTCGAAACACCTTTTGTGTCTTATGACTGCATAGAAAATGATCTATATTTCTGGTGTTCCAACTTATCAATATGAATGTGATTTAGATCATCGGTCCAAATCACTTTTGAATTCTCATTTATCACAGAGACTTATTTATTGTATTCCGTAAATGTGAAAAAGTGGAAAGATTCTGTGGGATTTTTAATAATAGCCAGATTTCACAGAGGGCTGCATCTGAACTTTGGGAGAGGAAACACATGCTCTCAGGCCGGGTAAATAGCATCTTCAATCAAACTCAACCAAACCGAGGCTCCTTTCTAATGACAGCTTTGAGTTTTCAGACATATGAAAGACATTATTTATCCCATAATGACATATAGCAATACCAGCGTCATGTTTGGCTGAGTCTCAGTATTGGTGGCTCAAATAGATAATGGCATGACTAGATCCGATCTTAACTCAATCTCTGCTCCTGAGGCAGTTTTGTCCGGTCCAAATACGGATCTGGTTTGTCTTTGTCCGTTTTTTTGTTTTTGTTTTTTTTTAAACACAATTTCTTCCAGATGCAGATGAGAAGTATGAGGAAAAAATGAAAACTCATTCACTTTCTCCATTGCAGAAAGAAAGTACACTGTGGAACTGAACCATAACCATATCATTGGCGTAAATTTTAGCAATGGCCAAACTTGTCCCCTTTTTGTGTTGGTTAGATTTTTTATGTTTTAGAAATATTTTATGCTCACCAAGGCTGCATTTATTTGATAGAAAATACAGTGATATTATGAAATATTAATAAAATTTTAAATATATTCATGTGTATATGTGTGTGAATATATTTTCAAATATAATTTATTCCTGTGATGGCAAAGCTGAAATTACAGCAGTAATTTTTCAAATCTTCAGTGTCACATGATCAAATGAATATTCATAAAAATAATAAAAAAAAAAAGATTCTAAAAATGTAAATGCAAAGAAAATTTCAAAAAATCTCCAGAATTTTTTTCATTCAATTTTTATTTCCTTAGTATTGCAATAAGATGTGATAATGAATTCTTTTTTATTTTCTGAGTGTTTTTCATAATATAAAAAATACATCATTTTCCATTTTTTTAAATCTAGTCCACACTAGCTTATTCTGTTGAAGAATCCCAGACAGGCTGATTATTGCTGGTGTGTCTTTAAGACTCCTATGTAAATCTTCTCTTGCTTGTGGGTTTGCCGTCGACTCCAACTGCTCATCCTTCAGTAATAGCATCTGTGCAAAAAAGTTGACTGATAAAATCAGAGACCTTGTTAAAAATCCATTTCTGATACTTGTTTCTTACATCATGAAGTTGAAAACATCATCAGAAAAACCTTTTTCACTGGGGAGGAAGTTTTTAGTTCTGAAAGTTACAGTAAGTTTTAAAGTACAATAAACTCTTTTATCCCAAAAGATCAAAGTAAACTTAATTCCTCAAGGGCACAGAGCTGCCACATGTGTCTAATACTCATCATTTAGCATCATTTTACATCATTTAGCACTCTTCTCACATTCAACAAGGCTGGAACATGCAGGGCTAGGTGAAACCTTTGTTCTTTTCCATTAGGAGAGCTTCTGATGATTTACTAATTCTATGTGATGCCTTAACCTCTCTTCCTCACACAGTCGATGATGGATCCCCACCAACCACTAAAAAGCTCGCTTTATTCTTTTGCCGATTTTACTGGAACATGTTGCTCTCCGAACATTTCCGTGGCATTCTACAATATTAAATCTGCGATATCAAAGCAATCATCTGAAATAGCTTTGCGTGGAATGAAAGAAACATGGACCGTCTTGGTAGAGAGTTCAAATAAACATAGCGAGTACAGTCAGGCAAAAGCTGACACTGTCTGACTCTTACTACATCAGACCTTATTAATTCCTGCACCTCTCCCTCAGTTTCACTCATGCTTCACAGTGCAGGGTGAGCGAAAGGACTAGAAGAAGCCTTGGCTGTTTTCTCATGTTGGTGCTAATGATCCAGCAGAGAGCAGGTCCTTTTGAACTCTGACCCAGTTCTGGCTGAGAGCTCAGAGGAGTTACCCCTAAGTTCCTTTCCAAAGCTGTCAATTGCCATGCTCTGTGTTCTCCTGCTCTTTTATTGGACGGAAAGCCTCTAGGCCAGCATCACTCTCAATTAGACAGTCTGAAGTCTCGCCTCATTGTCAAACACTAACCAGCACAGCACTCAAAACTGACTGAAACTAGCTCAGAATTAGTTCATCCAGAAATGGAAATTCTATCATCTTTTACTCACTCCCGTGTCATTCCAAATGACTTTCTTTCTTGCAGAATGCAGAAGCAATGTCACACTTTTCCATGCAGCTACAATCAGTGAGGACTGAAGCTAAAGGAACTAGTGCGCTACAGTGAATAATGACATACACTTTTCTTTGTTTCTCACACAAAACTCTTATATGGCTTGAAAAATGAGTTTCATGTATAAAAAATTAAAAAAATTCGAATTTGTAAATAAAACAGGACTGTTTGAGTATGTTTTATTAGAAAATACCATTTCAATGTTTTTACTTTAAAATTTCACATGTAATTAAACGTTACTTGCTGTTTATTTGTTAAATTTACTTAAATTTAGTAAATATTTTTTTGTTTATTTTTGTATGGTACTTTTTTTTGTGTGGCCAGGATTTTTGTATTTATTTATTTTTTAATTGAACACTTGTGGATAGAATAATACAAATATTCAAAATTATTTATTCACACTGAAATAAAAATAACAAAATATTGACAAAACATTTTGGGTTAATTATTTTTATTTTAAGATTCTCAGCTGATTTTTATTTTATTATTTTAATTTGGGTTGGGTTAAGTGTTTTGTATTAAATGTACATTATATATTATACATTAAATGTATATTTTAAAATCCCCTTTTACTTCCACAGACTTGTGTATTTCTGATTGAAACAGGCCATTTAATGAGAAATAATGCAATGCTGCACTGATCTATTAGATCCAACTGATCCAAACTGATCCATTAGGAATAGATTAGACTGTGAAAGTGTGTGTCCCATAGAATAAATCCAGATTATTGGAGCAGTTAAGGAATCAGCAGAGAAGACCATCATTGGCAGAGGCAAGTTATTACATTTTGAAGGTAGATTACAAAGAATATTTTTTTTTTATTAGCAATAATGGGCACCAATAAGTTTTGCACAATAAAGCCAGGCATGCGTTAGAAAAGCAAACAGCTCAATTCTGAGATCATGTTTGCTTTAAATATATAATATATAACATGTGTTCATTCATTCCATTTGAGTTGAAATAGTCTTATCATTTTAAAATATCAAACAACCAAACCTGACCTGAATGGAAAAATAAAATTGGCTTTATGTCCTCTTCACTTGATGAGATTCAGGTGGTGTAATCCTTCATTTTCATTCTTTCACAAACACACATCTGTTTCTTACATCTCTCTGTGTCTCTAAGATCCCAGAAGGTGCAGTTAAATTAGAGCTAGAGAATGTTTATAAAGGCAAAATCCCCCTGTAATCCAGGGCTGACATGACCCTAATACCCCATCAACCCTGTGCTCTCTCTCGGCATAGTTTGTATCCAGTAGCTGCTCAAGAAAAGACTGTGGACTGCAGCCAAAGATCTCCACTGAATCGTAATCCATTTTGGATAACAAATGTATGAGACATATTTTAAATATTCTTCAAACTTGTATGTCAATTATAATATGTGCAATTATGTTTGCTAGTGCTATAGGCAAGCATAAATAACTTGCTTTCGGTTTGTTTTTGTAAATGTTCTATCAGATAAAGGATGTATCTAAACTTTATAAATTGTACCTGTGCCTAATGCATTGTGCATCTCATGTTGGATTAAATGTTAAAATTATGCATGGAGAAAGATAACAGAATTGACAGTTTTACGGTTATTAATATTTTTTATATTAATATAAAAATATTAATTATATTTTATTATTATTATATTTTATAAAAATATTAATATTTTATATATATATATATATATATATATATATATATTTTTTTTTTTTTGTAAGTTATCAGTTGCTTATTATACAAAATGATGGTATCACGCTTTGTTCAGAAACATTTTAACACGAGTTTTGCTATTGTTACAGTGCAAATACCGAAGTAGAATTTTGAATAATTTTTACAATTTATGATGTAATAAACACAAAAGGCTTTTGCCCAGACCAGTGAAGAATGCCCTGATGTGAAGACTTTAAAAACTATGAGGAGGGAAACCTTTAAGGACAGAGATGCATGGAATGAAAAAGAGTAATATGGCTCATTTTGTCATTCCTTAGGGCTTCCTAAATTGCTTCATCTATTGCAATTAATTTAATTAGCATTAGCATTTAGTCACAAATTGCGACATGTGTAAAGGGATTGAACTACTTATGTTTGGTGGATATACTGTGTGACATAATACTTGTATATACGGTGCAAACTGTGTTACAGGTCACCCAAAGCCCTTCAAGGCCGTTCAACTAGCAAAACGTGATGCAAAACGTCTCCAACTCAACAATCTGTTCATTTGAATAATTCCAGCATATTTAACTGCTCCCATGGAACGTCTAATAATCAAAGTGAAAGCTCATCTGGTCATTGATTCATGCCTTCAGGATAGCTGAACTTGGAGGGACATCTCAGTGGACCTGCAACCTAGCAAACCTTTGACTCCTTGACACATCAGGGTTCTGCTTAACATCTAGTAGAAATGAGCGATGCTTACCTATTTCCATAATTAATCGATAGCGCTGCTGTGAAATATATGCACTCCCTCATTTGAGTTCATCTTCGATATTCGAAATTGAGAGAACGTGCTTTATTTGTCGACCATGAGCTAAAACAGCAGCTTGACTAATTATTCCCTGCGATGTATGAGTTTTCACTCAGCTCTTGTAAACTGATGAACTGCGACCTCAATAATTGTTCTACATTGTGACTCTTGACCTCAAACTTGCAATAAGGAAACAAAAGAGAGTGTACACGGGTTAGAAAATAGCTTCATTTTATGCACACAATTGCTCAGAAATGTAAACAAGACTAATATGTGGAAATGTATCTTTTGAAGCATACTGAATATGGATGGAACTGTAACTATAATCAATTGTAAATGTGATTTTTAGACCCTGGACTCTCAGAATGGTTGTTTTTTTAGACAGTTGGTGGATTATTTGTCCATTTCTTTTTTTAAAGAGATAAACTCAAACTCAACCAAAAATAGGCATTCTGTTATTATTTACTTATGGCTGTCACTGAAAAAAACAGTAGTTCTTATGGCTAGAGCACCATAGTTTTTGTATAAAATTTAGGATGCTATTCACATATAGAAAATCTTGCCTTGCAGTACTCAAATCTCATTCTCCATCCTGCACTAAGTTCGGTTAAGACAAGAACTAATGCTGTTTTTGACCAATGACGTCAAATGATGCGTCATTTTATTTATGAATTTAAGATTTCCACTGAGATTTCAGAGCTTGAAAAAGATTACCAGTTGTGGGTGTGTTTCAGAAAACTTGGAATATGGTGGTTTTAATGTGTTAATAATTATAATTTTACATTTTATTTTATATTATTATATCTGTATTTATTTACTGTTATTATGAATTCCTTTATAATGCATTTTAAAGAATACAATGCATTACCCTGCTTTTGCATTAACATGCAGCAGTTATGGTTAAATCATTGTGTTGACTTTATTATAGAGAGGAATTTTTTTCGCTATTAATGTGCCTGTAGGGATTTGGGGTTTATTCAACTGAGCCTGTGGTGTCCACTCTGACAGCACAAGCTCAGCTCGACTTCACAGGTTCACAAATGTTAATGTATTGCTAATTACTGCTGTGCCTAATTACTAACTCACTAAACAATACACACACATTTTTAATATAAAAAATTAAGCTGGAGATTTTGGTTCACATTGTGTAAAAAGCTGGCAAACGCGTTACAGTCAACACTATCAAAACTGATATTTTCTTAATGTAACTTCGTAATTGTGATTGATATTACTGAGGAAAAATGAATCGTCTTCATTTAATAATAATGTTTACCAATGACCAATTAGCTATTTCAGCATTATTTTAGCAAACACACATTTGGTCTGGCTTCATTCGGGTATTTAATACCCACTTTTTCATAATAAATTCAATTAATAAAATCAAACCCAACTATTCTTTATTTAGAAATACGTCACACTATCAAAATGGGTTGCAAATAGCAATTTCCCTCCCTATAAATCAAGTCCTGGATATATCCCAAACCAGACTCATTGCAAATGCATGCCCATGGTAAACAAGATTACATTGCTGCTTGCACTTTTCGCAACACTTTTAAAGTGAAATGTCCAGTGATTGGTCCTAAGCATGTTTAGTCTTCCCAAATGAACCAATGAATGTGAATCTGCCAACATTTATTGCATTGGTTACTGCACACATCAGAGCAGTTCAGAAATTAATTGTTAAAAAACGTACTACCTACACTATACCCAACCGATAGTGTTAAAAAAGCAAACACGTGAGAAAAAGCAACAATGCCATTTTATTGCTCTTTTATCATGTCTCCTGTTTTATGGGACTCATGCCCATGGGTAAGTGCATCTGTATCGTAAGTGCAATGCCGTACCAGGTGTACTACCTAACAAGTTTACTATTTATTGAAAAGCCATACTTATAGAGCTGGTTATATATTAATATAAGCGATAAAAGCGTTTTTAGGTCTTATTACACAGTTCCATGGAATATTTGTTTCTGATTGGTTGGTCGCAACATTCTGAGGTGTGTTATTCCCTGATAACAATTACCATCATTAGCAATGCCAAATAACACACCTCCGCTTCATGTTGGGGTCCTGATCACCCTGTTGGGATTTATTCTGCAATAACAACAGGCTGGATCTACGATTATCCATCACATAACATAGTATTATTCAAGAAACTGCATGAAAATAAGTATCTAGTAATCAGTAATCTGCCCCTGAAAACATTATTTGTATTAAAAGTGATGAAAAGTGCAAAAAGTTGAATAAAAGTCACTTTTCAAAGTCTTCAGCTTTTCATACAGTAAAACGTGAATGAAAACATTATTGGTGGTGCCTACTCTAGTTGGAATCTGCAGTGAATTATATGTAATGGCATATTTTTCTCATATTCTGAAATCCGCCACATAACGGAAGAACTAAACAAAAACAAGCACTTCCATTAGCATGCGTAATCTGCGAAATGTAGCATCTGCCGAGCGTCTTTTGCTGTGATTGCCTCTCATTCTCTCAGTTGGCTAATGTATTCAGAACACTGCAGGGCCAACCGCTGCTATCAAAGCTCCCCTATAAGTGGCTGTAATAACTGTAAAATTACATAGATAGCCTGAAACAATCTCTCAAATCACTTAAAAACTTTATTAAAACGATATCAAATCAAATTAGTCGCTCCACCTCCAAATGGATTCAATAGCAGGTTGAGGTGGCATTAATCTAAGCACGCTCCCAGGCACCACTGACAAAAACGTTATTATCACTGATGTCGGCGGTTGGAAAATCTATTGAAGCTCATCAAAAGCTCCTGTCTCTCCATAATTCATAAGGAGAACAAAGTGGCTGAATTGCAGACGAGAGGTAAGTGTTTAATCGCTGTTGCATTTATTTCTTTGGATACCTCCTTTTGTGGATGGACAAAAATCCAGGGTGAGATCACATTTCATCTGCTTATAGCAGTAAATCAGCAACATGTCCCACACTTTATATAGTGCTGGGCAATATACCTGTTCAAACAGTAAACCGGTTTGAATTATGCACATGGTAAAAAAAAAAAAAAAACTTCTGATTATACTGCATACACTAATGGTTAAAGAACTATTAATAACACACAACTATTTCTGTAACTGTGTAAATAAAACAAAATTCCTAAACACTGAATTGGGTTGGGGGTATAAATGTATATCAGACTGTCTTTAGAAAAGTTTAGATGCTATTTTCTTTTCATCTTACCTCCATATTAAGTATCACTGCTGTTCCATAAGCTCCACCTTGTGTCAGAGATTGAATTTGCATTCTCATTCAGCCTGTCTGCTGTTTTTGATTCATATAGATATGTTGTTGTAGCATAATTTCACAAAGCTTTATGGTCAGACCATTGTGTTTTTGCTTTAAATCTCGAAATTAATCTAATTGACATCTTTTTGATCAAATTTTTTACCAAAGCGCTCAGCACTAACTTTATATTATACATAAATGATAGTCTCTAACTTTAGCCGGTACTGTACAGAGTTGTTCATTCTTCTGCAGAGATAGTTCAGACTGCCTTGGGTGTGGAGTAACTGGCAGCTTGGCACACTGTGCTGATCTTCCAGGTTGCACCAATTTCTTTCATCTTTCTCCACCCGAGCCCTCGAGTGTTTGATGTGAACTTAGTTCAGGAATAACTACCTCTTTCTTCTGCACAACCTGGGCCTGAAAAAAGACCTTTGTTGCTATCCTGGGAGGCTAACAATGCTGCAAGGGGCTAACGCTAATGAGAGCCTTTGATCCTGAGCTCTAATAAAGGGAGAAAATAGTGTGAGGGCATGAATCAATTGTACAATTGAAATTCAAATCACATCTGAGCACAAAGCTTCTCTGCCTATGTTGCCTGTTTGTTTGATATACTGTAGGGTTAATGTTATGCATACTTTGTCACAAGATGCTGAAGTATGCCCACAATACCTTATATGCATATTTAGTGTTATTTAACCCTTGCTGAAAAAACTTTAAACCAGCCGAAAGTGGTTGGTTTGGTGGTTAAACTAGTTTTATAGGGGTTTTGGACATGCTGCAAGGATGACCAGTGAAACCAGCAATTATTTGAACATTTTTCAGCAGGGTTAAGTATTTTGAATTTCCTTGGGTAGGTGCAGTTGACAACCTCCAGTGTACAACATGAAATACATTATTCCAAGCTCCCAAGCATCCATCCTCTGTATTCAACTGGAGCCTCATAATGACACCTCAAAAGCTTTTACGAAGATAATGATTCCATATACTAACAACCCTGCACAATAAGTAATCATGATGCCATTAAGTAATCCAGAGACTGCTCTCACCTGAGCTAAAGAGACCCAGTTCATTCTTCATTTTGCCACCAACCACTTACAGCCTCAAGTAGAAGATTCTTCATTTCCAGCCATTACTGGATGCCGTTGCCTGTTGGTCAAAAAAAAAAAAAAGTACAGAAAAAAGGGAAAACATATCTGCACTCCAATGCACAATGCATAGATGTGATATTTGTTGCATTTTTGTTACCCATTTGTTTATGAAAAATATATTTCTTAAAGGCTTGTTGGAGGACACTTGTTGGCGATCTTACATTATAAGTATCAACTTCGTCTTGGATGGTCTCCTAGAGTTTCTTAAATAAATATAGACACATCACAGACTTCGATATCTAAATGAGGCACAAGAGAGGTCTCTTCCAAAACTCTAGAGACGTGAGATTGCTGGGGACTAAACTTCAGGAAATGCAAGCAGAAGTCTGCATTCCCTGTTCGTTGAAAACAATCCAATCTGGGTTTGTCCATATTTACCCAGCATTTTTTTTAGAGTGCATCATTGTCATGTTTATTTCTGTGAAGCTAAAGCGCTATGGAAATAAAGGTGACTTGACTGATGAATCATGCACAATAAGATCAGAGACATTAATTAAGAAAGAAAAAAGGGTCAATTTTATTTAATGTTCTCTTTTAGGGATTTATGCATTTATGCAATGACATCTGTGCATCTGCAATTTGACAAAAGCATGAATTACTTATTATTCTCATGTAATCATAAATTAAGCAAAGCTCTGGAAAGTGCTACCATATTCAAAACAATTAGCCCTTGCCAAAGCTTCACTAAAATCTAATTAACAACAAGCTCACCAGCCAATAATTCCATGCCAGGAAAGCTTGGTCGAATAATCAATAATGGGGAAGTCCACTTTTATCTCGGCTGGGTGATGGGACGGAGAGAGAAAGGCCGTGTGTGAATGAGTGAGAGAGTGAGTGAATGAGTGCGGGGGTAGATTGAGGGCCTATTGTGTCCGTGGCCCAGAGAGCGCGGCATGGTCAGAGCTTACACCCGTCTGACGAGTCTTAAAGCAGATGAATAATGTATTCCCCATCAATGTGGAGAAAAGGTGCAGGGCTTCAGGCCATGTCTAAGCCCCTATTCATGCAGCAACCCAGACACAAAGACACGGAGGACCCGTCTGTGGGAGCCCGTCCGGAGGAATCCACAATGAGAGCATCTCCGTTGCAAATCCTGCACTTTTATTCTCTGGCTTTACAAATAAAAAGTGTATCATAATCAAGGATTCAATTTTTTATAAAATGTAACATCTATACAGCTGCGCTTTCCAGCTGAGAAAGTGTTTGTCCAATAACTTTGTTAGTGGATTCCTCTCTTTGTAGTACACTGTCAAAGAGAAGTGGTGTTTTGGATATGATCATGCATGGTAATACCATAGCTCTGAAGTAACATTTATATGTCATGGCATATGAATATGGTAATCGAGGCATAAATCATGGCATGAATCTATAGTATTCTTCTCTTTTTATATCACTGATGCTGAGGGTGCAGCCACAGTCATTTTTTGTAGAGGTGAATGTTACCTGCTACACTCAAAAATATTAAGGCTTAAATTTAAGGTGATTGACTTGCACATTTTGATTTTACAGTTTTAACATTATCAAACTAATCAACTTAATAAGATGAATATATGTCAGTCCTACATGGATGAAGCTGGTATTAAAATGGTAATATTTGTGTAGTACTTATATAATTACAAAAAATAAAAATTACACTAGTTTCACGGCTTACTATATTTTAACAATGTTCATACATTTTAACTGAATAAATGCAATTGTTTTCAGTAAAAGATGAATGCAATTGGAATGTTTGCATTTTAAAATATGATTATTTAAATAAAAACAACTTAATAATAACCTTTTCTTTTTTTGAGTGCAGAAATCTTCCCTTGTTAAAAGACATACATAAGGCATAACACTGGAATAAACTTAACACAGAATTTCTATATTCTTAAATCTAAATTGGTTTCTTTAACATTGTTTTTGAAATTTACTGGCAATTTCTGAATGAAAATTGCTTTAAAGTAAATCCTACACCAAATTTCTTTCAGTGTACCCGTTCCGTTCTGGTTTCATTTATGTATGATTAACAAACATGCATCACATTGAGTTTATTAGTTTGTATATATTACAACAGTGCAATCCAAATGGATTAAAATGCTTATGCAATTCAAAAAATCTAAAACAACACATTTGTTACTAAGAAACCATAAAGACAATTTAATGTTGCACTTTTGGTGTCCTAATCTGAAGTCCAAAGAGAAAGGTGTGTTATGGGAATCAGAGGTTTTGCAGCTTGACAGACTCTTCACATAAAGCCTCCGTGTGAATGAGACGAGATTAGCAGAAGAAAGCGAAAACATTGCTCCGCTCTGCAACACGCTGAGAGGAAGAAAGGGGGCCTCTGCTCGCTCTAAGCTTCCGTGGAATAAAGATGTCTGGGTCCGTTTCATGTTATTGATTGGATAATGTTTGGGAGAACAAAGGGCTAAGTCCTATGAGGGGGGATGCTGAAGGCGGCACTACTGCCATTAAACTTTAAAATGCTCTCTTTGGTTTTGTTCAGCCTCGTGAGAGGACACGTAGTGGTCCTGACTACTTGACCCAAGGCAAATTTGAACTTCACCAGTAAATAACATTTAATGGAGGTGAGCTGTAAAGTCAGTTCCCATCTCCAGACACACTGTCTGACTTCATCAACAATAAGCCTAAAAAAGTGATTGACAAAAACAATAACAATAAAGAGTGACTTTTTTATGTAATGGGATTTTTGGGAATTAAATAATTATTTTCTTCTAACCTCTGATAAACTGAGAGCATGTGATGTGAAAGCAACCAGAAATGTAATGTTTTCAACAAAGGGAAACTCACCATGTGCATAAACAACTCCTTCCTGTGAACTCTGACCCTGGAATACTGTTTGAATTAAAAAATACAAGTTTCTTTTAAACATTAATAATACCTTTTTTTCTTTTTAATTTATTTGTATTATTAATTGAGTATTTTGTTTAGCTTTTGTGCCCCCACATATTTCATTGATTAAAATGGTTTAGTGAATTTATTTATATATATATATACTTTATTTTTTTTTTATTTATTTTTTTATTTTTTTGCATATACATGAAAATCATTAAATAGTATTATATCAGCTGTGTATTGTCCAGCCTTAATGGTAATAATGAAGTGTAAACATTACAAAGTTAGTAATGCATTACTTTTTATGGAAAGAAATGTGTTACACTACTTTTGAGTAACTTTTTCTATCTGGGCAGTGCTTGGTTGTTTGTTTTTAATATAAAAAAAACTAATTTTACAAATGTAAGAGACCTTTAACAAAAAAAAAGTGAAATGAACACGTCAGATGAAGGAAATGTAAATTCATGTCTCTACATTAGAGGGCGCAGCTCGAACAAATTGCATGAAAAATATGACGCAGGAGAAGAAAGTTCAAGACTATTCAGCAATAACTGAAATGAAACACAAATGTCTCATGTAACTTGTGGTTCTTGTAACGCATTACCTCCAACACTGGTTTTGCAATGTAAAATGTAAAATGAGAGAGCAAGTCCCCCAAATGATTGATCAGTGTATAAACCAAATGCAACTACAAAAGTTCAAATGGGTAAATTAACTGCAGACATGATATACATATATATCATAAATATTAGCATTCGGTCAAGCATGATCATCATCGATTTTTAGTACAGGTGTCTACAAGCAGGGCAGTGTTTGGTTTATGCTCGTTAAGCTGTTGTATCGCACCAGACATACACTTCTAATTATGTCACTCACAACTAGTTCAGAGGTTCTCAACCTTTGGGTTGTGACCCCACACGGGGTCACCAGAGATGCAGACGGGGTCGTGGGAGATTTCTTTGAACCGTATCTTATTCATGGTATTTTATTTCTGAACATAATTTTATGCTCATAATTTTATATTTGTAGTCAAGTGTGTTTTGATATATATTAAGAGTTATGTCAAAAAAATCAATAACAATTACTTCTTGTTTTATAGTTTCTCTCTGTATGCATATGTAATGTTTTCATGCACATATTTAAATTTTGTTATATGGCTATTTTAATTAGTTATTTTATAACAATTACTTCTGGGATATTTTTCAGTAATCTACTTCTGTTAACCATTTTATTAAAAGAAATACTCAGTTACCTAGAAACAACTTAAAGTAATAACTAATCTTATATATATATATATATATATATATATATATATATATATATATATATATATATATATATATATATATATATATATATATATATATATATATATATATATATATATATATATATATCTTATTAAGACAGTTTTTTTATTTTATTTTTATTTTTTTACCAAACTATACTTACAGTATCTTGTTAGCAGACATTAAAATCAACTATTCTTTTTTTTATGGACAATTATAATAGATTTTTCTGTGCACATCATCCATGCATCCAATCACAAACATTAAAGGGGGGGGGGTGGTGAAATGCTATTTCATGCATACTGAGTTTTTTACACTGTTAAAGAGTTGGATTCCCATGCTAAACATGGACAAAGTTTCAAAAATTAAGTTGTACGTTTGAAGGAGTATTTCTGTTCCAAAAATACTCCTTCCGGTTTGTCACAAGTTACGGAAAGTTTTTTTCGAGTATGGCTCTGTGTGACGTTAGATGGAGCGGAATTTCCTTATATGGCTCCTAAGGGCACTTCTGCTGGAAGAGCGCGCGCTCCCGTATAGCAGAGACGGGACATTCACTGATCAGAGCGAGAGCGAAATGTCACAAAAGAAGTGTGTTTTTGGTTGCCAGGGCAAGACAACCCTGCACAGATTACCAAAAAAAAAAAAAAAAAAACAGCATTAAGGGACCAGTGGATAGAGTTTATTTTTACAGAGCATCAACTGAGTTATGCAAGTGTTTTTGTTTGTTCCCTGCATTTCGAAGATGCTTGTTTTACAAACAAGGCCCAGTTTGACGCCGGATTTACATATCGTTTATTTCTCAAGGATGATGCAGTCCCAACGAAAAAGGGTCACGATCGTGTGTTGGAACCGCAGTCGGTGAGTAAAACTGCTTCAAATATCTTTGTGTTGTTAACTTAACTATCGGCGCGTAAGCACATCAAGTAAACAACATGCGATGTTGGCATCAAACTGCACTTCAAACTGCACTGTACACCTTAAAAAAAAAAAAAGCCTACTCGTGCTCATGATTCTTTAGCTCCGCCCACACATCACGCCTCCAGGCGCTCGTGTTTTTCCGGGAAAAAATGGTACTATCTTTCTCTTATAAATATAATAAAACTAAAGACTTTTTGGAGTTATGAAGGATGCAGTACTACTCTATAGGTACTCAAGATTAACAGGATATTGAGTGAAAACAAGCATTTCACCCCCCCCCTTTAACTAACAGCATCAACACCTTTTCTATGATGACATGTGGACCAACATGAGGGCGGGACAATAATGCCTTCCTTCAGCAAGCTGTCAATAAATTGAGATTGCAGCATTTAACAAACTACAATGATCCAAAGTTCAAATCAATTCCCATTGGACAAAAAAAAAATTCTTGAAGCCGTTTCACCTTGCTACGTGTCACATTAGGGAAGACCGTCACAATTTGTGTTTCATCCTGACTTTAAGATCATGAATCAGATCAATGTTCATTAACCCAGTCTAACATACAGACCCAGTCCCTTACTATTGAAAGCACTATAATTTGGGGGCATTTACAGTAAGTGCCCCAGGGCCCTTCCTCAGTCTGTATGATGGTGCAGCTGTGGCCTCCCTCGTGATGGCTGTTTCTAAAGGGACTTGGCGCTCACGGCTATGCTAATCACAGGCTGCAAATGGCTCTTTGACTCACCGGTGCTAAGTGTGTCAAACGCACCACTTTCCAGCAATAGCTTGGTAAAATATGAGATATGTATGAAAGAAATGAATATATAACCAGAGAGAGGTGGGGAGAGGGTGGATGTGGCTTGATTAGATGACCTAGATTTTTAAATTATCTCCTGTTTTGGGCATTAAATAAACTAAGCATAGTAGTATAATCAAGTGCCACCATTGTGTGGTGCGCCCATGTAGGGCAATTGAACTTGCTGGGGTGGATTGAAATCAGGTCGTTCCTGGGGGCTAGTAGTAATGAACTTCGTCGTTGTTCATGCTCTTTGAGGTTTGCCTGACCTAAGATTAATTCCGTATGGGACTGGGTGATCTCAAAGACTCCATTCATCTTGACATTTCGCATGAAGAAGGTCTTAGCTTTCTCATTTTGCACATATTAAAAGGATGTAGTCCAATGTTCAAGACTGGGAGTAGTTTAAGGACTTGCGACTGAAAAGCCTGTTAAGATCAACTGCTAATCAGAGTTTTGACATAGCTTGACTGCCTCAAACAATGGAAAAGCAGTGCAGAATGCAAAAACGTGTTATTTCTGTGAATCAACCCTCATGCTGTCTACCATCTTTAATGTTGCAGTCATTGTAGAATGAGGCCTAGGCAACTTGCTAGGGTTTGAAACAGAGCCAGGGTCTTGCACATCAAAAATGGCAGTTTACAAGAAACAGCTACAGTATAAAAATGATTGCAGTTTACCTCAATCTCACTTCCGAATGCAAATCACAAGTGAGGCAGCGGGCCAGGAAAGGGAAGTCAGAAGGTGATGGTGTGATCAGGTGTCCATGTGTAATGGCTATACTGTTATAATCAGTAGTTTTGAATAATGTCACGTCTCCCCACATTCCTGCAATTTAGTCATAATCTAGAAAGGGTATCCCATAAATCCTAGTGCCAAATGCAAAGCAGCGGAGCAGGACGCTCTGATGGATGGGCCTGTCTGCAGGTGGAGGAGTGCCCTTACCTTGCTAATGCCACGCATGGAGAATATATCTCAATATATTAGAGGCCGCATATATGCATACATACATTCTGCTCCAGCCTCACCCTCCTCCAATGGACACGGTGAATGACAGGAACTGAAGCCATATAACAAAATTTAAATATGTGCATGAAAACATTACATATGCATACAGAGAGAACCACAAAAGCCATCATGAAACCATCATAAAGCATTGTTCGTATGGGATAAAATTTTTTAAACGATGTCTGAGATGAAATTTTATTTTTATTTTTCACATATGATAACTGTCAATTCATATATTCACTCTAAAGAAATCTTTTAAATTTACAGTAAACCATAGCTTTTCCACAGGCTAGGGTAAATACAAATACAATGATATTTTCATATACACAAGTACAAAACATACATTAAAAAATGCAATAAATGATCATTTAACGGCATATCAAGCTTAATTATTTAAAAGGAAAAAATGTGGTGTCAGAGGGAATTATGGGAATGTAAATTTACAGTTTCTCGTCTGTAATTATAGTTCTCTTTCACTTCCAATAGCTTTACATTTAACAGTATTTTACTGTAATTACATGTAATGTGCCATTATATCATTAGTTAACCAATAACCAATTAACCATTTACCATTAAAATAACCAGAGGTTTTTAATAGCGTTGATTCATGCTGGACTGGAATATTTGTGGGAGTATCTATTGGATGAATGTGATTGTTAAGGAATGAATTACACAATTGAAGTGTTAAGGAAAGAATTAAGTGAGGTGAAAATCATTCATGATACACACTGCTACAACAGTGGCCATTCTGATCGGTCTGTGGTTATACTCCCCTTACTGATTATATTATTTTCTTTAAATCAAATGGATGCCATTTTACCTAGAAAGCTAGCAAAAAGGTCTAAATCCATTATGAAGGTGCAGTGGCATTTAGCTTTAGTTACGGCATTCAATGAAGGTCACAATAAATAATATCACCAATACACTATTCTATATTGTATTTTTATCTGCAGTGGATTCGTTTTCTCTTAAGAAATAAAAAAAAACAGTTAGTAGGCACAGATTTTTTATTATTATTATTTTTTTTTACAACTAAAAAACTAAAAAACTAAAAAATAAAAATAAAAAAATACCATTCTCATTATCCACTTACAATAAATGTGGATGAAGACCACAGATAATGAAGGCCCAAAAGGTATAAAATACACCTCATGAAAAGTTCCTATAGTAGTTCATACAAGTCTAGAAACTAAATGAAGAACAGGTGAAAACTGCCATTAATAGAATGGGAAAAAAAGCATGAAGATTCTATAAATGACTCTTTTTTGTGTGTTAAAAAAAGAAAGTCATACAGATTCTGAAAGGCATGAGGGTGACTAACAAATGATAGAATTCTCATTTTCAGATGAACTGATCCTTTAACCTTCTAAAGTAAAACTAGTCCTGTCCGAATAGGGCTTACAGTATGTGGCATTACAGGAGCACATGCCGGAGAGAGGAACAGTTCAGAAAGACAGGGCGAGAAAATGGAGGTAGAAAGATAAGTGTAAAAGGCCATCACAATCCATTTTGCTCTTCCTCATCTCTTTCTCCTCCTCTGCCTCCCTGGTGGCAGAGTGCCAGAGGGTGAGAATGGACTGCCGCCTGTGGAAAAGGGATAATTTGTACCTTCCCTATGAATGAGGAGGACAGGCAAATTACCCAGTGAATAAGGACTGCCTGTGGATCGCTGTGTCAAAGGCATGGGAATAATTATCGGCCACCGAAGAGCATTCATACGGAAGGACAATGGTGAAATGGATGTGTGGGTCCCGTGTGCGCGAGCGCGCACAGCTTTCGAGTGGCACTCACAACAAGGTAAATGGATCCTGCCAATAATCCTGGCAAGATATCTGAATTCAGACACATTATAGCAGCTGGACAGTATTAGAGCAGCTCTTTAGGTTACAAGGCGAAGGAGAGTGCAGGAGGGAAGAGCGAAGAGAAAGAGGGGAGAGAAGAATGCTCTGAAAAGCCTCTATTAGATTTGAATGGCTGGGGGTTTGTATGCCGGGCCACGGTGTGTTTTGTAGGTGTGCCACAAAGAAATCAGAGGTTAGTCTATTAGTGCCCGAGGTCTTTATTGCCACGACCACCTCCACCCATAAAGCAGGCAGGCGAGGGGTCACGAACGGTCACCGCCAGAGAGCCTGAAGTGGGGCAGAAGGATCTGGGAGAAACGCATTTCAAGATAGGACACCTGGGGGGTCACGACCAATTCTGTTGCCGTCTATAAAACATGTTGTATATAAACAGGGGCTATAGAAAAGGGCTAACAATCCTAATGCCACTCACCCCCCCCAGTCGCTCCGCAGTGTTTACAATGACGTTGAATGCAAGCGAAGTCTCAAATGCAGATGGAGAACTGGTGGGCCGGAAGGTCTCATACTTGGAAGGGAGGGGAGCGTGTTTTGGGCAAGCTTTTGCCTTTGTTTAAAGATCTGGGGATGAACACAATTAAAGAATGCACCACTTGATGGAGTTGAAAGGTGTCGCGCGCAGATGTTTCATATTCAAGGCTGGATGGTGAAAATTCGAGTTCTGATTCACAATCTTTGACCTTGCAAATCTGAATGGGATGCTGTCGGCACAAAAGAAGCAGGAAGTAGGGTGCGGTGGGAATGACACGGATCAGCGCCGGACACAGGGAGCCGTTAGAGGTTAACGGAGAAGCATGCTTTATACATCGGGTGTGAAAATCAGCACTTAAAACACTTTTACATATTCAACATGGGCCTTTACTGTCCTGTTCTCCCACTGAAATAAATATTCTACTCATATTTACTTACCCTCATGTCATTCCAAACACTAGAGGTGTTTGGCAGAGCGTTTGCTCTTCCCCATGCAATATAAAAGTAGCCATATGACTTATGCGCTGTATTTCAAGCAAGGCAATGTTGGGCAGAATTTTTCTTTTTCTTCTCATACATGTGAGGCCAGTTAAATAATCTCTACAATGTCACCAGTTTCATAAAGAACTGGAATGCAAATTAAGCAAATTAGTGTTTTAGAACAGATTTCACTTAAAGTGCTTGCTATTGGCCGGTCAGACCGGTAGTCCCACCCCCAAACTCATACCATTGGTTGAGCCGGTGTTGCCTTCTCAGGTGACAAAAAATCTACTTTTAAATGACTTACTTACATTAAACCAAGTAATTTCAAAACTAACCTCCTACTTTCCTTTCAAATTCTTTAAAGATTTAAAATGTTCCTTTCTCTTTGGAGTGTTACAAGCTCTTGGTGCATAAAGAAGATCTGTAAAGTTGTAAAGACTAAAGTCTCAAATCCAAAGAGATATTCTTTATAAAAAGTTAAGACCCTCCTAAAACGCCTAATATAAACATGCCCCCACATATCTACATCACTGTGTGGGAAGATTTGCATAACACTGCCCAAATGCAAAACAAAAGGCTTAACTTTTATTCTCGCTGTAGTATTGTTGTTGCCGCCGCCATGTTGTGGAGATGCTGCGTGTTTCATTTTGAAAGCGATAACACTTTGTTTGGCGTTCCAAAAGAGGACTAAATTCACTTCGTCATGACTAGAGCTGATCCGTTACTGAAGAAATACATCAACTTCGCGCTGTGGATCGTTGGAGCAGCTTTAACCTTGGATGAAGCGGAGTTTAGCCCAGGGTCGTCACATGTGGTTGTCAAAAGCTCCTTCATCGAATCCACTGACCCCACCGTTCTCATGTCTGCCAGCCATTCCTCACTCAATGCCGCAGTATGTGATGCTGTGTGATGCATTTGTGGAGGACTGTTTCTGAACCTGCAGTAGTCTACAATGGGTCTGTGCTCAAAGGATCTTCAATTAAGTGTGACAGTTCAGATTTTGCAAGGACAGTCTGGCACTTCTGACTTCAACATGAGTTTTGCGCAGTGTAGAGTAGCACTTGTTGTTTGTCGTTTCTCAGATCACAAATGCAGACATGGTTTTATGTTTACGTGGTGTACTATGCAACGCAACACGTAAAAACACAGTATAAGTCATTATAATCAGTAATTTTTTTCCCACTGGATGCAACAAATGCCTAGTTTGTAATGGGTTTTATTGTTTTTGTATCACCATGTTGGGAGACTGCATCACAGTATGGTAAGGGGTGTAACATTTCCGTCACATGCTTTAGGTATTCAGCCAATCACAATGCAATGGATAGCTGGCCAATCAGCATACACCTTGCTTTTCAGAACTATGAGCTTTGTAAAAATCAGCGTGTTTCAGAAAGGCAGGGGAATAGAGAAGTAACAATAATGTACATTATGTAGAAAATAATGCGTTTTTTAACCTTAAAACACATGAACACATTGCATTACACCACATACACAACATAATGTTCTTTTTAGCAACATTGTATGACCCGTTTAAAAATATTCTGCTAACCTAATCAAAATGCCTTTGACTGATTTGAAGTTGTAAAGTCAAAGTCTGTTGACAAGATGTTGCATTGTATTTAAATGCTATATATATATATATATATATATATATATATATATATATAAAATTTAAAAATATAGGGTTCCCTTTGGGAACACATTTAAAAGACACATAATATTAACTAATATTGTCAGTTCACTTTACAATTTTCTGTAGAGCTGATTTATAATTGACTTGAGTACGTTAACAGTCTGAACGTGCAAAGTAAGTTCAGTAACAGTGTGAATGTTGTAAAGTTTATTCGTTATAAACTAAAGAACTTTGCAACATTCACACTATTGCCGAACTAAACTGAAGCAATGATTAACTGAATTGGGTCAAATATTGAAACTTGTCTTCTAGCTGTTATTTTCTTACTGTGAAGATGCTTTGAAATAATCAGCATTATATAAAGTGCTGTATAAATAAATTTGATTTATAATCTTTAATCAAAACCTTCTTCTGCAACCGTTAGCAATTGACAACAATCTAATCAAGTCCCGTACTGGATTTAATTTTATTTTTAATTTTACTTTTCTTGTTCAAGAACCTGTTTTAACTTGAGTATATATCACAATAGGGAAGAAAAGACAATCTGAATTTATATTTCATCCTGAACTAAACACACATGCAAAAGCAAAGACACATACAAACATGTAGCCCAAACCCACAGCTTGCTAGATGGAGGTTTAAGCAGTAAAGCAGATAAAACCCACCGATTTACCCTTATTTTTCTTCTCTACATGCACATGTCCAAAACATGACAGTGCCTCTGGCCCGCTCTCTGACAGGAGAACACTGTTCCTTTTCTCCTGTGGTCTGTCACCGCACTCATACATACACAACAGACACTCACACATAAACATACACAGTGGCCACAGAGAGGTCAGATACAGGCCAGTCGCTTCTGTTTTTCCTCCATGTCATCCAGGAGGCCATTTCAGAGCCATAGACATGAGTTTCCTCACCCTTCAAACAGGTCAGAGCTAAAAGGACACACACACACACACACACACATACACACACACTAAGGATATAATATGGTACTGAATCTGTAAAAACAACAAATGAACAGATTTTAAAGGTGCTTAGACAGAGTTATGTGGCCTATAAATATCACTTTCGGGATGCACTCATACTGTGGCTGCTTGTGAGTCAGACACAGGTGAAGGGTTTGCCTTCCTCTGTATACATTTATATAACAGTCTTTCTGGTCCTTGAATCTGGTTGAGCAGCGCTCTACACCTGGGACCAAATTAACAATTCAAATCCACATTTCTTAAGAAAAAAAGTCTTCCTAAATGCAATTTTCTTCATATTAAACATATGTTCTTATATATTTTTTCTTAAGGCAAACCTTAAAAATTAAATTAAATCCAGTACGGGACTTGATTAGATTGTTGTCAATTGCTAACGGTTGCAGAAGAAGGTTTTGATTAAAGATTATAAATCAAATTTATTTATACAGCACTTTATACAATGCTGATTATTTCAAAGCAGCTTCACAGTAAGAAAATTCAAAATACATCAACAACTCTACAAAAATGAGTTAGACAGGAAGCTAATTAATACATTTTTGTCAATAAATTCGACATAATCTGTCAGACAACATGACAATATGTACATAGATGATCCAGTAGGTGGCAGCGAGTTACTGCTGTCATTGAATCGTTCACTCAACTGATTTGTTCAAGACCACTGATTGATTCATGAAGAAAGTAGGGATCATCTTTATCAGTGAGTCATTCATTCATTCATTCATTCATTCATTCATTTATTCAAGCAATACAAAACCACTAATTGATTCATTGATGAAGCAAGGATGTCTTACGAATTCGTCAATTAGGTATACGATGGTATCAAATTTTCATGTTACAATAATTGCTTAAACATTTATAAGGGTATACAGTTTTATCTATTATTAAAAAAAATAATAATAATAAAAAAAAGACAAAAGTATTAACTTTTTATTTTAAGTATTTAGGTGCTGAGGTGATGAGCACCATTATGAATACAAAAATTTTAATGGCTGTTTGAATGAAAACATTTGAGTCCTGTTCAGAAACGCAAAGTAACACAACTTCTGCTATTGAATCTGCACCATCTGCTGTGAGAAAGTGAATGTGTGCTTTCATTTAGCACATCTCCTTTCCTTGTTACCGCCATGCACTTCTCATTCTTGTTGGGCTTGTTTACATGTGCTCATGCATCTTTGCCTCTGCATACAGTAGGATTGTGCATTTTAATTTTAAAAAAGTATTCTTAAAATGCATTTTAAAAATCTGAATTATTTCTAATAAATATTCTCTGTATTTTAAGGTGCCCACGATAACAATATAAATACAATAAGACTCATAATCATGATATATTGTATACCGGCACATGTATCCTGAACTGCATTAGGCCTTTATAGTGCTTCCTCCAATAACTTTAAAAAAACATTTCTGGCTGTTGTAAGACGAGAGTTTATATAAAAAAATTTCGTTTTAATAGAGTTTATAAAAAAAAAAACCTAACATACTTCTGTTGTCATTTTATTTTAAAAAGATTACAGAAAACTATGATACATGCTTTCAAGTCCAGGCACTAAAATCTTATTAAATTCACATTGATTTTTAAACTTGATATTATCATACAGAATTAAGTTGTTTTTATGAAATATTTCTGGCTTAGACTGACATAAACCAACAAATGCCATAAACATCACAAAATCTATAAAGTTCAGTTCTTACTAATGCTTACACTTCCCTCCAAAACAGTCACTTCCTGGAGGAATGTTCAAAACATAATATGTTTAATATTCTATGCATTGGGATAGACAAATTTGATAAGGACATGAAAATGTACAGTGTACCACCACTGTTCCATAATTAAGCCTTGTTACTGCACATATTGATAAAATTAATAATGAAAGAGAACACTGCAAAGTAGTAAACTACTATGAATAGTACTACTAATGATTTTTTTAAACCATACAGTAAGGTAATAAGGACTTTAGTGATGTTATATACAGTATAGCTGTCTTATTTGTTTAATTCTGACCCTGTTCTGTTGATCTTTCAACTCTATCTTCAGGGCACTAGCCAGGGCAGCTGTCACAGATGAAAAAGGTCAAAGGTCATATGTGGAGTTATGGACATCCTGCCACATGATAAGTCTATCATGTGACTCACATGTAGCAGAACTGGAGCAGTGAGTGCAAAGAAGCATTTTTAAAATGAAACGCCCCAAATCATAAGACTAGCCAATAGGTCAGCTACTTTTAATTCCATTTATCCAGCTATGGTTTTCTTTCTCTCCCACTAATTCTTTCTTACCTCATAATGACCTCTTTAATACCATTCTAGGGCACCTCAGGGGACAAACGGTCATTCGTCTTGCCTCTAAAGAAAAAGAGAGACAGAAAACGAGAGAAACTGGGAAAGTCTAAAAAATGGAGAGGAGAGAGCAAAAGTATTCAGTTCAAAACTGATTGTAGGACACAGTTTGACAGAGGGGGTATATATATATATATATATATATATATATATATATATATATATATTTATATATATATATATTATTATTTATCTTAAAAAGTGTGGTATATGTAATTTATAATACTGTATTTAATTAACATAAATTAAATAACATAAATATATATATATATATATATATATATATATATATATATATATATATATATATATATATATATATATATATATATATACATTTATGCACATACACACACTGAATATGTATCATTTATTTAAAAAACTGTGATATATATAATTTTAAACATACCATATATTTATTTAAATATACATTGTTTTACGTAAGTGAATACCTACCTCTAATAAATCAAACATCCTACACAAACAAGCATGAAAAACTGAAACTAATCATTCATTGTCCAACTGTGACAGCCCTCCGAGTCACATGACCAGAGCCCTAGATCTAGTGTTTTCTTGACACTGCTGCATTTGCATAAAGCCATCACCCCTGGCAATGCAGGACACAAATGTCGTCTAGACGTCCAGTCTCAGTCCACTAGAATGAGACACACACGCATGGCTCTCAGTCGAGTACCGTCTGGACCCTCAGCTGCTCCAGATGCATGATGGGATGGGTAGAGCAAGAGGGCCTGGAGATGATCACATGCGTGAAAATGGTCCATGTGGGTGGGGACACAACTGTCACTGTATGTCTTAACTTTATGTCTATGCCCCCCTATTGCAAATTGTATGCTGTAATTTTGTGTGTGTTTGGGTAGCTTAAAAAACAAATGAGGTCATTTGAGATCATAATATTTGTCTTTCTCAAATATAATTTTCAAAGCATTTATATTATAAAACTTATATATTTTACAACTATATCTTAGAATGACATAATATTTGAACTTATTTAACAATATTCATTGTCCAATAATCTTATTGTCAAGTACTGCTAAAAAAAAATGTATATATATATATATATATATATATATATATATATATATATATATATATATATATATATATATATATATTAGAAGCTGCTTGTACTTGAATGTACTTTAAACAGCTTGATGGTTGCTGCCTGGCAACTACAGGTATAATGGGATATGGGTCAAAATGAAGAGGGTTACTAAGAAATCTAGCTCTCTTTGAATTGCTTTCATCATTTCATCAAACAATCTAGCTGCTGGTCACGCCTCTGGCCTTTCTGGTCTCCAGCTCTGACTGATGATATCTCCATATCTGCATCACGGGTGAGTGACAGGCCTGTGTTATCTGAGGATATGTGTGTGTGTGTGTGTGTGTCCCCAACCATCTATCAGTAGTCTCTGTTTCCATGATATTGGTTTTGTTTAGTTGATTCCACCATCCAAATATGTTTTTATATGTTTCATGTCAACAAACGGTTTAACATATTTTAAATTCAGTAAATGTGATTGCTATATATATATATATATATATATATATATATATATATATATATATATATATATATATATATATATTATTGCTATATATATTTTTTTTTTTTTTTTAATGGAACAAATCTCTCTCTCTCTCTCTCTACATATGTATGAGTATAAATCAGTGACAATGAGTATAAGTTAGTATATGACTGACTTAAAAAAAGGAGCTATTGTGTGTCAGTTTTATAATAACTCATGAAATGTATGATGACAGTATTAAGATTATTATTATTATGTCATCTTTTGTGTTTACTGTAACCTTCCCATGGACATATATATTTGGAGAAACCAGCATTATTTATAATTAAATGTATTTGGTTGTTTATTTTTATTTATTTATTATTATTTATTAAATCTAGTAATTCATAATATTTATCATTATTATTTTACAAATTAGTGTTTTGTTGCATACTGGATCAAGTAACAATTCTTTAAACATCATTACCTCATCATAACACATCCGTTTTGAGAAACTATGATTACTAATATCATTTCATGAAAATGTTTTAAATATTTTAAAATTGACTCATGTAATAAACGTGAAGCTATTTTCAACCTGGGCTCCAGCCATGTTCCATACACTGGTCTAAACCCAGAGGTTCCTTCCATTTGTGAACTCAAGCAGAGACACATCCTTCATTGGCTATTTCTGTAGCTGTCAAACAGGGGGAGGGTGTCCTGCCCAGAGTCTAGCCTTACACCCGTTTTTATATGGTCCCATGGAAAAAGAAGAAAAAAAACTTGCATAAAAACAAATTAGCTTCGTCTGCACACAGTTTGCAAATGTGTGTGCAATCAGCCAGAAAATAGATGTCACTCCTGACCAAGGTCATGCTAGAGGAGTCCCAGCTCACTGAATCTCCTGGACTGATGTCTTACACATGCTGTGCCCTTCCAAGTATGCATGAGACTCTGACATAAGCATGGACAGAGATGAAAATAAGTCCATCTAAGTGACACAATAGATCATTATGACGCTTCAGTTGACCCATTGTTCCTTTCTGGTGTCTTAAGGAAAATCCCACTGTGATGCAGAAAGACTAAAAGACTTTATTAATTCAGTGTTCTTTTGTAAAGAATTAAGATTATCTGGATAAACAATACTCCGTTTTGAATAGGATAAAAAATGAATAGCCAATAGGATAAATGAGAATATAAAAACTGACATGCACTGAGGAATAGGAAAAAGTATTGTTAAAGAATTTAAAGATTATTTCCTTAAAGGGGGGGGGGGGGGGTGAAATGCTATTTCATGCATACTGAGTTTTTTACACTGTTAAAGAGTTGGATTCCCATGCTAAACATGGACAAAGTTTAAAAAATTAAGTTGTACGTTTGAAGGAGTATTTTTGTTCCCAAAATACTCCTTCCGGTTTGTCACAAGTTTCGGAAAGTTTTTTTCGAGTATGGCTCTGTGTGACGTTAGATGGAGCGGAATTTCCTTGGGTCCTAATGGCTTGTCTGCCGGAAGAGCGCGCGCTCCCGTATAGCAGAGCAGAGAGAGGCTGAGCACAGACATTCATTCACTGATCAGAGCGAGAGCGTCGCGAAAAGTCACAAAAGAAGTGTGTTTTTGGTTGCCAGGGCAAGACAATCCTGCACAGATTACCAAAGAAAAAAACAGCATTAAGGGACCAGTGGATGGAGTTTATTTTTACAGAGCGTCAACGGAGTTGTGCAAGTGTTTTTGTTTGTTCCCTGCATTTCGAAGATGCTTGTTTTACAAACAAGGCCCAGTTTGACGACGGATTTGCGTATCGTTTATTTCTTAAGGATGATGCAATCCCAACGAAAAAGGGTCATGATCGTGTGTTGGAACCGCAGACGGTGAGTAAAACTGCTTCAAATATCTCTGCCTCCTTGTTAGTGCGTCCCCTCCCCTGCCGGAGACCCGGGTTCGAGCCCCGCTATAATAATTGTTTATATTCGGACTATTTTAGATTGCTTTGGGGATACCGCGGCGGAGTAACCCAGTACCTTTGTGATTCTTCATAGACATAAACAGAAAGAAATAGTTCCGGCTACAATGTTCTTCCGCAAGACGCAAGCAGTTCTGTTTATTAACCGCTAGAGCATCAAAAGTTACAGACTGCAGCTTTAATCTAATAACTGGTTGTGCCACACTTTGCAGCAACAACTGCAATGGACTCTCTTTCTGTCAGCATCCATTCATTACAGAGGATCCATTGATGAGCAAGTGATGTAACTATTTATTTTGCAGTGGCATTGTTGCAAAACACTGTTTTCTGCACATTCCTGCTTTGATTCTTTAATGGAGGTGTATTTCATAAATCCATGATGTTGTAGTGGTTTAACCAGACAAAAATACTGATTACATTTTATTTTATTTTATTTATTTATTTTTTGTGCAAATGGACTTTCTCAATAGGGCTGGAAATCAAATATGTTTTAGTGCAGTGCGAATAATAGCAAGGTTGTAAATTTAGTCAACTGCTCAGAAAGCCATGCTTATGGGTCTATTTCTTATTTCCCTCTATGCAAAGCCAGAGGTGAGTGATGTATTTGTGAGGTTGGTTACATTACAGCGGGAATGGAGGTGTCAACGGGTGAAGGACAGAACCTTTAGTCTGGCTGTAATCGAATGCAGATGGGACTAAAATCATCAGAGCAGCAAATCATCACTCCAAAGAGCCAGATGCCCTCCCGCCACCTCCTCCTCCTCCTCTTCAACACTCTCTTTGCAGTGTCTTACCACCCCAAGAGTTTTAAAACAGAGATGGCTGCCAGCACTTCTTTAACAGGTTAGGCTGAGAGAGAGCGCAACCCTATCACTCCCTCTGATAAAGCATCGATCCCAGCACCAGAGTATTCACAAATCAATTGATGGAGATGAAATCTGCAGAGGTCAACGCTGTGATCTGAAGCGTGAGAGAAGGAGAGAATGAGATGGAGAGGTGGCAGATGAACATGACAAGGTGAGGTCAAATAAAAAGATGGCATACTTTAAAAGATATCATCGCAGATTGTGGATGAATGCATTAAAGAGTAAAACATTCAGGGCTACAATAACTATTATCAGTCCTGAGGACTCATAAGGTGCTGGAACGTGAACTTCACCTTTTTCATCTTACATTTTAAAGAGAGTGTCGGCATGATCGCTTTGACAATGAGGCTGACACAAACAATGTAATTACCCCTAAGGCCATGGATTTCCAAACCATGATGGTTTTCATTTCTTCTGTTGAACACAAAAAGACATTTTAGACAGAGCTATTGGCACTGCACATCTTCTCATGGTATATTTGTATATATGTAGGCAGTTTTTTGGTAAGGGGGCATGAAGGCAATTCTACACATCATGCATTCATTCAGTTTGCCTATATTTCACACCCGACTGTCCTAGGTGGGATTAATGACATCATTCTGCATGCAAACTCCCAGCAGACCAGGAATATTACCCTGCCTTCACACACAAGTGTTAGTTCAGCAAGAAAAGCAATCAAAATATCCTGCCTGGACCTTTCATCATCAGATTGCATTGTCAAAGGAATGAATATAAATGTATAATGTTTAAAAAAAACTGATGCTTTGAAGGAATACTTCATGCAAAAATGCTTGGTTCATTGACTCTTTCAGAAAACAAAAAAGGAGATATTAAGAAGCATTTAACGCTGAATGCATGAACCCAAATGATTTATATTTGAATTTCCTGAATTTTAATTTTACTACAGGAATTCACTGATATACTTTTCTGTGCCTCATTTACAGTTAAATTTTTTATGTATGTTGAGATGATTGATCATGTGGCATGTGAAAAACAAGGGCTATTCTGATGTATTTTATGTTGTAGATTAAAATGTGAAAATGTATTGAGCTTGTTTTAACCACAGACCTTCTTTCAGCCATTAAACCAAAAAAAATCAACAACTATTGGCTGGAAGATGGGACCAGAAAGAAATGCTATGAATCACCATCTGAATTACCATGAATGTATATAAAACAGCAGGTTTTATTGTAAGAAAATTAAGTTTGGAATAACAATAATTGTCTAACTGCATATATCTAAAACATTATATGTTTTTTTTTAACAATTTCTTCCATGCTGCTCATTGTGTTTACTTCTAAATCTGTTTTAGCTGACACACAGCGTTTTTTGCTCAATATGACGCCCACCAGGAAAATTCAGCCAGGTACCAGCTCATCATTGCAGACTTCCTTCAGGCTCTATGACTCACTGAACAAAGAGAAAAGAATATCAGTTCTCAAAAGGAATGCATCAATACATTATCAAAAAGGCATAAGATGCCATTTGTTGTCAGTTTCAACCGAGTTTATTCTAGTTTGCTCTTTACATCTGTCCAGTCCATTTCTCTTAGTATCTCAATCACAGTAATGCCTTCAAACCCATCTCAACATGGCTTTAAAGCATATATACATGTTAGATCACAAGCTAGGCCTGTGTCTAAGATCTACCAGAAGCTGATCGCAGATCAGCAAAGGCAGCAGCTAATGGGAAGCCGTGCAATATTTCCCCAGTGCATAGATCCCTGTCACATCCCCTCAGACGGGAGGTTCTCTGAGGTAAAATGTGCAGCCCTGCAGAATGTCATTGAGATGTTTGCGGCCTGACATATGTGTTTTGGTTTTCCATCAGATGAAGGGAAAATGGCTCCCTGAGGAGGGTACAGTAAGGAAGGCAAATCTGAAGAAGAACGCCAAGCAAAACACGGGTTTTTGTGTTTAGTAGGCACAAAAGGCAAAAAAAAAAAAAAAAAAAAAAACATAAGGCAGGTCTATGCTGTCCAACATTTACATGTTTTATAGTTTGTCAAAAAATAAATAATATTTTATATTAAAAATATATATATTACAGATCCACAAAAGAAAGTTGGGCAGAATGTTCAAGCTGCTCTTTTTCCATATAAATGATTTATTACTAAATGCATTCAGCATGGATGCATTAAATTGAGCAAAAGTAAAGGTAAAAACATTTAGTGTTACAAAACATTTCTATTTCAAATAAATGCAGTTCCTTTAAGCTTTCTATCAACAAATTAAAAAAAAAAAAGCATTATGGTTTACACAACAATATTAAGCAGTGCAACTCTTTTCAACATTGATAATAATAAAAAAAATATTTCAAATCATCAAATCAGCATATTAGAATGATTTCTGAAGGATCGTGTGACACTGAAGAATTATGATGATAATTAATATTTTCCATCACAGGAATGAATAAAAAAAATGTTTAATAATATTTAATAATATTACATTTTTTACTGTATTTTTGATCAAATGAATACAGAATGCAAGAAATGTGTCACAATATGTCATATTTGACATCATATTTGACATCAGTGACATCAAACCCAGCATAATAAAGAAATTCTGTCTGTCACTTATGGCTATTGTGTCTTTGAAGTTTTATTGATCACTTTTATGTAGCCTGACAATAAATAAATAACAATCTGCTTTCATTGTATGCTAAAGAGCAGCTTGAACATTCTGCCTAACATATCTTGTTGTAGTTCACAGAAGAACATAACACAGGTTCAGAATGACATGAATAAGGCAATTCATCTATGCATTTTAAAAATAATGGCTTTTTTTCCCCACAGTAACATCCAGCTCTATTTTCTTTTACATTAACGCTCTCTTCCCAAACATGTATATATGTATGTATCTATATATGTGCATGCAAGCTTTGGAGAAAATGGTGTTATTTTCTCTTTTATTGCAGGCTGACTTGAGGGCATCCCACATTATGTCTTTCTCTCCCATTACAATGGGTTTAATATTCATCATGCAGTGCCCCAACCCCTTCCAGACTGGTCAGGTCTTCTCATAGATTCTCTCAGAATAAACCATCGCTTGCTTGAACTGTCCTGCCTGAATGGGATCTGAAACTATTATCAGGGCAGAGGAAATCAGATAGGTGTATTCAAAAGAGCTGAGAGCTGAAATCACACACATCATTATCATAATTACAGCCTGGAAGTCCATGCAGAGGTATTCAAAATGCAGCAGCCCCAACCCTTTAAATGTAAAACCTGAGAATGGAATACAGGCCTGATTGCTTTGAACAGAGTTCACGGCCCTCCAGTGCAGAGCTGTGTACTACTCGTGGGTGGTGAGCCATGTTTCTCTAGCTCTCAACTTGAACTTGAACCCAGAAGCCCTAACACTGATTGAAGCTGGGAGAGCTCCCCCTGGGACTGCAGCAAAGCTAATACAGACAACAGCCACACCATCATGATGTTCTCCATCTCTCCCCCCACCGCACTCCAGTTGCACAGAACCGGTTTGCGTCGGTGAGCTGTTTGTGTAGTGTATAGCATGTCCTTGGAAGATCAAAATAACATCTTGAAGTCTATGTAAGCCGGTAAATGATTTATTTATGAGCGTAAATGAAGATGCACCTTCTTAAAACATGGTGGTTAATATACACTTGACACTAACGGACAGGCTTTGTGTATTTCAGTCCATTTCAGTCTATTGCTTACTGTCATTTCTATTTCAGAACATTAGTAGGTTTTTACTCAAGTTGAATGCAGTCGTAGCTCTCTTAAAAATACAGGTTGCAAAAAGGGATTTTCATAGCAATGCTATAGAAGAACCATTTTCATTCCACAAAGAAATTCATTCTTTCTGTGAACCTATTTTCTTGGTGTGAGGGACCATTTAAAAATCACTATATATAAACCAGCTTTTGATCAATGGAAAGTTTCCGTTGGTTTGTTCTGCCAGTAACACTACTGCATGGCTAGAAAATACAGTTTCAAGAAAGATGCGAGCTGTGAAACAACACCAGAACGTCTGTGTGTTTTGAAGCCTCTCTGTGTTGTCCCCAGCACCGAGTCCCAAACCACACTCTATCATACATGAAAAATGACACAAGCTGTTTCATTATTACAGATACCATGCAAATAAATATGCATTTGTGAGGAGTGGCCTAATGCCACGACACTGGGCCCTCATGCATATTTAAATAGCTCCAACCCTGTGTCTGGCCAGCAAGCAATTTCCCGTTCCACTCCGTATGGCCCAACCCCCGCCCGGCCGCAATGGCATGCATATGTATGAAACTCTGTTTCATATGTATCAGGTCCATCATTTTCTCCTTTTTCACTGAGGGGCGATGACACGCATGGCATCAAGAGGGATGACCCTCACAGGGGGCCAGACGGTCTCACAGGAATAGACTAGAGCCAAAACAAACTGCAGACTCCCATCATGCTTTGTAAGGGAAGGAGTAGTGGACAGGGAGATGAATAATCTAGATCCACAGTCTGCCACTGATGGCCTCTCAGGCCTTACATGGACATCTGCTCCAGGTAAAGTTTAGATGCTGATTGTTTCAGACTGATGTAAACACTGTTGACTACAGTAAACTAGACATGAGCGAAGCTTCAACCATCAGATTAGATGTTGTTCAGTAGAGTTAGAGTGCGGACTCGGACTGCAGTTATGAATGAACTCAGATTTGGATGCACTCAGGTGGACTTGTTCTTGAACTTGATACAAACTTGTACATTTTACATTTTGGTACATTTTTTAGAGTACAGTCAAATCCATGTCAAAAGTAACAGCATAAAATTTAGATAAGACATTAATAAGTATCTTCCAACCAAATCTGATAGCCACTGACTTTTTTCTTAGTATTTCTTATTTTATTTTTACAGTGGATACCAGCAACTGCAACATTTTCAGAAAATCTTATTTTTTGTTCCAAATTTGGAACAACACAAATGTGATTAAGTGATAACAGAATTTTCATTTTTGTGTGAACTATACCTTTAAGAACTTGACAGGGTAAACGCCAACCCAACACTATGGCACTTCGTTTGTTACCCTGGTGAAATCATAGTAAATTATGATTAAAATAAATAGAAAAACTATCTAAAAAAAATATAGAATAAAAGACAAAATAAGAAATGAATGAATAGAAATCAATACAGCCTTCTGAAAATCTTTTGCATGAAGCACCACTTCACACAATCAGCTTCATTCTTTACAAATGAGCTAATCACCGGAAATTGGCATCAGTTTGACAGGCACTGCACTCTTAGCCATGACACCAATGTAGAAACACTTGGCATTTTGACTATGGTCATTTATTATAGAAGATGTGAAGGAGATTCTCTCAGACTGGTTCCTTCCTAATGGCAGCGGTCCATATTAACACATATGTCTAACTCATGTCTGATAATTGCTAGCATGTGCTAATTAGCCCCAAAGCTGCTGAGGAGGTCACTGATACCAAAGAGTGACATAGCGAGAAGGAGAGAATTTGGGCAAATTACACATGCCATTTATTTCATTGTTATTTTTATTTGTATTCTCATTTGTTCGTTCAGTCATTTGTCCATTACATAAGAGTTGTTTAAAATATTTATCTGTATTATAGTGAGCAACTAAATCCTTTTTAATTAATTAAAAGAATAAAAGTAGCCTAAACTGATATTTCCCATATGTAACATTTTTGGTAACATAAACTCAAAAGATTGTCAAATTTATTATTTTTAAATAAAATATTCTGATTTAAATGTTTGGATACAGTCAATATGATCACATAAGACAGGACAAAATCCTCATAATGCATTTAAATCTAGCCTATTTTTATGCTAAGACAATTTAATGTTAAAAACTTTATAAAATATATCTAATAGTGCTTAATTAAAAAATATAAATAGTTATCTGACACAAAAGTAGTCATGGAAGGTGGCATGAACTAAAGAGGCTATAATGTTTTTCCTCACATAAAGTATATCAAAGATGTACACTCCCTTACACAAAACATTTTACTGTGAAGTAAATATTAAATAAAAAATGCACCCATAAATATGAATTTCAGAACTATTACCCTGTGTAAATACTTAACCTCTTTATGGAATAAAAACTTGCTCATGAGCTCAACAAATAAACGTGTGTCCGATACGTTCATGTTTTGAAGACTCGAAGGGACCTGACTTCTGTGTTCGATGTCTCAGCACATCAAAAACAGTTTATTGTGGTCATGCCATGCTGGTATAGCACTCTACCGGACCAGAGGATTGTCAGATCATATCTCTCTGAAATCTGGAAGACTGACATCAGTTATGGATCCCAAAAGACCAATTTTACTCAGGCTGAGACACAGTGTGACATTCATGGAATGAAAGCCCGAGGCACGAGAAGACAGGGTGAAAGAGGACAAGATGGAGAGAGTGAGAGAGAGAGAGGAATGAATAGTCACCTTAGTGGTAGCTGATGTGCTGATATCTCTCATGGCTTTGGGCAATGTTCATGTGATTGGGTGTTTGTCAAACAGTCGCAAAAGATAGCATCCATTCACCCGAGACTTACTCGATAAGCATGTACAGACACAGAATACGCACACAACACAGAAACCATGCGTATCATGGAAATTCAAGAAAGAAATGTTCCACTGCAAATGTACTTCAAATGCACTTAAGTGTAAACTTTGTTCCCTGTCATTTGTGAAGATTATGAACAGATATAAGTTGAATAAACTTTTGACGGATACAGATCTTATTTTCTCTAATAATCTACAAGCTGATGCAAAAATGCTAATGGGTTTTTCCAGGTTGGTCTACAAAAGAATACATCACTGCAGCATCATACATGAACTTTCTGGCTGTGTTTGCAATGTAATACTTTTAGATTTTTTCAAATAGTAGCCAAAGCAATACTGCAAACCTCAGTGTACTACATTGTTGTTACATGATATGAATAGCATCCAGTTATCAAAATATAAAACATTCTATTTTTTTAAATGTAACTTAGTGTAAAATGTTTGGTATTCCAATCATATAATGAGTAAAGAAAGATAAATCAAGTTTGTAATTAGTAGAGTAGGATTGGCGCTTGATATAAAACATAAGAAGTATTTGGATATAAACAAGCAAGTACTCCATTCCAAACAGAGCCTCAGTGTTCAAATCAGAGAAAAGATCCTTGTATCCAGTCTTGTGTATAGCGTGGGACGGAGTGTGTACATGTGTGTATGTTTTTGCGTTGTGAGGTTAGTGTTGGTCAAGGTAGAATGGCTTGATCCGGAGGGTTCAGGGAGAGGAGGCTAATGCAGAAAGCCACTTCAAAAAACACTTTTCATCTTCTCTCCTTTTTTAACCATCCAGCCCTCCATCATTTTCCCCATGCCCTCCACTCCGAAAACTCCCCTTTTCATCTGGAGAGGGATCAAGACCGCGGATGTGTTTGACGTAATTATGTGCGATCAGGATTCTGCCTGTCCTCCTCTAGGAAATGATTTCATCCTTTACAAAAGCAGGTCATAATCGAAAATAAGATGGACTGAATTTGATGTTCTTCCTTTTTGCATGATGATACCCCGCTGTCCACGAAGACCTCTGCTTCTGGCTTTATTCATAATTCATTTCTAGCATGACATATGCAAGCTTTTTTTCTCCCCCACTAAAAGAGAGGACTGACTTAAAGCCACACTCAAGTGATTTCCATGATAAATAATGAATATATGTACCTGGCCAAGAGCGAGTTTACAGGTTTGGACAAAAGCATTCTGATGTTTTTCTGATGTTTTCATTCTGATGACTATTTCTTAAGCTATGACTTCTTAACATTTCAGAAGAATGCAATGACCACAGAATTAAAAAAAAAAATAATTTTACCTTTTATTTCTGTGATCTGATGCATCATTATGGAGCTTTTTTTTTTAAATTGGATAAAAAAATAAAAAGGTTATTGTATGTTTAATTTCACAATTCAGACCTTTTATCCTTCAAGAATTGCGGGATATAAACAGAATTGCAAGACATATTCTATGGGGGATAAAAAATAGTTAACAATTCACTATTCTCAGAAAAAAAGTCTCATTTGTGAAACACAAACTTGCAACTGCAACAAAAAAAGTGAATTGTGTAAAAAAAAAAAAAAAAAAAAAAAAACTGAATTGAGAGATGCAAATTTAAAATTTTGTAGAAAAAGTCTGCCAGATGTAAACTTGGAATTGTGAGAATGACAGAATTCTGAATTAAATTCCTGCAATTCTGAGGTTGTTTTTGTTTTTTACTTTTTTTACTCAGAATTGTGAGTCTGAATAGCAAGATGAAAAGTCACAATTAGCTTTTTTATTATTCTGTGCGGAACAGGCTTCCATACATCTCAGAGTAAAACAGAATATACAAAAAATAAAAATAAAAGTTTACTAACAGATTTTTTTATGACCGAAAACTGTTCACAATGAAACCAGGGACATACATTAAGAACATCACAGGATAACTTTTGATTTAATTTTGACTTGACTATTTTAGCCAGTTATATCCATTCACATGAGTTTTATGGTAGTACAGCAGCGTACCATATCATAGAAGTCCTTGCTCTATTTCCAATATTCCATTATCAAGCTGTTGTTTTCATTGAACCTCTAAGGATAAGCATTTCCCAAGTAAATGTTAATGTGCATGTTCATTTGCACATATTATTCCAATAACATCACAGTCCTAAGTGCAACCACCCTGGGAAATTGACCAAACGCTGTCTTGTGGACGCTCAGAGCTTCAGTTGAAAGCATCAGGACAGGTTGCATTCAACAGCACAACACTCATTCATCTATGAATATTCAAACCGTCACTTTAATATCATTGACACGCATGAACTTTGTGGCGGTCACCAATTGCAACAGGTGACCATGAGTAATTATGCAGATTTATTCAAGACATTAGCATGATTAATTAGGTGCAAACCGAGGTGGCTACACTTGAATTAGTAAGCATTATGAATAATTACCATGCATATTTTGCTCTTTATGTGGCTGGGTTTCGTGATAAACAAAGCTTTAATTACGAGAAAACATCTGGGAATAGTAGTGACCTTCATTAATCTTACGCAAATTCCCTCAGCTCTACACCCTGATGCATAATTATTGCATTAATAACAGAGGCTGCACTGTATTAATCCACTTGAGGAAATTCATACTATTGGCCTTTAATAAGAAAAAAACTAAAAGTTATAACCTGCTGCACTGAGAAACAATTGCTTTGTTGAAACAAGAATGTTACTCTTTTCCATAATTTGAAAATGGGACCAGGCCTATAGCTCCAAAATGACAAAAACAAATCGGAAAATTATCGGACTAATTCACTATATTCCAAATACATCATACGATAGCTTTGTGTGATGAGTAAGCTGAAATGTTATACATTGATAATATTCTCTTCCACTGCAGCTTTTGAATGAAATATTGGATCATTCAGTGAAATAATAAAAAATACATTTTCATTAAAAATAAACTCTCATAAAAAGTTACAGAATTGTTTTAGAAGAGTTGGAATATAGCATGTCATATAAAGTACTTTTTTTTAATATACTTAATTGGTGCTTTTTATTTATTTATTTTTATTATTTTTTTTGTCATCTTGGAGCTAAACAACCTAATGCTGTATTCCATTTGTACTCAAAAATCTAAAATTCCCAGTTCCCAGTATAGGAACTGTTAACTGGAATGCCCTCTCAAGCCGGAGTTTCAACTTAGAATCTCAGAGGTATCGCAAAAACTCCAACTTCACTGTGTCTCGATAAACTTAGTGGTGCATGTATAGTACTAGCCAACCTTTATTTGTTTATGTGATGCTATAGCATTATGTGTGCAAAATACTGCTTTTTATGTGTTTTTAATCAACTGGTATTGATAACAATGGACATGTCCATTGGTTTTACATTCCTCCCTTTGACATTCAACTTATGAGGTAAATGTAATGCATCACAAGTCCCCATTAACTTTCATTATATGAGGACTGGATAGTTTATTCTTCAAACATTCTCCTTGAGTGTTTTACAGAAGAAGAAATGTCTTATGGGTTTGGAACAACATATTGGTGAGTAAACGATTAATATTTGGGTGGACAAAATCCTTACTAGATCACATATACTAGACAGCTGCCATTTTTTCTTTCATTTTCAATAACTCTCCAAGTCCAAAAGTGTGATAGATGAGAACAGCAGAGGAAAGGGTGAAAGGTTTGTTCTCTCGCAGTGACTCTGCCTCTTTGGCCTGACTTCACACAAACAGATCACCAACTATGAAAAGGACCAGAATCTAGAAGAGGGGATCAGTTTTCTCTGAGTCTAACCACTTACCCAGCAGAGCTCTCTCACTCACACACACACACACACAGACAATTCTTCTCAGGGTTGTCAAAGTAACCTGATCCTAAGGCCTCCTGACATGCAGCAGTCCAGTCTGTGCTCTCTCTGCCCATACACTCTGGCTGTAAAACAAAGGAATTGCTTCCACATGTTTCTAAACGCTGCAGAGTCTAAGGGTACAAATCTTCAGAATGGGACCCTCCTCTGCCAGGACACTTGCTCGCTTTCTCCCTCTCAATACACACACGTGCATGCATGTCAAAACTGCCATCTAGTGTTGTCTTGCACACAAAAAAAGCCTTTTTTATTACAGTTTATGGTTAATTAATTAATTTACATTAAGACATGTATCATTAGCTCAAAATACCTACATAAGAGTATATATGTATGTGTGTATATATATATATATATATATATATATATATATATATATATATATATATATATATATATATAGTACCTATATAATACCTAATAAGTTGTATCAGTTTAGAAATACCAGTTAAAGTGAGCAATAAACATTTAATTGAATATATTGTGTAAGACGTGTATAAAAGGATGCTAATTGACTTAAAGTAAATTTAATTTCTAATCAGACCAACATACTTATATACTATATTAATATGCCACATGCAAAATGAACTACAATCTTAAAAAGTTACTTTAATAGGACCCACAACCATGGTAAAAATATTTAAGGCAAATCTTAAAACTAAACAACGCCCCAATTATAACAAACATTGATCACCATAATAGGGACTTAAAATGAACATGATAAAAAAGTGGTGAATTAAAATAAACGTAATATAAAATTACACTGATCATACTTCAATTATTTTTTTTTATAAATTAACCAATAACCCCATATCAAATGACAACAACAATTTAACCCCAAATTTTGCTAAATGAAGTGACAGAAAATCCCGGTGTGAAATATTGTTTGACAGAAGATGTTGTAAGATGTATGTTATACTCAAAACTATGATCTTACATCAAGAGACCTAGTCCTGTTTTGTCAAACAACACTAATAAATAAAATGGGGAATAGGTGATAATTCAGAATAAAGCCAAATACAGACACATTTCAGTGTTATGCTTTATTATTATGCTTGCTTAATTGCCACCAATTTTTTTATATTAAAAGCAATGCTGTATCCTATCAGAACTGCAATTAATAGAAAAATTATGTCAACTGACATGCTTTAAAAACATGTTATAAGTCTATTAATTTGATATAGTGAAGCTGCTTAATTGTTTACATAATATGCATAGTCAGCTTTCTTTGTGTTATAGTTTGTATTTTTTCTTTCAAAAGCAAAATTTTGTCCTTTCTTCAGGCCAGTCTTGACATACTGGTTGTTCATTAACCTAATTACTTAAAACTATCATAATAACCAGGAGGACTCCTTATACTGGGCAGCAGACAAAGTCTAATTTGCATATAGAGACTTAATGAGTGCATGGCAGCAGGTGCAGGAGGATGATAATTATCAGTAATGATAGTCACCTGTGACCATCCTCACCTTTTCTCAAGGTTCATGTCGTTATAACAAACTTAACATGAACATCACGGACTGCATAACTGCAGAAAAAGTAAGTGAAACAAAAATGAAAGAACAAAGAGCTTTGTATATATATATATATAAAGCATACAAAGTTATTCCTGACTAATAGAATAATAATAAAATATTGCGTAATCATTGCTGACTGACAGAAAATGAGAATGAAAACGAGAAATACTTTGTATGTTTTAAGAAAAAGTAAATTTTTTGACCAATCAAGTTATAAGCCCTGCATGACATCTAAGTTATTTTCTTTTCTTTAGATGAGATATAGAGTGTTGCTGTCCTCTACTGGTGATTTTCACAAGGTGCTGTAGAGCTACAAAACACAATAAAATATATATAATATAATACTGATAAAATGTTTTCCCCATTTATTGCAGTGCTGGTTTATAGTGAATGTGATTTTCCCGAGTAATTCTCACTTATCATCAACAAATTAGAGGGTTAGATTTTATACAAAGAGGTATCAGCCTTTGTTATGATTTCAGAGAGTCCAGCCACGTGATCTGTCACGTTACAACAGAACCGCCCACAAACAAAAATGGCGCACAACACGCGTTGTTTACAGGTCTGTCTTCTAGTTTTGAGAACATATTTTAACATCCAGAGTAATTTAATTCAATGTCTCCATGCCATCCAAAGTAAATGTCATAGACAACGTCTACGCTCAAGACGACAGGTCAGTTATTATTGTTTTTTTATGCAATAAAGATGTGCAGGTTTCCCGCGCGTGCTGGGAAACCAACAAAATTTTACAAAGTAAGTTACTGACAATGGAGGAATTACATCGGTGTCCTTTAAAATAATTAGCTATGTTATAGTTCAATTGTACAAAGCACGATCCAGTCTAGACAGATCGTCATACAGCCAAACAATGCAAGCAAACACCTGGAGGCGGGATGTTTTCAAACAAATTCTATTTCTGTAAAATAATAATTTGAATTGTTATAATAAAACTAATTAAATGCAATCAACTGTCCATTTTATCCGAGGCATCATATTTTTTGGGTTATGTGTTGGCCTGGCGCAAATTCACTGCAAACAAACAAAAAAAATAAAGAAAGGAAAGTTAGCAAGCAAGCTTTCGTGTTATCGACTTTACTTTTTTTTTTTTTTTCTACTTGGCTTTTTAGTTGAGCACACAGTTGAGTTTGATCAGTATGCTTTCGCATTCTCTTTGCATGTAAATATAAGAAATGCAAACTTGCTTTCAGTTTTAAACAAAGTAGGAAGACAAAACTATTTATCCATGTACTATTTTTAGTTCTGTCATGAATTACATTTTGTTCATGAATTTAAGTGTACCTTACAATTTTGGTATGTTCCCTGTCTTGCAATGTAACTGTGCAATAAAATAAAATGTCCTAGAACATTATGGGAGCATTGACATGGCTGAAATATATGTTATAAGCATTATTTGTATTGTCATAACAGAAAGCTGGCATATAATATCAGTTCACCTTCATTTTGTTCACAGATAGCCTTGATGATCATGAGAAGACGAACTTCTGCTGTGTGGTCCTATCCTCGAGAGCACAAGTGGTGGGATACCATTGTACCTGAATTCACTCCAGAACAGTTCATCCAGAATTTTCGGGTCTCACGGGAGTCTTTTGAGTACATGTGTTATCGTCTCAAGCATGTGCTTGAACGAAAGAACACCAATTTCCGCTTGTGTTTACCTGTAAAAAAACGAATTGCCATTGCCCTTTGGAAGCTTGCTACTGGCAATGAGTACAGAAGTGTCAGTCAGCTTTTCGGGGTTGGCGTGAGCACTGTATTCAACTGTGTGCAGGACTTCTGCAATGCTGTAATTAAAGTTCTTCTGCCTGTACACATTAAATTCCCAGATTCAAAAAGGTTGAAAGAGATGGCAGATGTTTTTGAAAACCGCTGGAATCTTCCTCAATGTGTGGGTGCAATAGATGGAAGCCACATTCCTATTATAGCACCTGAAAAATACCCTCGTGACTATTTTAACCGGAAAGGGTGGCATTCAATAGTAATGCAAGCGGTAGTGGATGGCAACGGGCTTTTCTGGGATTTGTGTGTTGGCCATCCTGGGAGCGTCCATGATGCAAGGGTCTTAAGAGAGTCTTATTTGTGGAAAATGTTGAATGATGGACACCCCTTAAAACAAAGCAAAGCACACATCTCTGGTTGTGATGTTGGATACTACCTGATTGGAGACTCAGCCTATCCCTTGCAAAACTGGCTGATGAAACCATTTCCAGACACGGGCGGATTAACCCCACAGCAGCAAAGGTTCAATATCAGGTTGAGCAGTGCAAGGTCCGTTGTGGACTCAAGTTTTGGAAGGCTAAAGGCAAGATGGAAGTGTCTCTTAAAAAGGAATGACTGTAAACTGGAGCTGATAAAGAAGATGGTTTTGACCTGCTGTGTGCTGCACAATATCTGTGAGGAACGTGACCCCTTCAGCGAAGACATTTCAGCCGTCCATATGTACACACAGCCTCCCGTTCAGGCATTAATAGATCACGAACCAGAAGGGACAGATGTACAAACGGCATTATTAGACTACTTTAACAGACAGGACGGTGAAATTATTCAAGTAGTATTGTAATTATTACTTTTTTTTTTCTCAGATTCTTAATTGCTGATGGTGTTTAATTGAGCTGTATATTGGCTTGTTATAAAAATAAATAAAAAGGAAAAAAGGAAAATAGATTTGACAAATGTAAAGTTTTATTCTGTAAAGTACAAAGACATATACAGAAGCAAACTTGAGACACGTGTATGAAGCGACAACTCAAGAGTAAACAATGAAGAAATGTTAAAACATTTTGGTAACAGGATTTGTAACCAATTTTAATTCTGCAATGTAAATACCATCATCCCACATGCTGTATGTTATTTCTGTTTTATGTAGAAAAGGGAATGTAGTCTCTGAGGAAAAGTAGAAACCATAGAATGCATGATAATGCCATGTTCTTTGGAGCAAACTTTAATATTGGGATTTAACACAGCCTTTATTCCAAGAAATCTGACGGTGATGGTTCAGTCAGGCTCTTGAACCTGTAGAACAGATGAAATGCACACAAAAAAAGAAAAAAAAAAAGGGGGTTAATGTAAATACATCAGTATACTGGGTGATAAAAAGATTCCGATCATGCAAACTGCTTACAAGGGTTCTTAGAATTTACAACAAATATTGTTCTCAACCTTTTCACTTCAGTCACAGTAAATGTATACATCAACATGCTACATATCACGGAGTAATGTTGCCCACTAAACTAGTTATTCATATAGCTTTACTGATGATATACATAGACCCATACAATAACATTACAGTTACTAATTTCAACAAAATATAGCTAGCAAAATGGCAAATAATCCCTTCAGCCTCAAATACAGTTTTGAATACAATGCAATTCTGGAAAAGCGTTACTTTCTCATGCCAGCTTGTGGCCTAAAACACCAGGATGGACTTACTTTTCATTGTCTTCTTGACTGACATCAAGTATGTTTGGGAAATCTGTTGGGTCCTTTACGGTGCGTGATGAACTCTCGCTGACATCAGTGTCGATGGGGATCTCTTCCATCTGTGGCCTTTTTAATCCAAATCATGAAGGGAGTTTGAGTTTGTGTCGTAATGGTTTCACCTGAATCAATGAAATTTCAACACGCAAATTAAAATCAAATGCAAGAAACCAGTTTATTCATGGTTATTGTGATTTAGCTAGAGGACTATAACTTTACCTTTACTCCTGCCAAACACATCTGGGTTTGCTTCACTAGCTCTTCATGGTCTCTATATGACAGGTGGGTGGGGTTTATGAGTTGATGTTGTAAAGCATAAAAAGTAATTTCACAGGTAGAACAAGTTATATTTTGAAGACAGATTAACAAAAAAAAATCTGTAATAAAATGCACAAAACAATAATCCCAAATAAAACCTGGAATGTATATTAATAAAGTATTCAATTTCAGTTTCACTTCGATTTTGAAATGTAAAAAGTGTGCAAATGATAATTAAGCGTGCAAAAGGAATCCTGTGCTTATGGCTTATTTCCCTGCTGTTCCTCCATTAGTGCCACCATGCGTCCTAATAGTCCCAGCATAGAATTCGTAGCTTCATCCATTTTATTAAGAATGGCAGTGTTAAGTTCTTTGGCGTGTGCCATAAACCGTTCATCAGCAGTTTTCAAGTATTCCAGCAGCTCCTGGTTTGAATCTCTTTTCTTTATTCTGGTTGTTCCCAGAGGCTTTATTGGTTGGGGATGAGAGGAGCTGAAAGATGATTCGGCTTGGTCCAGCACCTCCTCAGGTGAAGAGTCTGTGTCAGGATTATAAAAGCAACACATTACCTGAAGATCTAAATGTAGCAAATACTGAATTTACATAATAATCTTGTCAAACATACGAGGATAGCGAAATTAGCAATTTTAGCCATTTGATAAGTGAGTAGAAAAGAGAACGACAAAGAAAGACGATAATAAATAAACTTACTGAGATCAGCTGTAGAAGACAGCGATTCTGTATTCGTCTCAAGCATGGCTGTTGCTGAATTTAATGCTTCAGTAAATTGGCTCGATGGTAAGTGTTCTAAGGCAGCGTCCATAACATCAAAGTTGATGTTTTTTTCACTCCAATGGCTGCCACTTTTCTCCTTATTGTCCCTAAACTCCTTCTTAAGTTTTTTCATTTTGTTAATGATCTGGTCGGCTGTACGAGTAAACCCAACATTTACCATCTCTTGGCATATGTCATCATACACTCTTTTCTTTCTTTTTGTGCTCCCCAGTTTCTCCTGGATCTCTGTGGAAGACCATATCGCAAGCAGTGCGCTGGTTTCTTCTGAAGTCCACAGCTGTGCAGTTTTGGTCTCGGATATTTTGCCACCTACAAACAAAAGACTCATTAGACAAAGTTGCCACACTTCACTGCATAAAATAAAGTAACCTCAGATCTATTTTTGTTCTACTTTAACTGTGACAAGGTTTAGGGACACTTTTCTCATTATGTTTTTGTCTTAAATAGTTTGACTAACTACATGTTAAGTGTTTAAGGTGATCAGACTTTTTCTTTTTATTCAAATTATTTGAACTTTTTGTATAAACTTCGAATGTTTATACAAAATGTCGAAGCATTTTACGCAATCAGTCACTGTATATTATTCTAATTATTATTCAACATTTCTGCATTTTTGCTGTAATTCCTTTACTTGAGATTTTATTTTGGAGGTAACCTACAATAAAAACATAGATTACGTTTACTTAATTGTGCAACATCAGTGGCTAGACCAGGAAGTTAATTATTACACAGCATAACACTGTACACATACACAACAATGATAACTTAACGTTACCTAGCTCGTCTACAGAAAACACGGTGTGGTCCGCGTTTTTCTCGAGCGTGGCTGTCGCTGGATTCAAGGCCGCAGTCAGTTGACTGTCTGCTCGGTGTTCAAGCACAGACTCCATAAGGCCATGGTCGAATGTTTTTTGAATCTGTCCATTGTCACCTTTACCTGGTTGCCTTTTCAGGTCCCTGTACTCCTTCCTTAGCTTTTTTAACTTGTTAATGATTTGTTCAGTCGAGCGACTGAAGCCGCCGTTCAGCATTTCCTGGCTTATCTCGTCGTAAACTATTTTCTTCCTTGTCGTGCTCTCTAGTTTTTTCTGGATCTCTGTGGAAGACCATATCGCGAGAAGCACACTGGTTTCCTCTGAAGACCAGTGCTGTGTATTTTTGTTTTCGGACATTTTGTAGTTTACCGTTAAAAAGCACGGTCTCTGCACACTGTAGAGGGTAGTTTGAAAACGTTTCTTGGTGACGTCACATTTCCCGCCCCCTCGCCATTACTGGTCTGTCTATGGTTCCTAGCACAAGAAGGACGGTTAGAGCTCCTCCAAGCTGCTCTTAAATGCGCTACAATAGTACAGTACGTGCATTGTGAATTCCAGGCATTCTAAGTGATAGACGGCAAAAAATGCTTATGTATGCTTTTTATATTTATGTAATTTATTATAGATAACTTAATCTATACCATACAAAGAGTAATTTACCGTTTTTCTATATATTTCAGCATTATAACACAAATATAATTTTATACAAGTTCAGTAAAGCAATGAGTAACTTACATTTTAGAGGTATAAGTTATATTATTAGGTATATTGCTTGTTTTTGCTCCGTTTTGCCAACGAAAATAGTTCCAAAACAAAGTTCGCACACTTTTTTCCATCTCTTGATTAAATGACTGTGTTTACTTATGAATCAGCTTTTTGAACGAATCGGTTGATTAAAAATTCAGTAATTCACTGATTAACACAGTCAAAGGCTTTGTTTTGTGTATTTGAAATATAAGTTTTCAACGTTTTATGTTAAAAACTAAACATTAGGCCAATTATGCATCTGTAACTGCAGTTTTAATGCATACATGTCAATTCTGTGATAAATTAAACTGTAGGTTAATTGCCATTTCAGATGCAGATTCCAGAAATGATTTCTTATGTTGGAATGAAAGACACTAAGAGCCGGATGAAGTGCTTCTTAACTAAACATAATAAATTGGATGAAAGAGTTAAAACTGAAAACAATCTTGCTACTCAAGCTGTGTGTGTATATTTGTTTATATAGATTTATTTGCTTCTTTTCCATGCATTACATGTATTTTTACTTTCAATACTTAAGTATGTTTAAGATTTAAAAAATACCTTTATACTTAAGTACAATAAATATCACATACTTTAAGACTTTTACTCGTAGAATATTTCAAATGGCAACTTCCACTTCTATCAAAGTAATTTTCTGGTAAGATATCTGTACTTTTACTTGAGTATGGCTTTCAGGTACTTTATACACTAATGCCTGGCTCTTTGTGAAGGTTACAGCGTCAAGTAGGCCTAAGTATAGTGAAAAGTGTGTTGTGAGTGAGTCATTTAATTGTTTACTCAACTGATTCGTTAACAACGTCAAGACTGAATTAACTTTACATTTCATATAATTGCCATTTTGTTGTGCCATTGTGTCATATATTTACATCTAATCCACCTCTGTTTTTTCCTTAGGTTTATTTGAGACACCAATGCCATAGTTTAGATGGATGCAGTCAAAAATTATTTCAAGTTGGGGAATTCCAAGTTCATGTACCACCAAACTATGTAAGAAAAGACAATTGCATTGAAAATGTTATTTGCTTCTGATGTAAATAACGAGTCATATTTGAATGTCAGCCAATTAAAATGTCTTGTGAGATATGACTTTTTAGGAAACCATTCGGGAGCCAAAGTTGTTGATACAGATGCTCGCCATTAGGTGGCAGTATTTACTTGTCTATATGTGATCTAAAACTTTGGACGTCATATAACAAAGATAAATGGTATACCCTTACATCTAAGCCAGCACATAATATCTCAGCTAGTTGGATACGACAGTGAAATTCTAGAAGACTTTTAAAACCTGAGGCATGACGTGTATTTATAGCACAACAGCTTTCATCCATTTCACGTAGAGCACAAACTTGAGAGAAGACTACACTTGAAGCAACTTCAACTTGTTGTTGCCGACATGAGAGGACAAAGATGTAAAAAGTGTGGTAACACAATCTTATAGCAAAGTAAATCTCTTTGAACTTTTGTGACCAGTTCTGGTCATTTGTAATGAGCAATTGTGTTTTGTGTTAACGAGTGAACCCTTTAGATAGTTGAATTTGTAGCACTCTTAAAAAGAATCACAATCATATAGATTATTTTATTGACTCTAGAGAGGATGCCTCTTTTGTTCATATAAAGTAACTTAGACCTTGATCAGATAAATGTGTTCTACATGTTTTACATATTTTGAGAATAGAATGGTGTTGAAAATATTGTTTCAGATGTAAGATCTAATGACTGGCTGCATATTTCATATCATATTGCACCATTCAACAATCTATGTGTGTACAACTACTGACAAAGTTATAGCAGATATACAGTAGATAAGCCTCTGAGTTACTGGATTGTTCTAATCATCTTATTTCTTATTCCATCTGCTTTTTAAATACTGAATGATAGATGTCTTTTAGGTGTGAAGCCTTGGCTCCTTCTCATTTTGGCTGCGACTCCAGACTATAAGCAGGAGCCCAAATAACACAGCACTGAAATGAAAATCAATGCAGGAGGAAACACTGCGACTGCCAGAGGGAGGTAAGCAAGGTCACAGGCCAGTATCATTTTTTAGACACAGAATCACAATATTTTCCAAGAGGGTCACATTTAATTAAGAGACGCAGAAAATAATTGGTTTCATAATGAATTTGCTCTACATACAGTGGTAGGGGCCACAGAGAAGATTTAAGAGGTCAGTTATTGAAAGAGTTTGTATAGCCTAAATCCCAGCTGAATAATTAATTATTAGCAACAGGAGAAATCTTGTTGCATAGCTTCTGTGGCTAACTGAATTAAAAAATAAAATAAAAAATTAAACTGACAGTTTTATATTTATCTTATGAATAGTGATGTATGTGTTTATATTATATTAGATTATTTTTAGTATACATTTTCATTGTAAAGTTTATGATAATTAATTTGTTTTACATCTAAAACATTTTTTATAGTTCTTTGCAATAACAACATTTTATATGATTATAATTCAAAAGACGATTAATGTTTGAAAGAAGTATCTTATGCTCACCAATGATTTATTTGATCAAATCAATTTTTTTTTTCTATTTTAATTTATTTTAAAGCACAATTTATTCCTGTGATTGCAAAGCTGTATTTTCAGCATCATTACTTCAGTCTTCAGTGTCGCATGATCCTTCAGAAATCATTCTAATATGCTTTGTTAATGTTTCTTATTAGTAACAGTGTCGTGAAAACGGTTGTGCTGCTTAATATATTTGTAAAACATTTTTCAGGATTCTTTTATGAATAGAACTGAAATATTCAAATTAATAAATGCACTGTTTAATTTCTAATTATTTTAATATTTCCTTGCTAAATAAATTTACTTAAAAAATTATCGTACTGACCCTAAACATTAGTCTATATGTATAATGTAATTTTACCCCTCTATCATAAATAGCAAATTAGCATACAGTTGACCATTTAACATTTTATTAAGGCATTCTTTTCTTTTCCATTGTACTAAAATGATTTTTTTTTCACAATGTAGAGCATCTATAGTGTCTTGCTTAATTGTTTTTTGTAGAGACTCAATGAGCAACCTTATGCTTTTGTCCGCTGTTTTAATCTCCACATCATCTACATATTTAGCCTATACTCCTGACAGGGTTTGGTATTGTCAGTTGTCACCTTCTTAATGTGGAATTTTAGATGACACAACAGTGACCTCGCAGTGGAAGGATGTCACGCACTCTTTCAATATGTAGGCGTGTATTGGCAGACCGTGAATGACAGTCTATAGCGCTGGTATGAACTAACATCCTGTCCCTGCTGACTTATCTTCGGTCTGTGTAGCTGATTAGCCAAGAGCAAGTGGGAGACAGAAGCACAGATGGCTAACTGTGATATATTTGAGCTAGTCGTGTCCAGGGTCAGCCATCTCTCAGTTTTTATCTCTTTATGTATTTCTGTCTATTTCTTTGCATTACTTACCCACTAATTACATGACTTCGTATGGGAATTCTTCCAGGGTTTCTGTCTATAATCTGTCTATAATATTTTTGTTTTTCGAATTAAAACACTATTTTTTAACACTTTAGATTGTATATCTATTGTAATGTGTCATTCAAGCATATGAATGGATAGGTGGTATTTAGAGTTGGACAACCACAAGAACATGCACCAACAAAGCTAACCCTGCAGGAACAACAGCTGTTGTGGCACATGCCTAGAGGACGTATCTCACTCGCTTCCTCTTCTCATCTATGCTTACTGCCATCCATCTCCTCTGATTTCCACTCCCTCATTCATCACTTCCTGATTTTATCTCTCTCTTTCCCTTGATCTCCCACCTCTATCCCTTCTGTTCCTTGTGATCTGGTTTTGCAGCAGCTGCGCTAAGCTGTGGGCTGTGCCTGATTTTCCAGGTGAAATCAGACATTTGCTCTAATAAATTGACTGTGGCCGTCATTTCTTGTTGTGTGGATGTCGTTCCTGAGGCAGCTTCGTTTCCGAGAAGATTCCAGCAAGTCAGGGCTAGCTAGCTGAGGTGAACGAGACAAAATGAATAGTTTCAGAGCAACCAAAGCAAAAACTATCCGTCACAAGAACATTTATTTCCTCAAGCAGTTGTCCTTGTTATTAACCGATTTATAGTCTTACAAATGTTCAGTACTGAACTTTGAAACTTTTTTTTAACTTGAATTTAATAATTTGAATGGTGTCATTCAGATTGACATATGCTGTAAATAACCACATGTACCATATTTCTATCTTTTTTCTTTCTTTTTTTTTTTTGAGTTTTTAATCAAAATGTCATTCTTGATCTTCTGGAGAAATGTCAGACTTCCAGATTGAACAGTCAGATTTTAAGTCTTTAAAGAGATTGTATACTGATCTTCACCTTCTATATCTGTCTTTCTTCTATGGAATTAACGCAAAATATTTTTTAAACGACTCAGTTTACAGACATCCACAGTCAAAGTCAGAGGTGTTTAGAGGAGGTTTGGACATTAACATTCTTTAAAATATCTTTTGTGATCCACAGAGGAAAAGAGTCATACAGGCTTGAAATGACATGAGTGCGGATAAATAATGCCAGAATTTTCCAGTTTTGAGTTAATGAGTAAAATACTATTTAAAGATTACAGACTATGAGGCATTCTGAATTCCTTTCCAATGCATTGTAGAGATAACCTTCACAGAATGTGCTGCCAAACTATCTCCTTCAGAAAATCTATTCTGATGTGAATTGAGTGTGTGCTGTTGTTGTGGGGGATGTGCTGGATGTAACATGATCCTGCAGGCTGAGAATGCATGGAGGTGGACAGGAAGCTGCATCAAACACACATACATCCAGCACTTCTCACGCTGTGTCCCCAAGGTCCAGAGTAGAGAACCGACAGTGAGATAGCGAAAAACACAAATATGCTTATTAAAATCTAAATAAATAAAAATATGCTCTAAAATATGCAATCTCAGAGGGGACAGGTGAGGATGCCAGGTGCCTCTCAAAGGAGACAGTATTTTTTTTTTTATAGATGCTTATTGCCATTTTTGATGATCATCTGTTACTGGTATCTGGTACGGAGTACTGAGTACTTAAGTAATATACTGCAGTAATGTGAAGTACTTGTGAAGTAATGAGAATAACAAGTAACATGCAAATCAGGCTCGAGCTGTTCGGATGTATTTCTACATAATTAAAGCAGCTTCCCCCCAGATCAATTAATTTTCAATATTAAGCAACATGTTTTGTTTTTGTTTGTGTTTTGATAGTTGCATTTAATATTCCAAACACAGAAATGTGAAACGGGTCAATTCTGTGAGAATGGTTGACTGACTTTTTTATGTTACTATTTATGCTTCTTTCAATTTTAGTTTTTATTATATGTTTTAAATATTATTATTTTGTTATTTATTATAATGAATAGAATTGTCTTTAATAGTTGTAGTTTTAGTTACCAATAACAACCATGATAATGGCTGACCGGTTGTAAATTATCCTGTATATACTGCATTATACAGCATTTATACAGCTGCCCTAAATGTAGCAAGATCTGACCTGTGTTTTTACAGCACTTCACATAGTGGACATTTATCCTGTATAAAGCAAGGACGGGAGAGAGGGGGGTTTCCTAATTTATGACTGACATGGCTCAGACAGCCATTAGTTGCACATAATGAATGGATTCACTCTTGCAGTGTGACACAGTACTGGGGCTGCAAATTGAGCCGTGATTTTCAGACAGATTGGAACTGTCACACACAAACTCAATCCTTCCTGCTTGGAAAGCTGTCAACTGTGTCATATACTTTTAGGGTGGACCACCAGAGTTGCCCACGCAAAAGACATCACCAGACAGACATTGTCCCATCTTAATACTGAAAATGTGGCTGTTTAATTAGCTGTGTTTCACAGCTGTCCTGTGGATGTTCTTGTCGTTTACTGTGTGACCTAATCATTGTTGTGATATATGAGGCAGCGTGAAGGAGGACAGCGGGTTATGAACTTACTCGGATAAAATGGCTCCTGTTTCCATTGGCTGCTCCTGTTTTATTTGTGTTTAGTATGTGTTTTGGCCTTGGTCCAGCAGTGCAATGCGTGTGGCGGCAGCAGGATTACGAGCACATCCAGAACTCATTGCCTGCCATCTTCTGTAACACTAGAGACCAATTAATGAAGTCGTGACAGCAGTAACAGAATGACACTCAGCAAGAACCCAACCATCTGCAAAATAGCCACACACATGCTATCATTGTTTTGAAAAATTTTAGGGTTAGCAACATGCATGACAATTTTGTAAAAAAAAAAAAAAAAATATATATATATATATATATATATATATATATATATATATATATATATATATATATATATATATATATATATATATATATATACACGTTTTCTCATCTAGAGAGGGACTCTGAGTCTCTCTTGATGTCAGTCTGATGGCACGCTGCCACAAAAATGGATGACTGGGACACAGATATGTTAAAGCCACATATATTTTGCCTTTATAGGTCTGATCTTAAATGCACATGCCTTAAAATGGCTTCATGCAAGAAAATATATGAAATCTATATTTTCCACTTTAAAGTTACATAAATCTTTTTATATTACATCATCTTATTATTTTATATTACATCATCTTTATTATTGGCATAATGATTTGAAAGAAAAGTTGAATTTTATTTTGTTTTGTTTGTTTTTTGTTTTTGTGCACTGGATAATAAAATTATGCTTTAATATGTGGTTAACAATTCAGGTGGTTTAGTTCACTTTGGTTGTATTTTTATAACCATAAAGTGTAAGAACAAAACAGTATTTATCACTCCATACCAGTATATATGTATTCAAGACCCACAAAATAGACATATTCACTTCTCTAGTCTGTCTGTAGTGTAGCTGCAGAGAGCAGAATAAAGAAGAAAGGAAAGCAGTGCAGGCCTGTCAATGCTTTGATGTTTTTTATATATGCTTCATACAGTAGTTTTAGATATAGATGCTTTTCAGATGCATCTCTAGTTCGAACTGACGTTCCATGAGACTTCAAACAGAGATTACATTTAACTTTTAGTCAGACACAGCTCCCATGATTCTGTCAGTCTGGGTTGCATTCCCTCCATGTGACATTCGTATCAATAAATATTGGTTATCAATGCTGCTTTGGCATTTAAAATGATTTTTGCTTATGTAAGTTGGCAGAACTCAACCTCTCTTTCTTTACAACTGTACTTTACTACAGCACTTATACTGTAAACCCTATGAGCACAGAATGTTGTCAAAAGTGAAGCAATCCATTTGAATCATGATCTCATCAAACGTTGCCAGGATCTTATAGTCCTGCTGACTGCAGTGATATAGTTACATGTATATGTTAGATAGTATAATAATCTCTGTATCAAGAGAAATCACATTATGTTGAATGAATTCCAAGTCATTTTTGCTTTTCTGAAGAAGTGCAAAAACAGCACAATATTAACACAATTGTGGGTGGTAGTGAAAGCGTGCTTTTTTTTTTTCTGCATGATGTTAAAAGTGGTACATTTACTGTTTAGGGTGAGTGGGGAGTCATGTTCAGTAAGATTTTCTATGCTTTTTTAGTAATATTCTTTAATATTATTACAATTTAAAAATAATGGTTTTCTGTTTTAATATAAAATGTAGTTTCTTTCTTTGATGCAAAGCTGAAATTAGCTTACTGCCTTGCATTTATATGGCTGGCTAGCATTCACTTGAGATTCATACATTTTAATTTCTTAGAGTTTTTCTGAAACCCTCCACCTTCCCCATCTCCACCTGTATAGATCTGTTTCGGGTTATTTTATATGATATTTGAGCAGTAGCAGTAGCAGTAGCAAGTTGTACTTGCTTGCAGCAGCAGTAAAAATCTACAACTACAGCAATATCACCAAGTCCAGATACATTAACATTGTCACATCTATCACCATGCAAAAATCTTCACACAGTTGTCATGATTGAACTGCATATAATGCTTTATTTATTTATATTGTGACATTAAAAGTCTACTCTAAACGAATCATCATTTTGACATGGAATGATGCTTCCTTTAATGCAGCACAAAATCTTGTGAAGGTTAGCTGTGTGACTGGCGCAGTGCATTCACAGCTGGACGGATACACCCAATCACATCAGTCATATGGCATCTCCAGAGGCATAATGCTGTTGTGTTATTGTGGCAAGTCTCCCAAGGAGACTTGAAGATGCATCATATTTAATAGGTTAAGTAAATATCAGCAGAGACACATACACAAACCCCCCACATTAACAATCTTTCTACCTTTACTTATTACCTTGTGTGTGACAGTAGACGAGTCAGCTCATGCTGGGGTCTGGTGCTCCAGCTTTTAAAAAGCTTCATTATTGACTTCCTTTGTACTTTTATTTCCCATGTCTGCTTCCCATGTCCACTTTTTTAATGTAATTTTATTTTTAAACATTTTTTGTTGTTGCATCTAGGTGCATTTTTACATTATATAGATTTCAAGTTGTATGATTTGTCATGTAATAAGAGACTGAAGCTAAAATTAATTTTGTGCCATTTTTTTTGTTAATTTTGAAGATATATTTTAGTTTTTAGATTATTGTTTTTTTTTTTTTTTTTTTTTTTTTTTTGGTAAAGAGATTAATTTTTATTTTATTTTATTTTGCTTTCGTTATTAACACTACTGCTTCTTCATTGCATACTGCCTGCAGTCACTTCTTTGGAGGTGCGTTGTCAGCAAATTGTGTGGGCAAAAAAAAAAAAGGTTCATTGTCTATTGTAAAAACAGCTCACACACAATTCACTTTTGAAACCCATCAGCTTTCTGTTGGTCAGTTGACCAAATTCATGTGACCAACTTACAAATGAGCAAAATCCGCATGAGGAATATTTTCACAATCATAATCACTCTGATTCCTATTGGAACGGCTGGATTTCACCCTTGAAATTTCAGTAAGTAACAGTAAACGTGACCACACTTTAACTGGAAGGCTAAGATATGTTATTATTAAACTTCTATCCCGATTGTTCTATGGATGTGAACATGATCTATGGATTAGAATTATTGGCAAGAATTTAGTTTAGGGATCTAGAATACGGTCATGCAGAATAGGGCATTAATATGTGCTTTATAAGTACTAATACACAGCCAATATGCTATGCACGCTAATAAGCAAAGTTAATACTGAATAATGTTCCCTAAAGTGTTACTGAATAATTTTAGGCTTAGGTTGAAAGAGAGACCTGAGCTGTATCTGGGGACAAAGAATATCATAGAGATGTAACCATGTGGTAAAATGTGTATTACTCCAAGAAATTCAGCAACAGCAATGTGCTGGCATCTACCCCAAAGTGTTAAGCATTGTGGTAAGTTTCGCACAGGCAAGCACCACTCACGTTTTTTTCCTGAAAATGTAAAATGCAGTCCATGCACAGAACCCTGGATTTACAAAGGACCCTTTAATTAGTATTTACACATCTGTGAATATTTTATGACTCGGTGCACTTAAAATTAAAAGGTCTCGCTGCAGGATGCAGTATAAATTATTATGTGCTTAACCTTGTGCATCAGCTTTTTGTGTCAGCTGGGCCTGTTTAAATCAATGTGTTTTGGCTTTGACCATTTTTTCTCCCAGCCTGCACCAATTTGTCATATTTTTATTGATTCCTGAAAATGTACATGCTAGTGAATGCTGATTGATGCTACTCTCTTAAAAATAAAGGTTCTATATTGGTGTCTGTCTCGTTCAATGAAAAGTTTTTAACAGCTATAGAACAGTCTGCAAAGGTTTTTTATTGTGGACTTTTTAAAATGTTTTTCACACTAAGAAAAGATGGTAATTTTGAGAACTTTTTACTGAAAGGTTATTTAGGGATCCAATTTTGGTTTAGCTGCTCTTGTGTATCACCAGAATTTAGCTGGTTAACCAGCTTGGACACCAGCATGCTAGCATCACATACTGGGGAACATAACCTAGATTTACATTTACATTTATGCATTTAGCAAACTCTTTTATCCAAAGCGACTTACAGTGCATTCAGGCGATACATTTTTTACCACTATGTAGATACCTAGATATGCTGGTGACCAGCTATGGTAGTCTTTACAGCAGTGATATAATGCAGAAAAACAGAGAATTGTGGTATTTTTATTCAGCCAGTGTGAGTCAGTCTTTTGGCTTCTGTGCTAGCTTTAAACTTTCCCATCATCAGGAGGCAGCCAGGAGCTGCATCTCATCTCTATTGCGGAGATTTGCAGAAACAAAATGTTTACTGTTATCAGAGGTCATTATAATGAGTACAGCTCATCCAAATATAAACTGGTTTGCTTGTGGTTTCATGATTTTGCCTTAGCACTGCTGGTAATTAGTCTTGGGAAAGATTCCAATTAACAGAAGAGAATTTAAAAAGATAACAAACAATGTCCTGTGGCATGATGCATATTCGATCCTCAGGTGGTTTGGTTTCTCTTCATGTCTAACCGTGTTTCCAATAGAAAAGCATCTAGTTTGTGTATACATATACAGCACTGGAGGAGATGAATCCATAATGCACATAAAAGCTTTCACACATATTGATCTGTTCTTCTTGAGTCTAAACTGGGCTCTTATGGAGCCAAAGAGAGAAACTGAGACAAAGGCTGGGTTAAAAGTTTCCAGGTGATTTTCAAGTAGATCTTATTACTTTTTATCCTCACAATTGCATAAGTCTCAAATGAAACTTAACAAACTAAATTTCTTCCGGATAATGAAGGAATGAGAGGAAGCCTATCTCCTCTGTAAAAAGTATCCATTAAAATTTTTGTAAGCTGTGGTTATTCGCTATAAAGCATTTCAGTGTTTCAGTAATTAAGGAATGGCATATTGGTGTCTGTAAATTGTATAATAGCCATATATTTCATAAGGAGATATAATAATAATATGACAATCAACCTGAATTACCAAAATTTGCTTTTTACTTTTCTTTTACTGTTTTTTTTTTTTAATCTATCTAGGCCTATTTGTTTTCTTTTATGTATTATACAATTAACAAAAAGCAAAAAAAGCCCTCTAACACATTATATAATAAAAAAATTAATAAAAAAACCTTGCTACACGGTTGCGTTATGCTAACTGAGACTTGTCATAGCACTTGCATATTGCTCTTTTGTTGATTGTTATTGCTTCCATTGTCCTCATTTGTAAGTCACTTTGGATAAAAGTGTCTGCTAAATGACTAAGTGTAAATTTTTAATATTCAAGAGAAAAATGCTGATTACGTTGATTAAGTACTAAGGAAACCGTGCACATGCGTCAATGTAAATGTATTCTCATAGCTTTGCAAAACTGAATTTGAGCCACTGATGTCACATAGACTGATTTACTGGCGTCCTTGTTTCTGTGTTGCTGTCTATGCAGGATCAGAGAACTCTAAGATTTCATCAAGATTTAATGAACGTTTTGCGGTTTTAAAACGACATGAGGGTGAGTAATTAATGGCAGAATTATCATTTTTGGGTGAACTAACCCTCTAATGCATGCATAGGGTCAAAAAGCCAAAATGCAGAGCTAAAATACACACGTAACACTAAAATAATACCATAAACATATACTATATGACAGAAAATGTTATATAAAAAAAAACGAGAGTAAAATACTCATAACAAAATGAGAAGAAAAAAATGTTTAAATATAGTAGTAGTAGTAGTGGTAGTAGTATATAAATAAGTAAACTTACTGTTAACCATTTACAGGTTTGTACAATTGCATTTTACTCCAGTAAAAATTACAAAGGATATTTACAGTGAAATGTGAAATAAATAAAAAATTCAGAGTACAGAATATTCGCTTCCACAAATATCATATTATTCAAACCATGCCATTGTTGTTTCTCAACAAAGATGAATGATTATTGTGACCATGTTTAAAAGGTTTTAAATTATATGATGCAATGATGTGTTCAGTTTTAGATAGACAGGGACTTTTACATTATCTGAATGGCTTCTTTCAAGCAGGTCTCCTATTGTGGTATATTTGATTTCAGATTTAGCCAACCTCAAACATTAAAAATGGTGTGGTTTGCTGCTTCATATGTCGGTTAGACATCTTCCTAAGTGGGCATAAAGTGGACCTTTTTACACATACTCTTAGTTTTGTCTTTAAGTGCAGGTATCCTGCCTAACAAATCACTGCACAGCACCCTGTTTGGAGCCTTGAGGTATTGGTTTTGGTGGAAGCTCGAAAGCCTCTCAAAGTCTTAATTACCCAGTGTTTAGAGGAGAGACGGTGGACAGAGTGTTTTGTTTGATAGAAAGACCATTGTACAGTATATAGATAAAACCCACACCCATAGGCTTAATGGTGTCCATTATGGAGCTGGGTGTTTTCCAAAGTCTGCCAGTCTTTATTATCCTTATTAACTTTATTGGTAAAGACATCAAAAAGCATTAAAACAACATAATCAATCACAATAAGATAACACTATGGTCAGAAGACAACAAAGGCTTCTGGCTTCCTTGAAGACAAAAGAGTGCAGAACATGTAACCTTGGAGCTTTCATTGCAGTTGTTGTGTGTGGATGAGGTTTCCCACGAGGAGAACTCATTTGGGTGGAACCTAACAGTCTTGAACAGGAAGTGTGTGCGTGTTTTGCATCTCTGAACTATTGTGTGTGGTTGTGTTTGTATGTTGGGTGTGTTTATAATGCATTACCATTGCAGGTCTAATCAGAGATATCTGCTTCTTTCTGATGTCATATCAACAGTCATTCTGCATCCCAGTGCATCATGGGAACATTGGCACCTCAGGGACTATATTTTCCCATCACCCTCCTCCAGGGCCAAACATGCCCACCTGCTGCAGAAACTCAGTGTGAGCACAGACTGCTTGCAGTGATGTTTACACACACACACACACACACACACACACACACACAGACACACACAAACACACACTAGTCAATCTTTTATCTAAGGTCTCATGCCACCCCGAATCAAACTGAAACAAAATTATATTATATTATATTATATTATATTATATTATATTATATTATATTATATTATATTATATTATATTATATTATATTATATTATATTATTTTATTTTATATTATATTTATGAAATATATTACATCATATATGCCAGGGATATGAAAATGCACAATCACAATTACTGATGCATTGAGATTTTTTGATGAAATTTGGGTGTTTTTATTATTGTATTCAGAATTTAAATACATGTAATTAATCAAGAATTATCACCGTTTCCACAAACATATTATGGTGCACAATTGTTTTCAACAATGACAATAATAAGAAGAAATCTTTCTTGAGCAGCAAATCAGCATATTTGAATGGTTTCTGAAGGATCATGTGACACTGTGGACTGGAGTAATGATGCTGAAAATAGCAATTATAGGTGAATCGCAAAAAACTAGTCAAGAACAGTCAAGGTCACATTTCCCACTGAAATAAAAAAATAAATAAATAATAATAATAATAATAATAATAATAATAATAAAAAGACCAATATATATATATATATATATATATATATATATATATATATATATATATATATATATTGGTCTTTTTATTATTATTATTATTATTATTATTATTATTATTATTTATTTATTTTTTTTTTTCAGTGGGAAATGTGACCTTGACTGTTCTTGACTAGTTTTTTGCGATTCACCTATAATTGGTAACATGCTGAGACTTCCCTCTGTCCTCTGCAGAACTGCTGTTTCATAAAGATGCAGCTAGCGTCTTTTATATTGCTTATTTATTTCTTGATATATTTCATCCATAATCTCACTTCCTGCACATTGTTTTGAGATTAAGGTTATCAATCATTCCTCATTGGCCAGGCGCCAATTAAAACTGCCATTCAATTATCATAGTTTAGATCTCATTATATATTCCCCAGACACTCCCAAGAGCGTTGCCTCAGACAGTCTGGAAATCGCTGTTTTAACAAGGAGAAAAGTGCAGAGTCACATTTCTCTTTTCTTCTCAACCCCCCTCGGTTCGGTATCTGGAGCAGTTGTGTTGAACGGGAATAAAGCTCTCTCACCTCAGAGAAAAATACCCGCAAGAAGAGGACAAAAATACTCCGCACCAAATAATGAAAGTAATATAGACAGACAAGGCTGAGTGATTCTGACTGAGAAAACTTCTTCAAATCTAGGTGCCCTTACAGATGTTATGGGGGTTTATTTGGGAATTAGGACTGATTTATGGTTTAATCCACAATCTGCACTTCTCAGGATTTATTTAAATATCTGCTTAGGGTAACTTGTTGCCCAGTGATGATGTTTGCTTATATTTATGGATAATCTTTGTGAAATTCCATTTCCACATTTAACTTAAAAAGCAAAAACTTCTAAACAACCTAAGGGGTCTGTTTGGAATCCCCTTGGAGGAAAAAGTGTGTGTGTGTTTTTTCTTAAATTTGCAAGTCAGTACTAGAGGCACTTGAGGATGCAGATCAGCAGATGGACTGTCCCACACCTCCCAGCCAATTCTGTCTGCCAGAGACAATCACAGACACAACGCTGAACACACAGCTCCAGCCAAATCCGATCAGGACATTGATCTGAGGCAGGAACAAGGAGAATACCCACACGCATACTGATAAATACTACCTTTCTTACAATAAACCAACAGACCAACATAAAAATCAATATAGAATATACCATTTTTGCTATTATCCTTACTAACAAAATGTTGATTGTGGGGATGTTTCAATGTGTTTATTGTGTTATTGTGTTATTTAAAGAGAAAATTATATCATCATTTACTCATCTTCATGTCACTGCCAACTTTTATGACTTTATTTCTTCTGTGAATCACAAAATAAGATAGTTTGAAGACCATTGATAACCAAAACATTAGATACCCTTGACTTCCATTGTATGGACAAAATATCTTCTTTTATGTTCCCCAGAAGAGACTCATTCAGGTTTGGAACAACATGTAAGAAAATGAATTCTTTTTTTTCTTTTTTTTTTGGTGAACTCTCCCTTTAAGGTTACTATTATTTAAGATATTAGTCCCAAAACACAATCCTTACATAACATTACCCAAAATGTTTACAGTGCTCCCCATTAAGTGGACAAAAGCAATTAAGATAAAAGAGATGTGTTATGTTTACATTACATTGCATTGCTTCTTGCACATTTTTAAAAAGTGAAAGTCTAGTAAGTGCCGCTAAAAGCCTGTTCAGTTTTATTTAAAACAGATTAACATGAATGTGGTGTAATATCTATATAGTAAAGTATCTATACAGTATATACATTGTATTAAAGTGGTAGTTGTATTGTGGCATTTTGGAAATTAAATGTCCTGTGGGAGGTGTCAAAAGGTCTCAATAACATACCACAGTATGCTAAAATGTGAGATAAAACACATTTGCAGAAGCCACCATGCCATTTTAATAATTTTTTAAAGTTTACAAGTTTCATGGGACTCGTACCCGAGCGTGCCACATCATAAATTTGATACTGTTCCCGGGTGCGCTACCAAGCAAGTCTACTGTGAGAAGTAAACGTGTTATGTGATGCAAATGCCAAAATGCATTTATTTACAAATCATCCATTATAATACAAGAGTTTTACATTCACATCATAATGTAGATACCACACAAAAATATGCCTTTATTAGTCAATTATCCAGGCGTTTAAAAGTTTAACTGGTTTGGAGGGGGGGGAGGGGGGATCATGCTATAGAGAACTGTAAGAAAAGCTAATTAAGTTACAATAGTCTGTAAAAGGTGTGTGCTAAATTTAGGGGATGTAGCTAGAATAAGTTATTGTTAGAAGCTTCAGTGGAATATCAGTATGTTGGCTTTGTCAGACTAACAAAATATCTTCCCACTGAACAGTAAGCATAGTTTATTTCTAAACTCCTTTGCTGATCTGTGGGATGTAGCCTACATCCTGACATCCTGTATTGCAAGCCTAGCTAAAATAAGATTTGAAAATTCAAGCATAAATGTGCTGTTTTTATCTAAGCAGGTGAAATGTAATCAATCTCTTTCCTGGCCCTGGTTTTAAGGCCAGCTTCACCTGTTTTTTACATCCCGCTGGTAAGTATTTCCTCTCCTAGAAGGAAAGAGATGGTTCTCACTCAGGAGGTTGGCTCCCTCCCTACAAAACACACTTTAACATAGATGGCTTGAAAGATGGTGAAATGTGGTTCCAAGTGATAAATATAAATAAATTCTGGGCTTTTTGATGGAAATAGGGATGTCCAGCTACATTTGCTAAAATGTGCAGTATTCCGCCAGAGCGGATGGCCAGGAACACTGTATTCCTTAGTGCAATGCACTGAAATTTGTGTGCACATTTAAATTCTAATTTACATTTATTTGTATATCACTTTCACAATACGTATCCAACATCTTTATAGAAAATGCCATTTCAGTGTTACAATAAAGTCAGTGCCTGTCAAAGTAATGTCCGTCTGTCAGTAGGCTTTATACAAGTTTGCAAGTGTTGTTTGTCCATCCAAAATTGGCATCCAGTATAGCAATTGTTGCATTTATTTTAGGTTTCCTCCCTTTGTACTGCAAATTTTGTGTGGCATCTGTAAAATCAAATGTCATACAATTCTACATCCAAGACTAAGTCAGACTTCAAGTGTCCATTCCGTTGCACTTTTTTAAGTAATAAGTTAGATCTTTCTTTTTATTACACCCTATTAAAGTGAGGGCCTGTTGTGTAAACATTTTAATTGAATGTTTAAAGGTACAGGTTGTAGGACCTGCCACTAGAGGGCGCACTACCAAAACAATAAATATCGCATGGTTTGATGACGCTAAGAAGGAGCATGGAATGATGGGATTTGTTGTCTTCTACCCAACCGATGACGGCCATCAATCAGATGGAAAGATAAATCATGGATTTAACTGATGAGGTAAAGTTTTATAAATGTTGTGTTTGTTGTCATAATTTTATTATATTGAATTAGACCTGAGTAATGGAAGGTTTACAACTAAATTGTTTAGTCATAGATGTCAGAATATTTGTCCAATGCGATGGTGTGATAACACAGCACAGTTTAAAGTGTTCAAATCAATAATAATAAATATTATTTTGAACTTAGGGTTAGGGTTATATACACTTGTGTACATTCAAACATAAAAATTGCGCATACATAGCAAACGCGTGTTCAACGATTTGCACGAGTAGATTACATACAAAGTCAATGCAAAGACGCAATCAGACTATGGATCAGACACGTCTAGAGACGCAATGCCCCGCGTTTGGCGTGTATGCCCCATAATACTAATCTTGTTGATCGTTATAAAAGCATATGTTTTCTGTAAAGATACGAATCCAAACAACTCACCTGTCGAGAAAAACACAAGCCTCTTTCTAGTTGAAGTTTGTCGCGAAGCTCTCTCCATCTAGAAAATGCAACACCGATATTGATCCTCGCTCTTTCTCTCCTCTTGTCCCAAACTCTTCTTGGGTCGTTTGGTTGGCCCGTATGCTTACGTTTACGGGAGCTGTCCTTGTCGACAGAACCAGTGTAGACGGTAAACAGTAATTATGTTCCATAAATAAGTAACACAATCCACCATGAAACGTGCAAGAAGAAGTAAATAAGGAACTGCTTGAAGCAAGCTAGTGGTTGGCTGGACGCTAGACTCTACACTAGGTTTCTACATCAGTAAAGGCGGTAACAAAGGGAAACTAACGTCACTGACAGGCGACTGCACTGCCCCGTGTCACTGTATAGAAAGGGGATTTTCTCATAATTTACAAGTAGTTGAAAACATTACAGATATTGTTAGTAGTCAGATGGACAAAACATATAACACTAGCCTAGTGGTTTTTGGATATTTTACTACAAATATCTTACAAATTGTACCTTTAAATAAATGCATCTGTTCAGACTGGCACAATCATTTGCATACCATCAGGTGTTGAGGTGAAATGTGTTCTAATCTAATTTTTGCTGCACTTTGAAGGCAACTGTCCAACCAAAAATTTGTTTAAATAAAAAAAGGAATGTGAACTTGGCTCATAGATTTTCCCGCTAAGAAATAGCAGAGAAAAATCCAGATCCATATTGTCCTATTGTCTATGTGTCATGGTGTGGGAGAGAAACATGTAACCAAGGAAGATACAATACAGTCTTTAATATTTCACAGAGGGACGATCCACAGCAGGGTTAAAAAATACAAATATACACACACCCGGATAACAAAGATGTATTCCACAGTCTACCGGACAATACTGACATGTGACATTACTCCCCCCTTCCGGAAGGTGCGACCAAGGAGGACGGATGGAGGACGGATCCCCATGAGGGGTCCAGCAAACAGAGACTGTGGAGGAAGGAGCAAGGGAGGAGACGACGGAGGGAGGAGCCAGGAGGAACCAGGTGGGACCTAGGCCACAGCAGGAGGAGGACAGATCCCCGGGAGGGGTCCAGCAAACAGAGATTGTGGAGGAAGGAGCAAGGGAGGAGCCAACGGAGGGAGGAACCAGGTGGGACCTAGGCCACAGCAGGAAGAGGACGGATCCCCGGGAGGGGTCCAGCAAACAGAGACCATGGAAGAAGGAGCAAGGGAGGAGACCACGAAGGGAGGAGCAGGAGGAACCAGGTGGGACCTAGGCCACAGCAGGAAGAGGACGGATCCCCGGGAGGGGTCCAGCAAACAGAGACCATGGAAGAAGGAGCAAGGGAGGAGACCACGAAGGGAGGAGCAGGAGGAACCAGGTGGGACCTAGGCCACAGCAGGAAGAGGACGGATCCCCGGGAGGGGTCCAGCAAACAGAGACCATGGAAGAAGGAGCAAGGGATGAGACCACGGAGGGAGGAGCAGGAGAAGCAAGGTAGGACCTAGGCTACAGCCATGATGGCGGTCCACGGTGGAGCCGACGGGGATGAGGAGCCATGGTGGAGGGAGGGCCGATGACCCCAGGGGGCAGACCGACGGTGGCGAAGCAGGAGGAGGAGGAACCCGAAGCAGAGAGCCTATGAGCCAGGGTGACACCAAGGATCCGGAGGGCCAAGGCGGAGCAGATGGTGCTGGCGACAGAGGCAGAGATCCAGAAGGCTGTGGTGGAGCCGGTGCAACCGATCACTGAGGTGGAGCCGGAGGGCAGGAGGAGCCTGACATAGCAAGAGGGACAGAGGGATGAGGTGAAGCCGGAGGAGTGGAGTCCCAAGGCAACGAATGGTCAACGACAGACTAAGGCGGAGCCAGAGAAACGAGGGAGCCCGGCGGAGCTGGTGGGCTGACAGACCACAGTGGAGACCCTCGGTGAATCCAAGACACAGATGGAGGGCTGAGGGTGAGCAAAGGGGCTGTCAGGTGACAGTGGTGGCAATGGTGAACCAGAGATGACAGAAGAACACAGACATATTCCATGGACGATACCAGACAACCAAACACTAAACACACTGCAACTTATATGGGGAACGTACATGAGGATAATTGATAAGGCCCACCTGAACATAATGACACAATTAATACAAGACAAAAACTAGTTCACACAGAGAACATGAGGAATGAAAACGTAACATAATGATTCCAGGGGCATGACATTATGGACTTTGACTTCCTTTCTTAATTTTGAGTTTGCATTTTCTTTCAGCCCATTTGGCGATTTTATTCAAAAATGTGTGTTGGTTTAAACAAGTGGAAATGTTTAAATGCTTTCTCAGCTCCACCCATTTTTACATTCATTACAGATTCAATCCGAGGCACGATGGCTGCAGTAAGAGTGAGACAAAGTTGTGTGGCTGAGATTGATGAGAGGATGAATCAGCACATTGTGTAACTGCCTCAGAAGTGGCGCTGTGAGATGCGACTGTCTTGTGTGATGATGAGAGGGATCAGATCTCAGATTTGAGTCAACACTGAACAGCCTGAGCCGAGGGAAGCACACTCAAGGGAGGCACCTCAAAGTAATTAAAAATCAGAGCCAGAGATGTGTGTGTGAGAGAGAGAGAGAGCGAGAGAAGGAGAGGGGAAATGAGGAGGCAGAAAGACTGAGGGAGAAAGGTCATTTTGATTCTTACGTTCGCTGAGGGAGTTTTGGGTCAGAGGTGGGCGGCAGTTTGTCTAGAAAGCAAATCGCGGTGGTCTAGTTTACCAGTGGGTCTAATAAGGCAGTCATACTGTGCAGAAGGAAAGGACAATTCTGGGTTCTTTCAAATCTAATGTCTGTGGTACCACATCCGTGTCTTGTTGTCAAATAGCACTAGCAATAATATTGACTCATCCTGCGTCTGAAAAAACATGAAACATGTTTACAGGAATAGACTTTTAAAGGAAGCTTACAGAGGAAATGGGCATAAATAAACACTTAAAATGTACAATAAAACTGTCTTACTGGTAAACCATAAGATTTTATGCTCAAGTGTATCATTACTGGAGGCAAATGCAGAATAATGATTATCTGTGCACAGGTTTCCCAAACAAACCTTCCCCCCTGTCTACCATTGATTAACATGTATAGTAAGATGTTGTTGAGTTTGTTTCTTCATTGGAACAGATTTCTAGAAATTTAGCATTACACCACATGCTCACTAATGGATCATATGCAGTGAATGGGTGCCGTCATAATGAGAGTCCAAACAGTTGAATAAAGCATCACAATAATCCACAAGTAATCCACACCACTCGAGTCCATCAATTAACATCTTGTGAAGATAGACATCTTGTTTAGATGTATCCAGTGGCAAGAAGTGAAAGGCTCATCAGCATAAGGCAAAAGGCCAACAGTATTGATACAAAAAATACTTTAGCTGAAGTAATGTTTTGTCTATGATACTTGTTTAGAAACAATCACATCAAAAATGTTGTATACCTTATTTTCGAAACTGCTTATTCTAAAACATAAAATGCACATATTTTATTATATTGTAGGTGGTTTTTGGGAGGCATGAAACTAAGTTGTATTTTTCCCTGTCTGTTGCCTTTGACATTAACGTTTCTGCCTTTTAACCCAGCCAACTTGATTTATAAGTATATATCCTTATAAAGTATTTTTCCTACATTAGTATATGTTAACTGTAAACATGTTTCTCCTTTATTCACACTGAGGGAGAATGACAATGCTTTATATGCATTTCAGAATATTCTTTATGAACTCCTGATAAACCCCACAGCACAGTCAATCAGCTCCGTTTCACAGCCAGGCCACTGATTCAGCTCATCTGGTGTTCATCTAATGCTTTGCACTCAGGAAGTACAATGCTCATACACAGAATCAATCATTCAATCCGAATGTGAGCCTGATTCAGATCGGCCAATGAAAGAGCACCTTGAGTCAGAGTCTCTATGCATTATGTACATTTCACTCTGCAAACAGAATGAGCAGCTGCATGTTTGATGAGTGGATGGTTAGTCACGATAAATTCTTTTGTTTAACAGGAATCTGTAGTGAGTCCATGAAAGTATAGGGGTCATACAGGAAGATGGATTTGTACAACAGACCGCTGCTTAGTGGTATATTTGTAGTGAGCATGTGTTAAGATAAGGTCCATTAATCTGTTGTATGATATCTGGCAGGACACCTTAGAGGAACTGACTTGACAAGTCCACTTACAATCAGCACCAGTTGGTTAAAAGTGTTTGCAAAAATGACTCAGAGAAGTTTCTTTCTTCTCATTAGAACTAATGTCTACTTGGCAGTAACTGCTGTGACTAATTCTGTCTGGTTATATGGATTACTGGCCAAAGAAATCCCTATGGATTCATTCATCACATTAGCATAAAAAGCCTCATATTCAGAATCATTTTCATAACAGACAATGCAGTCAAATCTAATTTGCAGTGTGAATAGTGCTTTTCTTTTCTCTTCTTTTATTTTATTAATTAATTAATTTATTTATTTCAGAATTAGCTCACAGCCCTTGGTCATTTTAGCAAACTCTGCATTGCTGAGAGACACTCAGTGAACTGCCTAGAACAGATTTCTCTCATTTACAACAGTCTGTCTTGTCTGGGATGTGGTAAAGAGCTTCTAATTGGGTGGTATTTACTTCATTTTAACTTTTTTCATGCACCGTCAGGTTTTATGCTCTCATGGGTAGCAGCTACAGAGGAAAGACAGCCACAGCAGTGTGATTAAATAATTCCAGACAAAATGCTTCACTGACGTAAGGGAAATAGCACATTATAATTTATTATAAAAAGTGTCATCATGCAATTAATATTCAGTCATTGAGGCACTGGGTTTGATACGCTCTTGAATGTGGTATTATTCCTTAGTTTGTGAGTGAGCTGCATTCAGATTTTGTCTCTGTACTGCATGACTGTGCAGTGACCTGCAAAGCTTTTTGCTGTACTCCTTTAGAGCTGTCAACATCTCTCCCACTGCAACACTTTAAAAACATCCTAAACTATCACAAAGAGCTTCTGTTCCCTAGTAGACATGGGGGCAATTGCTCACACAGGGTGAACAAACATGTATTCCTGCATCAAAATCATGGCATCAATGTAATAATTCACATTAGCTGCCCAGGATACTGAGAGATGGGCACTATCCTCATTATTGAGTGATGTGAACATGCAACAAACTAGTTATGAACATGCTAATTACCCATCTCAATGTGTGAGTCTGTGAGAAGCACGCCAGATGACTGCAACTGCATTCACAAAGCCAAAACTCTCTTTCCCTGTTCTATTCTTAGCTGCTGCTTGCACAGTGCATATAATATAAAGGCTGGTATGGTAGAAAATGGACAGGCTGGGAAATTAGCTAAGGTCTAATGACTGATGCTATCTCTCTGCACTTTGAGAACTAGCAGTCAGTAATTAGAGCTGGTAAATTAGACCCATTCAGGCTAAAGTCTGTCATTCATACAGTGCTTATGGAACAGCGCCTACATGCATTATCTCTGCCTTTGATCTCAATCGAGACCTTTAGTCTGCTCATTCACAGTTATGATGGTGCCATCCAACCCCCTGCATTGAATGCTTACCATAATTCATGTATTTAGTCATCAGCAGATCTACAGCTTTTGAGTGAGACTGGTTTCAAATGACATTCAAAAGATTGGAATCATGAGAATTTTTTATGTTTTTGAAAATAATTATCTTGCAACAATGCTGGATTTAATTTATTTTAAACATTTATTTAAAATATGGTTAAAACAGTAATATTATTAAATATTTTAGCAATTTAAATAAAATTTTCTGTGAATTCTGTGCTTTTGTAACATGTCGGTCGGTTTTGTGTTTTCATTGGTTCTAGTTATGCTCCCTGTGATCTAGTTTCCCTGTATTTTTTTTTTATTATTATTTCATTCATTTCCACCTGTGTTCATTAATTATGTCATTGGTCTTCATTCATTTAAGCCCTGGGTTCTCTTGAGATCCTTTTTCATGTATTGGTTTGAGTTTGTATTTGTATTTGTATGTTCTTCTTTTGATTCTCCTGTCCATTGTTTTGCAATTAAACACTATATTCATTCACTCAGACTTGTGCACTTCTTTACTGCCACATTCTGTTACAGAATACAGGACTGAAAAACTGTCTTTTGCAGTGTTCCTCTTTCTTTTATTTTTATTTTTATTTTTGGGGTGTCTGGGAAAGGTCTTCAAGGGGGTTTCGTCACCCTCGTGGAGTGGGTGCTGGAGAGTAATGATGGACTGTATTTCTCAATCTGTCCAGCTGAGGAGGACATCTCCAGCCCGACTCCTGAACCAGAGATTAGCCAGCCGTCATCCTGCCTGGAACAAATGCCTGAGCCCTAGACGGAGAGCATGAACCTGCTGCGACACATGAGCCAGTGAATAAAACTGCTTATGAGCCGATCATCGCCCCGGAGCCTGAGCATCTAGATGTGTCTGAAAAGGTGTGTGAGCCAGCAACATCGCCCGTCCCAGAGAGAGTACTGGTAGAGATTGAGGGCTTGGAGGGAAGCGGGGCTCCCGTCACTGAGGGTGAGCTACAACTGGCCTCTTGATGCCATTAGGAGGAACTAATTGACATTTTTCAAGCGGATTTGATTGACTGGTTTGGAAAAGTTGTCCCCAGTTCCCCTGAACCTCCATTATTTCCTATATCTCCTGAGTCTCTGCTGTTTCCGTCCAGCTCTCCTGTGTGTCCTATGCTCCCTGTGACTCTTAAGCTCCCACCCATCCTACCTCTCCCACCTCCTCTTATGCCACGCAGTTCCTCAGCCCTAGCTCCGCTGGTGCCTGTCAGTCCCTCAGCTCATTCTCAGTCAGTGCCTCCAACGGTCCTGAACTCCACCTCGGTCTTTCGACCCATCGGCTCCGCCTTGGTTCTGAGCTTCCTCTTCTCCACCATGGCCCATCATCCCACTTGCTCCACTAGGCTCCCTCATCCCTATGCTGCCTCGGAACTCCACTCCTCCAGCCTTGCTTCATCACTACATCCCTCTGGCTCTGTCAAGCTCCTTATTCCCTCTGGCTCCACCTTAGTCCTCAGTCGCTCCAGCTCCACTGCATTCTTCTGGATCCCCACCTCTGCCTTAGCCTTGGCTCTCTGAATCCTCTGTGTTGCCCTGGCTCTCCATCTGCTTGGCTCCACCTTGACCTCCACCTCCATTTCCATTACTCATCCCCAGGGTGTTGTGAGTCATCTTTCCACCATGGCTCCTCTCTGTCTTATCCAGGATGGTTTCTGGCTCTACGCCTGGCTCCTCCTGCTCCTGGCTTCCCCTTTGACTTACTTTTTGTATAAAATAAAATTGACTCTGTTGTCTCTTTTGTGAATATCATGTGCATGTGAAAGTTTCAGCCATGTGAATTTGGCTATGCATGTGTGCATCTCTTTTGCATGAATTGTCATTGAGACCAGTCGAGCTCCATATTTGATCCTAAGGGTGGGGTTGTTAGTGTCCTGTTAGAACGATGTTTTGCATGATCTACGACATTCCAATTGGTCATGGTGACAAAATATAGAATAAAACAAATCCTTGATTAAGTGGTAAATGTGTAGAGATAAACGGTAATTCTAAACAAACTTAAAGTTAGAAAATTTTGGTGGCATTTTAAATAGAAACAGATAATTGATTCTGACATTCAGAAAGAATTTTATAAACCACCACGTATACATTTTATGTAAATTAGCTCTCAGCTATAGAAAATTTGACCTTTTAAACTTCTAAAATTCAAAAATAATAATAATACTGGGAAATGTAATTTATTGTGGCACATCTTATCAACTCTTATCATATTGGTTTTGTCCCAACTTTCAAATATGACTTTTGAAGTTCAAATGAAATAAAGGCAACAATTAGTTAGTTGATGAAACAGTTAGTTGAAGCGAAATGTCAAATGTTGACCTTTTAAATTAACAAATATTGCATGCTGTAGAAAACACCGTAACACTGTTCTCTGTGATGCTCCTCACAGACTGACGTCTCCTTCACATTATAAAACCTTGAGCAGTCAGGCCACCTTCATCAAAAACAGATAATGTGCTATATCTCAGTATTTATAGATTCTGTGCCAGGCTCCATATGCAGATTGAGCAATTGACCTGCTCCGACCTTGTGTAAATGTCCAGACTACACTAGTGCCCTTCCTTGGAGCAATGACAGGTGCCTTCACACTTTTTATTCTCCGTTTCCATTATTCTCTTTTTCTTTATCCATTCACTCAACTGTTATGCAACTTCTTAATTATAATTATAAGCCTCCTACTTTGCAATCATAACTCCTCTACTAGGCTTTTCAACTAATTTATTACACCCCTTCCAAAGAATCAAAACTGTTGTACTCTGCCCCTCCTTCCCTCTCGTCATAACTTTTCTTATGCACCTCCTTCTCTACAGCCATTGACTGCTCAACTACACCTCCTTTTTATTATCTCATTTTCTCAGCTGTACCTCCTTCTGTATTATCATAACTCAGCTGCTTCACCTTCCCTTTTAGAACAATTTCTCCTTCACTGCACCTCCTTCCCTTTAATGATAAGTTATCTTATGCACCTCCTTACCTCCATCCTTCTAATCCTATTTCTTCTACTGCTCTCTTCCCTATAATCATAATTCTTCTATTGCACCTCCTACCCTCTCTTTATCTCTCTCTTTTGTACTTCACCATCTTTTCTATAATCGAAAACCCTCTCACCTCAGCACCTTACCCCCTCTAATCATAACTTCCTTCATAACTCCCTCTTATCCTAATTGTAATCCCCTAGCCTCTAACATAACTCCTCTAACACACTTCCTTCTTTATAGCTATTATTTTTCAACTACACCTCCTCTTTTATAATTAACACCTCTCTGCACTGCACCACCTTCCCTCTAAGCATAACTTGTGTATTGTGCCTCCTCTTTTTTATAACTCCTCAAGTGTACTTCCTTTAATCATTACTGTTCTGCTGCACCTCCTTCCTCTGCAACTCATTATATTCCTTCTCCTTTATAGCCATTACTCCTAAATTACACCTCCTTTTTATCATTAACTCTTCTTATCTGCTGTGCCTCCTCTCTAATCAGAAACCAACTGCTGCACCTCCTTCTTTAAAACAATAACTTCTCTACTATACTTCCTTCCCTCTAATCATAGCTCCGTTTATGCTCCTCCTCCTCTATAGCGTTACTCCACATTTACACTTCCTTCTTTATAATGATTAACTCCTCTGGTGCACCTCTTTCTATCGAATCATATTTCAGCTACTGCACCTACTTCCTTAAAACTATTACTCCTGCATTCTGCCTTTTCTTTTATCACAACTCCACAACTGCCAATATCTTAATCATTACTCCTGCACCTCCTTCCTTCTAAACAAAACTTATTTTGCTCCTCATTCTCTATAACATTACTCCTTAATTACACCTACTTTTTATATCTATGAACTCCGCTATAGCACCTCCTTCTCTCCAATCTTAACACCTGTATTGTGCCTTTGTCTTTTATCATAACTCAGCAGCTGCTCCTTTCCCTCAAATTATAACTATTTTTTTCCCTTTTATAATACCCACTCTACTGCCTTGTCCTTCAGTTGTAAGTCTTATACTGCACATATTTCTCTGCTGCCATAGCTCCTCTTCTCGCCTCCTTCCTTCTAATTTAATTTCTTTCAATGCACCCCTTCCCCTTTAAAAATAATTTCTCTATTACACCTCCTGCCATCTGATCATAATTTCTCTTCCCTATAATCATATAATCTCCTCTCCTCTGTGCATTTAACTTCTTTACTGCACCTCCTTTCAGCAAATTTACACTCCTCTGTTGAACCACCCTCCCTCTAACACAACTTCTCTAACACACCTTCCCTTTAATCATAACTTTTCTGTTCCTTATCCCACTACAGTTCCAATCGCTCAAACTTCCTCGATCAAATTCATCTTTTCTCCACCATTCCTGTGCTCATCTCTGCCATCTCTGCTTACCTACCGCTCTCCTCACTTCTCTAGCATTCACATCTTTCCTTTACTGTACTGCAATGCAGCAGAGCGGATCTGGGCGCAGCTCAGGGAACCTGAGAGAGCAGCCCTCTGTCAGCTCGCCTGCACTGGCAAGGATGCGTCTTAATCACACTGCACTGCCTGCCTCTCCTTTACTCTCCACATCAGGCATACAGTCTACAGTGGATCAGTTTGTTTGAAACTGAAACTGATATTGATTCATAGATAAGTGAATCTGTTGCGCACATCCTTTTCACAGCAGCAGAAAAATCTTCTAGCAAATAAGACTTCTGTATGGTTCTGTATAAATATGTATTATTAAATGAGTGAAAACTCTATTAATTTACTATTGTTTCTGCAGTATATACTATGCACTGTGCATAATAATTAAATAATTACAGTCTCAGTTTGTAAAATGTTTGATTCATGATTTGATTGGGCTAACAGCTTTTAAGACATTTTCAAACAGCTACATTTAAAAATACAATGTAATGAGAATTTTGACTATAGCATGGATACTACTACTTGAAACATTTGTTGTGGCATTTTTTCTTAAGAATAGAAGACAGCATATTATGTGTAGTATTCAGTGGATAGTACACTAGTTTTACATTTCAGACTCAGACCCACAAGGGATTTGATTTTATTTGCAACCTGGGTGCAAGCCACCGTGAATTGCAAACTGAAAAATAAACTCTTAAGAACCTAAAAGAAAGCATCTGCAAAGAACATAAAGGTCTATGCAGCTCTGTAATAAAAGGCCTTTTTAACAGGGATCTTAAAGCACATCACAGTTCTTATTTAAAACAGTGTTTCTGGTGTCAGTAAGAGGATCAGTTGATTTCATCACAAGCAAATGCTCAGAAAAGTAAAATCCGAGTGGAGCCGCCCTGCTTGAGAAATGATGAAGCGGATTGAGGTCGGCCCTGAAGCCCAATCTCAAAACCAAAGCGAAAAGCTTCTAATTTCATGGCTGTATGATATTGTGACAAAATAAAAACAATTGAAAAACAAATCCGATGGTTTCATTAATTTTCTATCATCCTGACATGGCAGAACGAGTCTAATTTACATGAAAACAGACTGAATTAGCAACTTGGGAATCTAGCTGCGCCTGCAGATTGCTGGCTAAAGCTTTGCGCTTTAGTGTTAGTGAAACAAATAATAAATGCCACGCAAGCGTACATAATGAAAATCCTTTAATATTTTGCACATAGATATATTCATATTATTATTGTTATAATAATGACTGTAAGTCAAAAATAATAGTCATTATATGCATATAAAACTAATCCATTAATTTACTATATGTACTATGCTGTATTTTTTGCATATAAAACAACGTGAAGAAACACCTCATTAGCTTATATACAGGAGCTTGGAGGGAAGGAATAATAAATCCAATAAACACACACACATACACACACAGAATCAGTGAAAACACTGATGAGGTTATTCAGTCACTGACAACATGTACAGAGTCCATTCTGCTTTCGTAACACAAACATCTTGCACTGGTGTCAGTCATGTAAAAAACGATCCAAGAGATGGAAAACTAGCAAACATTATACTGATACTCCTTGATAGATGCCTGGATGAAAAATGAGCAATAGAGATATTTCAAATAGCTTTGGTTGAAAAGAAACTGCATAAATAAACATCAAGGACAGGGAAGCACCTTCAGAGAAGCCACAGCGTTGTGTTTCATGTGTCCTATTGCTACTCAGAATGATACAGAGAGACACGATATAGAGAGAGGGACGGCTCGAGTGTTTGATTACCCAAATGAAGTACTGTTAAACATCTGTAAACCACAGGAGATATTTAGATTCTCATAGTCGTGTGTGGGTGTGTCTGTTTCTGTGGTTTGTGCCAGCGTCGTCTTTCACCCCAAAAACATCCTGCGTCTCGCTCCAGTCCCCACTGAAATGATCGCACCAGAGGGTCCACAAAGCGACTTATGTTATGAAAACTCAAAGGGGGTCTGCCTGCGCAGGGATGGAATGCCTGGTGAGAGCTGGGCTCCAGGGGCCCCTGCATCAATCCGAACCTCCAAGCAACAGCGTGGTCAAGAGGAGCCATCAAAACTGTGGAGACACAAATTTCACTTTAGCTGTGGAAGTTTACAGCAATAAAACACCAAAGTAGAATTTTTTGAGTTTTAAAACATCTACATGCTAGTGTACTCTTAAAATTTGGGAAAATAAACTTTTAGCCCATATATGCATTTACAACCTTTTGTTTAAATATTTATGTTCCCATGGTACAAAAAGAAGTACATTTGAGCATACCACACTGTAAAACCGAACAGTGAAATTAATCAAATGAAATTAGTTAATTGCACTCAAATAATAACGAAAGTTCATTGGACTTAATTTAAATAAGTTCTGTTAACTCAAAAATTTGTTGTAGTGAGGTGAACTTAAAATGATTGTGTTTTCTAGTTCCCAGCATGCTTTGCATCAGAAAACAAGGAAAATAAATTTAGAAATTAAGTGTTATTTTGTGTGTTTTTACACAAGATTAACATAGAGGGACATAAGTTAATACATAAATGTTGTGTTATATTAGATTTTACAAAGGTTTATGTTATGTTGGATTTGTAGTGTTACCGTTGTGGTGAAGAGTAGAGCCTGTGGTTAGACTGAGGATGGACAGCAAAAGCCTAATTTTGAGTGTATTTCCCACATTATAGGAGTTGAAAAATAGATATAATTATGAGTGAATTACTCCCTAATTATAAGTTCAGAAATATAATTATTTAAGATAACTCTGAGATAATTTAAGGCAACTGGAATAATTTTTTTTTAAGTTTATGTAAACTTAAAACATTTAAAAACATCACTTAAATGTTTTTGTGTAATCTGTTACAAAATATTTGTTGAGTTCTGTGAACTTATCAGGGTTTACAGTGCATTAAAAATTGTATTTATTACAAAACTAGTATGCTTTTAAAGTCAGTTCACACTGCACCAACAGATGACAACAAACATCGACAGGCATGTTCATCGGGTTTTGTCAGATCAGTTTGTTAGCCCTGTTGGCGTTGGTCAGCACTTGTTTTTTCCGACTGAACATGCTGAAATGGAAGTTTGTTGGGTTGGCTATCAGCACTGGCTGTGACTGTCTGTGCAGTGTGAATTGGTTTTAAAAGGATGAAAAGGACACACAATCACATTTGATTTACAATTAAATTGAATTGTGTTATAATTTACATTTATATTAAGTGTGATTATTTGAACTTAAGTATATTAAGGTCAGTACACTACTTTTTCATAATTATTTCTATTGTCTTTCCACAAGTCCACAGTCGAATCCATTTATAGTAACTAAAATATATTTTAGCTTGGTTAATATTATGAGCACTATGTTGCAAAACCTAACAAATTGGCCTTAAAAAAATATACTTAAGCGCATAGCATTTTCAGATACTTAATTACTTTTACAACTAAATGAAATTGTATCATAACTTACATTTCTTGTGATTAGTTGAACTTAAGGTTGCTCTTTCACCAAAGTACATTAGGGTCTTTCTTTAAGTGCACTACTTTTTCAAAATTATTTCTATTGTCTTTTCAATATGTATAAGTCCACAGTGAACGCATTTTTTGTAACTAAAATATACTTTACCTATACAGTACCTTGTTAATATCATGAGCAGTATGTTGGAAAAACTTGTAAATTGGCCTTAAAAGAATAAACTTAAGTGCATACCATTTTCAGACTCTTAATTACATTTACAATAAAATTAAACTGAATTAAAACTTACATGTATGTGTGATTACTTGAACTTAAGTACATAAGTACTACACTTAAGTACATTAAGGTCTTACTGTAAGTGTACACTTCTTTTTAAGTAATTTTTTTTATAGTTATTTCTATTGTCTATGCAATATGTGTAAGTCCACAGACGAATCATTTATGGTAAAAAACATTCTTTACCTGTACCTGGTTAATATTATGGATATTTTGTTAGAAAAACTAACTAACATCCACCAAAGTGTGTTACTTCTGTGGAACAGTTTTGAATTTAGTGCTTTTCCATCTCTGTTCTTATTGTGTAATTTTTGCTGAAATTTGTACGTCCCATATTTAAATATTATACTATTGTAATGATAAAATTTGAGTTTCACTTAAAATATAGTAACAATAATCAAATTATAATTATACATGCTTTACGTGTGCTTTGATATGTTAGTCAACACCAAAATAAGTGTACAAAGTATTACAAAGTGCACTTTTTAAAAGTGTTAAAGAACAACTGAAAAAAATGTAGTTTTTCAAGTATTATATTATCTGCAAGTACAGTTTTTTAAAACAGACTTTTAAAATTTGAAATACACTACAAGTGCACCTTCAGTACAATTAATAATGCACATGCATCGATTTTTTCCCATCAAATGCCAGCAGCCGATTAGTTTTTACATCTTCAGTAAGAAAAGTAGCTTATTTTAGAGTTGTATACTGTGATGGCCTGTAGGTCTGGCCTGTTTCCTTGTGTCTGGTTTGTTCTTTGTTGCAGGGGGCGTGGCTATCGGTTGTCAGTGAGATTGGGGACACCTGGGCCCAGGTGTTTCACGCCCTTCATAAACCTAGCACTCTCTTTGTTAAGGGAGAGCCCTTCTCACCCGTGCACTAATTGCTTTGTTCATGCAACACGCAACAGTATACGTTCCATTCATCCAAACATGCACCTCATTCTACTGACCTTACTGATGTTCACACTTCACAGTTGTATTATGTTATGTTAGTGGTTGTATCTGTGTTTTTGTTTAGTTAATACATTTCATAATAAATAATAATATATAATAATAAAAATATAATAATACATTTAAAACTGCGTCCTTCTATTTTTGTCATGGCTTTAGAGCCAGGTCATGACAATACTAGCATACTACTCTTGCTATTCCAAATACATCTTATGTCAACACTGGACAGAAATATGTAGAGCGATTTAATGTAGTCTTCACATACATACATGTGTCATCATTTACTAACCTCTGTTTTGTTCTCACCCTGTATAAGTTTCGTTTTTCTGTGAAACAAAACAACAACAAGAACAAAAAAAAAGAGATCTTCAGGAGGGCTTTAGTTATTCATTCAAGTAAAATGGATGGTGATTTATACTGTCAAGCTCCAAAATAGGCTAAAAGCCACCAGAAATGAACTCCATAGGACTTGTGCTCTATATTTCAAGTCTTCTGAAGTGCCTCTATTGTATTTTAAACATATGCAGCATTTTTCAAACTTGCTTTTGTCGACTAAATGCAAGCATAAATAAGACTTGAGAACTCCAGCAAAGGGTTTTTTTGGGAGCTTGACAGTATATATAATATTTGTTTGTTATACAGAGGAAAGGCAATAATACAGGGAGGGGTCTGAACATGAAGGTGAGTAAATGATGACAACATTTATCATTTATTGACAGGTTTTACAAGAGGATTACAGAAATCATCCCTGTATGGCATGGAAGTTGGTGTCTTTAATTACAACAAATTGAAAATCAAGGGGAAAATCATAATCCCTGTGAAATCTTGATGGGATTGGTGAGTAATCCCTAAGGACAAACGTCTGCCTTTCAGCTATTAAATATTAACAAAAACATTTTCTGCCCCTGCTGGGCATCCTTATGAGATCACTGATAGACAGAGTCACCTCTACCATTGTATTCATACACATATGGATGCATATATGCATGGACATGGGGACATGTGAGCTCTGTTTTTAACTATAGTAAGCTGCCTCGCTGTGTTACGTCTCTTTTTGACAGCCCTCTAACTGAAATGAAAATCGAAATGCTCTATAGACAGCAACCCCATTAGGATCAGCCTCAGACAGCACAGTCTGTTCATGCATATTGCACACAAAACTGGAAAGCACTTGGGAAAATCAGATCAGACAGAACTCTGACTGCTTCACAATTTCCGGGAGCCGGGGTGAGCAGGTCAGTCTGCCAGGAAATACAATTCTGTGTACCTACTTAATATAATGAGCATTTTGGTGTCTCTGGATTTGTGGTGGTTAGATTTTTGAAAGATTCTCTTTCTCTGCAACTTGTTTTTTTCTGTAGAACTGTGGAACTATTTCAGTGAGTTTGTTGGTATGTAAATATTTGGTAGAATAATTCAATTTGTAATCACTTAGAACTTTTTTTTTTCATTGATACTTTAAATAAATGATGTTTACATTTGTCATTTTGTCATATTTACAGAAAATCTGCACTTACTGTAGTTTGTTGCAATCCATCAGCAAAGGATAGAATGCTGCCTTAGCTGTTGCTCTTTCTTGTAAGGCAGCATTATTTAGCCGCCTACTGTTTTGAAATAGCTTTCACTTCAGGAGCACACCAGTGATGCCTTAAAATGCTGTCTATGTAGGCAGCTCACTTGGTTTTGGAACAGAGCCGAAGTCATTTGAGCTGAACTCACCTGTCCCAGAGCTTCACGTTCCTGCAGTTGTTGCTGCAACATCCTGCTGATATCAAAGCTGTGAAGATAAAAAAAAAAGACTTTTATGAAGTTGTTGTCCACAGCAGTCGGATATGGAAGAACAAAGCCCATTGATTTTCTCTATAGGGGTTTATGTTTTTAATGCTAGCATATAAATCCACAAAAGACCTTTCAAAGATTGTTAAGCAAAGATGAATTTGGATGAAGTCTGTAGAAGCCATGCTGTTACAAAGAAAAAAAATATTGAGTCTGTAGTAAAAAACAATTTTACAGTTATATTCAGTTTTTGCAGTGCATCAAGGTTGTGGTGTCATTATATATACTGGAAAGTTTCCATTTATGTTTAAGTTTCTTCATGGAACCATACAGTAGATGCCAAAAAAAATCAAGGAACCAAGGACACTGAAAAATGGGGAATTGCTGTTGTCCTTGAGATGACTTATATCAGCTTATTGTCATAATACAGTCCTCAAAAACGGGCACAGAATGAAAAGCATTTAGATCTGGCTTTTCACAGAGGTGTTGGTAAATTTCATTGTGGTTTGTGCACATTAAGGCTGACACCGAGGGTGGTCTGTAGGAAATAAGAGGCTCTTGACATAATTTGTTGCCCTCACAGCGCCTGAGTAGTTATTTTCTCTTTTTAAGGTTTAGTTGCACACTGGAGACCACAGGCAAACCCTCCTGTTTTCCTTCTTTACAGAGCCTGGCGACAACATTTTCTCCTGCATGTCTGCCCAGACTAAACCAACTGTGAACCTGTCTGCTTTTCCCATATGCTGCCCCGTCAAACACACACACAAGCAGACACAGTACCAGTCCTTTGGGCTGAAAAACCTCACTTTGTGGATGGTGTATTTACCAGAGTAAGAGCATATGGTTAAATACAATTCACAGTGTCACTTCTACATTCTCATTCAGACTCTTCTTAAGAGTAGCTACTGACATGCACCTTTCATTGGCAGGCTCATCAAGGCTTAGCCAGTTTTCCTGTACTCTGAACTGTTCAAAGTCATTCGATATTCATTCAGATAGTGATGACACATCCATTCTTCCTGAACTCTCCTCCATTAAGCCGGCATCAGTAGTGCTCTGTTTCATTCACCACTTCTGTTTTTTCATCTCGTTATCATATTTGCTTCAGGCGTGCATGCGCAGTCAGCCATAAAAGATTCATGCCAGGCTGTGGACTTCTAAGAAACACTTTAGGAGGCTTTAGCAGACATCCTGGCCAGTTTATCCGCTAACATTCACAACGTGAAAGCGGATAAAGCCCAGGAACAACCGGGAACGCAGAGCAAAACTGATGTCCTGGAGAGAGATAGACCCTCTGCTTTGATCAAACAGAAGATAATAAGAACGACAAAGAGGTTTTGGACTCTGCTCCACAAATGCTCAAAGGATGATCAAGGATAAGGATCAAATCAATATTTGTTGATGAAACAAATCAAAACCAAGGGTTCCCAGTATCATGCAATCAAGACTTTGTGTCCATTGAAGCACAGTGTACTCAAATCATACTGGATGACATGATCATCAGGCTTTGCTTGACTTGGTATAAAAATTCATCCTATCTGTTTTTTAAATGCATGTTAGAGAAGATATTGTGATTATAATTTACCCATGTTTATGGTAAAAAAAAAAAAATGTTTTATTTGTTTTGGCCTCATAAATATTAATCAAAATGTTATTGGGCCAAAATGTTACAGAGACTTTTGACATATGCAGGACCCCTCCGATCATTTAGTGCACTTATGAACCCATTGCACAGTATACAACAAATCATGATTGACATATAAATGGGAGAAAATATCTGTTGCTACTTCCATTTTATTTTGACTTTAAAGCAAAAAGGGCTACACATTTTTACAAATGACAAATGTGTTCCATTCAATTTTTAAAGTTTGAGAAGAAGAGAGCAAAACTGACCATAAATAGACAATTTGGTTAATTTGCTGAGATTTCCATGACAAAAAATAAGATTATTCTGACAGCTTGTAATGTAAATCAATGTCACGCATAAATACATCAGTTGTCACTCTATATCTGCCAATAATGTATTATCACAATGATATTTAAATGCTTAATTTTATTATCAAAGCTCTGTAGTTTTTTATTGTGAAGGTCAAAACGTATATTACAATGAAGACTGAGAGATGAACAAATAAACTTTAATCAAATGTCTGATATATACTGTAATGCATGATTTTTCTAAAAACTGATGAATATATTCAAAGTGTTCATGTTGAATATTACTGACAGTGTAATAGCAAAAGGTGTTCTACGACCTGAAGGTGAACATTTATACAATTATACTAAAAGGCCTTTAAAAAAATTTTTTTTAAGTATGAAGTCTTTTGGGGTTATTGAATTAATAGATCATTTATGCTGAACATGGCATGATATCAAAATCTCGTTGCATCCTATACCATTAACATTAACAATCATTATACAAGGCTTTACGTTATAATAATGCCCTAAGCATGCGTTTAGCTCTTGAGCTTGAATATTGAAATTGCATTGTGTGGGCTTTTATAATGTCACTGCGCTTCTTGGCTGGTAGCTTATAATGTTCAATTTGCCCTGAGAGCTCATGGGCTGATATTCATGCAATGTGTTGTGACTCGGATCTGTCAGATACAGTCTATCCTGAGAGGGGTCACTGAGGTCAAGATGTGTGATTTCATATTTGTACAAACTTCTGTCAAGATGAATATCTCTTTCACATTCTCCCATCTCTATAACAAATACACAAACACACTGCTACAGCAAATGCACACAGACTTACACATTTCCATCTTTGTAAAACAGGGATTATGGGAGAATGTCCTATATTTTTACAGATCATGGAAATGCTTAAGCTCTGAAAGTGGGGGGGGGGGGGTCACAAAATTCACTAAGAAGAAGAGCTACTTGCTCTATTCTCAGTTATTTAGAATTAATAATTAAAATAAAACAGTTATAAATCGATATAGACATCATAAGGTCAACTTGCACACACTTTTGGAAAAAAAAATATTATTATTATTTTTTTCACCAATGTGGACATTTGCTTGCAATCTATTTGTACCGTCATTTTTATTATTCAAAAGGCATAATTCCAAGTAGTTTCATAAATACTTGCCTATAAAAGCACAGATGTTGTCTTAGTTAATCATTTTCATACATCTGCACTTCTAATGACCCTAATTCTGCATGTTCTCCAAACATTAGCCTCTGCAGAGGAAATATGTCATTTGTAACCAGATCAGATTTTGCTCCATTCTTGGGACTTTAGCAATATATGCAGCAAAAAATGCATGAAAAATGACAATGGGTCTCATTCACTAATTTTTGCGTACAATTTTCTTATTTATACGCACATTTGAACTTCTCACGATAACTTTCCGCCTAATTCACAACACGTGCGTACGCACATGAGCTTGTTCTTAAGCTCGTTCTTCTGTTAGTGAATTTGGAGTCTTCTAAATGAGCGCCCGCGTGCACGAGGTCAGTAATTAGCATAATTCACGCCCAAACCAGCTCCATATAGGAGGGCTTTCCACAACGAGGCACTTGTACAGAGAAAGACAATTATGGCACCGAAACAAAAAAACAAAGAAAAATAACTTTAACGATAATGAACGTGAGGTTTTGCTGTCGGAGGTGGAAGCCAGGAAAAATTATTTGTTATTTAAAAGTGTATCCACTGGCATAACGGGCACAGGTAAAAAGGAAGCAAGGGTTAAACACAGGCTTGGAGATAAGGTGGTATAGGGTGAGAGTGGTTGGTGATGTGGCTTAGGTGTGGTTCCAGTGAGTTGAATAAATCAATGAGGACTTCTCTGGGCAACCTAAAGCGACTGAACAGCCATTCGTCACTCTCCGCGAACATATCTGTGCGCTCTCTAAAGACGCGCTCTGTCCTTAGAGCACGCACCGCGATGTCTTCAAGCAGTACCAAGTGTGCCATGCCTACATGCCATGATTATTGTGTACGTGTGGTATAAGTTGTTTAATCTTTTCGTACATTTAGAATACATTTTAGTACGAAAGTTTTTGATGAATCATGATTTATTCGTGAAAACGTCCGTACGCACATTTCACGCAAAAATCTGTGCCTACGCATATTTAGTGAATGAGACTCAATGTTTGCCATACGCTTTAATTTCTTGTTGTTGTAGCATAACAACTGTGCAGAAAAATAATCTGTGAAATTAAAGATTAACCAAAATCTAATTTCTGAGATGTAAAGCCCTTAGACTCGGCGAAAATAAATAAAAAGAAAAGATGTTTCAGCGACCGTGGAAATTCTCTCTGAATGCTAATTATTTTGTCTGTTCAATTTTGCTGGTTGTGTGATTCAAGTAAAAAGAGCTGAAATTGCTTACAGCACTTTTAAACACACTAAAATAATGTCATATACTGTATCATCCAAAGAATAGCCACAATGGACCTCTCAGAACATGCAAACTGAAGGTCATTGCCTAATGAAGCTCACAGCACATTCATGCATCTCACGACTGTGTTAAACCATATCCCTTCAGACAGAGTCACGTTCAGTTCAGATTTAGTTTTCTTAATCACACACATAACTTATTATTTTCATATTAAACACAAAAACAACAGGATTTTACTGTGTGCTACTGCTGAAATACATGGAAATAGGAAACCTGTCAGAAAACAGTTGTTTTTGCAGCTATGCATGGTGCAAAAACACGTGGAGATGCAAAGCAGGGTTTTTTTTTTTTTTTGAGAAATGTACAATCCTCACACAAAGCCATGACTCAGCAATCTGAGCTGAGCCCGCCGTGACAATCCATTAGAGGCCCATGACTAAGAGCTCACTGTAATATTCTTTCCCAGGGAAAAAAAACACTCAAATATGGTGCACAGGGGAAGAATTATAGGACGTTTTATAACTTGCCAGATCCTGTTTTTGTTAAAACCTTAACCTTAAACCTGGCCACTGCCTAAATGTAAGCCTATTACTCTCTATAACATTTTTGAGCATCAGTTAAACAATGCTAAAGAAGACAAGGAGCCCATATATATCATTCAATAAATTTCACATGCGAGTCAGTTCCTTTTTTAGTTTTTTCACCTTTATATAAAATAATATTTACATATTTTTGCATCTTAGATTTGTAAATTAAATTTCTATTGTACACAGTTGATGTTATTGCCTAATTATTTTTATATTTTTACAACCAAAGTCATTGGTGTCAATTCAACTGAAAATAAAATAGAATAAATGCAACCTTTAATAATAACTTGTTAAAGAGTATAAACTGTACTAAAATAAAATATAATGTAACCTTTACTAAAATTATTTAAATTAAATAAAACAAAAATGTAAACTTCACTATACAATAATTTGTTAAAAGTGTAAACTGTACTAATTATACTAACTGTATAATTTGTTAAAAGTGTAAAACAAATTATAAAATAAAATAATACAAATGCAACCTTCCCTATACAATATATTTGTAATTTTAACTTAAAGAAATATGTAAAAAAAAAAAAAATGGAACCATTATACAGTAAAATTACAAAATTAAAATTGTATTACTAAAATAAAATAAAATAAAATTACTTTAGTTTTTTTTTTAAATGTAACTTTTATTATAAAGGGTGTAAACTTTGCTAAATGAAATGAAATGAAATGAAATGAAATTAGCAAGGGCTTGAGTGTTTACCTGATTATTCAGCAGGACACCTGTAAGACTGTTAGTGGAAGTGGGGGAAAGGTCTTTGCCTACTGTATGTGTGGAGGTAAACATTAAGAAAGCCGTCAGCTTCTGGGCTAAATTTAGAGCCGGAGTCAGAGGGGGCTATCTCCCAAGATCACATAGGAGCACACACAATATTCAGGCTCAAACTAACACACTCCCATTTCAGATACAGGTCTGCCTAAACCACAGGCTTCCCTGGAGACTGAGAGTTTGAGACTGAAGAGGTCTGACTTCTGTATTATCAGGAGTTGTGTAATGGCCGCTTTGTCTCCTCTTTAAAAGCCTCGCTCTTATCTGAATTATTAGGAAGGTCTGAGATTTGCCAGAGTTTGAACTGAAGTGAAAGTAGCTGAGAAAGAAATCTCACATGCATAAGAGTTTCAAAAGTTTTAAGCAGAAAAGCTAAAACAAGCACACTGATGTAATTCAACATGCTAGAAAACATGATCATGTCACTGAGTTTATGAGAGAAGCAGCGATGTCAGCTTCAAATGATTTCAAATTCAAATTTATTTCACAATCACTCCATGCTATTGTATGGCTTCTGGGTCACATGGAATACTTTTATGATTTTTATTTTTTATGGTGCTTAGTTTGCAAAGCTCACTACAGCTGGATGGAAAAGATTGAATACTGTATTATTAAAAATGTTCCACAGAAGAGACAGGACGGGTCTGGCATGACATGTTGGTGAGTAAATGATGACAGAACTTTCATTCTTGGGTGAACCGGTCCTTTAACCTTGCTCTGTTTAAAAACAAACACTCTGGTCCCTCCATCTGTTCATTGTGCGGGGTCAGCAAAAAAATATAAATACAAATCTGAGCCAAGCGATAGAGAGAGAAACAAAGAATGGAGCACCCATTTTTCTCTGCCTATAAAACAATGCCCTCATTTAAATGTTCAGACTTTTCAAGTCATCAGAATATTGACAGATGCTGCCAAATACTGCCTGTATGGAAACAGCTTTCATGTGAAATCCAAAACCAGCGACCAAATTTCCAGCATGAGCCGACAGCATTAGCTACTGTACAACGTGATTCCCATGCAAAGTCCAAATAAAGCCGCCCTGCGTCTTACCCAGAAAAAAGGTTAGCAGCAGGATGGCATATAGATTAGTTTAGATGAGGTCAAGAGGGGCTTGTTTTCATGCAGGATTTCAGCGAAAAACGCAGAGGGATTGTCTTGTGACGCTGTTATTTAGATGCTCATTTATCTGAACTTTGTTGGCTGAAGTCACTGTGATGTTTATGATCATGTGCTCTGGCTTTTTGAATAATAGCTGCATGCTAAGAAAGCAGAAAAATAATAATTCTCTGAAAACCTCTTACAGGATCATCCAGAGCTACGCACAAGTTTAATTCCCACAACAAATACTACGTTTATGATTTGTACCGACTGCACACACTGCAACACACTCCATTTGAATTAATAGCTACATAATGCAATGTCAATATGGTAAAGACTTCCATCATGCCGGTCTGGAAATAGACATACAAAGCTCTTATGTCACAAACTGTGATATAATCCTGGTTAAACTGTGATATGACAGTAATATAACTTAAAAATGCAGTTTACTACAAAATAAATAAATAGCATTGGCTGTTTAGGCACCATGACCGCAACAGTAAATGCTGACAATACTGATCGATTCTCTGTAAAACCAACAAATACAGATGCCAGAACAATGTTTTTCAAAATATCTTATTTAGTTTGGTGGGAAAATGTTTATAGGTTTTCTTTTTTGTAGTGTACTACCCCTTTAAAACCAATACTTTCCACACACTCTATTAGATCATCAACACTGCAAAGCATTTCAGAGCTGCATTAGGGTCGCTCAGAGGAAGATATGGATGATGTGGAAGTGTTACAGGGTCAGTGGACGTGTGGTTTTTCCTTTGGGACCAACACCAGAAGAGACTGTGACAGTGACAAATGTCTACAGCAGCATTACAGACACGTAGGACAATGCTGAAACCACAGTATCCAACAACAACAGTCATCTTGTTAGCAATTACCTTTTATTGTTAGTGCTGAGCTGAAAGCCATTCTTGTGGTTCTTTGCCAGTTGTAAAGCTAATATCTTTCAACAACTATTATCGATTTCATTTTGACAGTGAGAGAATGTTATTTCGTCACCAGGAAGGTGCTACCGTAAACGTAACAAATAAATCTTATCTGATATGAGGGAAGCTAATGTAACTGTAGAGAGTCAGCTAAAGAAGTTCTTCTGTATTTTGAGTTATTTAAATATGGACATCAATCTGCTCTTTCTTGGTCCTTATTTCACCTTAAGGGGGCATTTCTTGAAGCTAATGAATGCAAAGTGAGTCACATCTTTCACCTTGAGGTGAGTGTTTTATGGACGGTGTGAACTATGGGCTACTCAGCATGTTCTCCTGTAGAAATCGTTATCTGCAGCTGTGGGATATGCACATAGCTGCCTAGCGCCTTTGATTTGAACCATTTCTCTAGTGTGTGTTTGTGTGTGTTTATTTAAAATCATGAGATTTTGAACAGTCAGCACATCTTTTCTCTCACAAGCTAGCAATTTCATAAAGTACTTACATAAAGCAGCAGAAAGACAAAACTTAGAGTTATGTCTGAATATGTCAACTTCCCTGCTATATAAATGCTACATTTTACTATTCCATGACGCTGAAGAAGAAAAGTTGTGAATGGCAGTGAAACGACACATGACAAAGCCAATATGGCGGATGTAGAAGTCCCAATTACATTCTTACTGCACACATATGTAGAACATACTTTTTTAACAGACTAAGAAAGTTCTTCAGGTGTACTCAGTGTGTGATTTTAAATGAAGCATATGATTTATCATTTCACCTATTATGTGTGTGCATGCATGCTGAAGTATTGGTCCTGCATTAGCATGATCTTTGTGATGGTTTTTGCTAATGTAAATTCAATGGTTTTTAATACATGGTATTCCATAGTATTCTCTATAGAGGACCTCTTAGTACCAAACCACGCTATTGTACATTTTTAGTACTAGTACTAGATATGTGCATTTCTTAAATGAGGCAAAATAGGACACTGTCTGTATGGTAACATCTAACGCAGTGTCCAGTTGTTTAGATTTGATACTCATTGATACCAGGCATAGGTCTGGTGTCTCTGGAGAAATAATTAACTGTGTTTCAAGATGGATGAGCCAATCGTGAGTAACTTCAGCAGAGTCCATTGCAATCTGCCTGTGGGTGGCAGGTTAGTCTGAAGAAAACTGCAAAGACCTCGACATCAGCAATCATTAGAGATCAGGGTTATGATGCCTTCACCTGATATTGCAGTTATCGGAAATTGGAAATTGGACATTAATGGCCTCAGGAGCCATATTTATGATTGGGAAACTCAAGAGTTTCAGAGCTGAGCGGGCCATAAACTTAAAACATGGCGGAGGAGAAAACCAAATGTGTAAATAACTGTATGATGCATATTATGTATATTTTACACAGCATTTATAACATTTATTTGACACTATATTGCTAGATTAGGGTGTACAGTCCTGCTTCTAGACGTCTTATGTCCTGCAGAGTTGAACTCCAACCTGGCCAAACACCAGATGTATCTAATAATCTTGATTAGCTTTTTCAGGCTGTTTCAGATGTAAACTCTGCAGGATAGTGCCAGGAACAGAATGGGTAATGTTTATATGGTTGCCAATGAATGGGATGCTACACTGTACTCATTGTTGGATACTGGCTAAATATCTTCTATATATATATATATATATGGCTTTAATAAGATTTCCCCAAGAAATAGGCAAGAATAATTTTGCCATACTCCATAATTCCTTTTCTTTCCAACAACAAAGCACTTGAACGTGACAATGTCAATATCAAAAAATGGAAACGTGCACATTTTTTGATCAGAGCTCTTAAAGATCTGTTTCTCATTTTACCATTTATCAGATCATATTTTTTGTGTATTAGCTAATACTAAACTGGTGAACATGGGATAAAAATTGAGAAAGGAGATATATTTCTCCGGCATAAAAGCACACCTTCAGTGATTTCAAATATGTGCAATTTTGCAAGTCAGACCCACCATTCACGCCATTGTAAAGGCTCCGATGGTGTGGCGACAGCTCTTCTCCTGCCAATCTCCGAGGTGACATCTCTCTACCAGGGCTGCCAAACTTCCCATGTTCAGGGCTCATGCTGTACTGGTGCCTCAGCATCTCAGGACTACTTCCTCCCAGCTTGCTTTTGTCATGGTGGAGCTCTGATGTTCCTAGCAGCAGGTGTCTAGCTTCTGGACTCCCAGGCCCACTTCCTAAGCTGCCCCTGTGCCTCTGGATGTAGAGCTCAGGATTCATGGGTTGTCCTGTAGCCAGATGGTGCTTCGGATGAGTCTCCGGACTCCGGTGGCCCAGGGATCGACTGTACTTTTCTGGACTAAGCCCTCTAATCAGCCGATGGTCAGGGACAGATATGGAGCCACAGCGTGGTCGGCAGGGCTGGGGCAGTATGAAGGGATACTCCAGGCTGGTGCTTCTGTGTCGGACGGGAGGGTCAGGACTGGAGATCTCCACCCGTTCTCCTTCCCCTCTTTTCCCAGGACGAGCCTTCTGGATCTCTGGGCTTTTATTCCCAATTCCACCACTAGACGGCGGCTGTGGCTGCTTATGGTGTGGATGCTCAGAGCTGTCAGCGCTTCCAGCACTAGAAGTACTGCTTCCGTCCCCCACGTCCCGCATCAAGCTGGGTACCAAAAGCCCACTCTGGCTATCAATGGAGTTACGACACCCAATGGACCCCGTCCCACTTTGGCCTCCTTCCCTTCCACTGCCTCCTTTCTCCTCGTCTATCAGCAGACAAAGTTCCCTAAGCTCCAGGTTCTCCCGAATGACCTCATCCTGCTTGCGCTCCAGTTCTGTCAGTTTCTGAAGATAAAGTGCCACCTCCTTACGCATAACGCTGGCACTGAAGCGACCCAGACGCTGCCACTCACGCGACACCCGCTTGCCCTTTTGCCGGTCATCGTCCAGAAAACAGCACAGGTCTCGCAGTTCCCGATTGTCATCCTGCAGCTTCTGGTTTACCTCCTTCACCACAATTGGGAAAACAAAATATACAAAATGTGTTTACATATTTTAAAATGTTGCTATTCTTGAGGCCATACAAACTATATCATATAATTTATTTGATTTAATAATTCATTATGAGACTAAAGTCTAGTTAAAAGGGGTTGTTCAAGCAGAGCTCTCATGCATTTCTAACACTGATCCAAAATAGAACAGTCTAAAACTATGATTTTCTTGTATGTGCCACATTTGACAAAAAACTCTGCTTGTCCATTGAAGCAACAGCTCACCTGACACACATGAGAGCCAAATGGATTTGGCATCAATGTTACCAAACTCTGCATGACACATGATGATTGAACATGACATTAAGATTGAAGAGCTTCAAAATATTTGCAGTGAACGTCAACTAAGCTATATTGCATGGCTTCAAAAAAAAACTTGCAAGTGTCATATGGACTATTTTTATGGAACTTGACAGATGTGGTCATTGTCTTAATATGACATAAAGCTGAAATTAAAAAAAATAATAATAAAGAATTTTTTAAAATAATCTGTTCCTTTTTAGACACCTTCGACAACACTGTGAATTTTTTTATGAATGTTTATTTATATGTAACATTCATGGTTAAAAATTGTGAAATGCTCACATTCATTCACAATGGATGTTTTACCAGCAGTTCAAACATAAATAAAAAATATAAATTATTGATTATAAATTATAAATATATATATATATATATATATATATATATATATATATATATATATATATATATATATATATAATACACACATATATGTGTGTGTGTGTGTGTGTGTGTGTGTGTGTGTGTGTGTGTGTGTATTATATATATATATATATATATATATATATATATATATATATATATATATATATATATATATATAATAATAAACTAAGGTACTTTGCTTATATCAGTGTTAAGTAATTTTCTTTCTTTTTTTCCAGAAGCTTTTCGTTTTAATCAAAAGAAAAGCATATAATGCAGCAAGAAAATTTTCAGTGCGTTGTTCTCAAAAGAAGAATGATGTGCACCTAGGTGCTTGTGGCACATCCTCAGAGAGCGCAGGTGTGTTACTCACCTTCAGCCCCCGGATCTCGTTCAGATGCAGCTGGAGGCTGCGGTTCACCTCCCGAATCAGATTACTGTGATCCAGAATGACGGTCATTTTATCGGCTTCGGACCTTCGGAGTCGCTGCACCAGCTCCTCTTTGCTCCATTGGAGGAGCTCTTCATCCGTGAGGTTGGAGATGTCTTCTGCTGGACTTTCATGCGCCTTGGATCCAGGCTGTGCTTGTACAGATTGTGCTTTCTCCATCAGGAGTGGCGAGCTGCTGCTGTGATACCAGGTGCTGATCAAATATTAATGATGCAGGCAGCATCCGCTGTGTTAGGAGGAGTCAGGAAGACAGAGGATGCATCGTGGAGTGATGCCCGTATCCGATGCCCTCAGAGTGGGAGTCGCCTCGAGTTTTCCCAGAGCAACAGCTGATGCAGCTGACGATTAGAAAGAAGGGGCGGCATACAGAACACGTCCGCCCAGATTATTCAGCATCGACCCCCATTCATAGTTCTTGTAAGTTTGGGAAAGTGACGGTACAGGATAGCCGACGAGATATGGGTGATTTCAGGCGGCCCGATGCGCTCGCCTCCGTCCGCCTCTGTGCGCTCCAGCATCCTCGTGGAGATGGAGGAGGAGAGACGGCAGCATCCGCAGCCAGAGCTCCGGAGAAATGAGCGTGACTGCAGCGACCGAGTAAACTCTCTCTCTCTGTGTGTGTGTGTGTGTATGTCTCCCTCTGCTTGTGTGTCGTACATGTTTGTGTGTGTGTGTGAGTTGCCAAGAGGTGATGCTGCTAAAGTTGCATTTAGATATGGATCAAGCGCCATCTATGGACACATTGAGGTACTACATGTGAATTTTTTAAAATTCTTCCCCCCTGTTGAAACCGTTTCAGACATTCGCTTAAGGTAAGGTAATTATGCAATTAGGGCTTGATTTAGGCCATTCACTGTATACATACGTTTGATTACACAGCTCTATGCTATCTACCTTGAACATTTTAATGAAAACCCTCTTTTGCATTTTAGAAAGGTTACGTTTTTGTATTTTTTTTATATATATATAAAAAAAAACGTTAATATTGGCCCCTGACAGCAAATACAAAACTACCCTGAAAGAGAACAATAATATAAATATACACGTTTTTACTTTATTTAACTTTGGCACATTCAGTGACACTTTTTTACGTTTGACCTGATCCTGAATGAAATATATTAAATTACATATTAAACAAGATTCTTTGTAATGTGACTTTATCCATCCAGCCATTCTTTTTATAATATCTATATACATCTCATGAATATTCATGAACAGAGTTCAATAATGTCATGCATAGCCTATTTTATAGTATAGTTTTGTTTGTATTATTTGTTATCTTAATATAATAGCCTATCTCAGATCAACGGGATTGTGTGTAGGCTATACTACTATATTATTACTACGAGTCGATCAAAAAATTGCTTATCAACATATGTATAGCATACTCTTCATCTATATTAATTATAATATTATTATTATATATTAATTTATATAATAAATCATAATATAATACGTTCCTTTATAACCAATGTTACGACTCACAACCCGTCAAAATATTGTTTAGTCGGTATTAAAAGTATGTGAGAAATTTTAGGTCACAGGTGTTTACGCAATACTCATTTGCATCAAACGCTGCGATAGAAACCGCTCATCGCATCTACGTACAGAAATTCGACACTGCAGCGGAACGTTCCTTTGACGTCATGCGGAAGCAGCCAATCGTGGCGCACGGAGCGTGTTGTAACACGTCACTCTTCGGAGCTCCAGGAACCGGCTGCGGACGAATCCTCCTCGAAGAAGTCATTTTCTCTTTCAATGGTCCTGTGATCGCGATTATCATATTTAATTTATTAAAGCCTCATCGATTAAAAAGGTATGTCTATCGTTGTGTTCTACCAATGAAATCGGGGTTCGTCGATGTGTAGATTTTAACCCGCAGACCCCGGATTAGATCAGCGGAAGTCGGTAACGATAATAGTACTGTGTGTGTAACGTACTGCTTACACGGGTGTATTTAGTAGTATGTTTTGGCATTAATGATCGGGATATTATACATATATATGTATAATTTTTTTTAATTACACAACTGCCTTATGTCTTTATTTTACTTATGGTTTCTTTTTCTGTGGCGTATTGAGGGCGGATGGAGTTAGCTAGCGCGAGCTTGTCCACTGAAATAAATGTTAGATATACGCGTGACGTCATGACGAGGTTCTTATTTTGACTAAAACGTATTTAATATTGTAATAAATTAAGAATATGTTAACACCAGTGTAATACATTTAAGATCATTCAGTCAATTTTTATTAAGTTGTCTAATATGCTGACCACATCTTAACAATCTGCTGGACTCTTGTCATGTAACTTACAGTCAGTCTAGTGTCTTCATGTCTGTCTGGAAACTCTATCATTGTGTAACCAAACAGTCAATACAGGTACTGGACAGACATTTCCAGGGATCCCTCTGATTTAGGGTTATCAGAGGCCAAAGTCTCTTCTAATACTTTGAAGTGCTTTGTGTTTAGTCAGCAAACATGTGACTGGAGTGGAGTAGGTATTCTAGGATAGGTGTGTCCCAGCAGTAGTGCATTCTACTCAAAAATAGCATCTGCTTTTGCTCCTCAACACATCTACGCATATCTCTGATCAGCAAGCTCTTAATGACGTTTTGGGCTTGGCAAGGGTAGCCACTCGTGTCAGGTGTCTTTGTTCAAAGATGATAGTTGCGTGAACATTCCGTCTGTGAAAGAGTTCCTTCTGTTATGAACAAACATAAAAGAATGCAATTCCTACTCACATTGCTGACATGGGTTAAATTGTCCTTGTCACTCTGGTATTTGCTGTTAATTTAAGGCATTGCTATCCTGCTTGTCCAGTTTTGGAGACACAACCCGATAGGTGTGGTTTAGGGTTGAAAAGACTTCGCAGCTCACTGTTTACTCATTTCGCTGTTTCTGGTCGTTCACAGTTCACACTGTAATGTCGACCTTCCAAGAGTTCATCCAACAGAATGAAGATCGTGATGGAGTACGCTGCAGCTGGAACCTCTGGCCTTCCAGCCGCCTGGAGGCCACACGGCTAGTGGTTCCTGTTTCCTGCCTCTACACCCCCCTCAAAGAGAGACCGGACCTGCCTCCGGTTCAGTACGAGCCGCTACTGTGCAGCCGGGCCAACTGTAAAGCCGTGCTCAACCCACTCTGGTAAGGACTGAATCACTTTTCCAAGCAGTGTTGAGCTCTGTTTGTTTGTACAGCGTGTGGTCCATATAGATAAATATCATAATGACATTTGATTTGCATATCCGAAGTATTGATTAGTTGGTGGACAGGAATTGGAATGGATTTGAAATATCATCTTACACTTAACAACAGTCAATTCCTGTTTATTAGATTAAACTTTGGTGTCCTTAATCATATTGCTGTTGCTCTCATTAATAAACAAAATAAAACTGGTTTAGAGGGTTTCATGTGAAGCTGATTTTGCCTGGTTTAGATGTTGACCTTTTATTTTAGGGTTTAGTGAAATAGTGTTTTGCTCAAGTGGAGGTTTGGTCTTTTCCTCTAGATTTCCTCAGACTTGCTAATTACATTATTTCAGAGATTTTTAAATGTTAAAAGAGACTATACAGCATTACTTTTCAACATTGTCATTGCAATGTTAATTGGATAAGTTAGTTAACTGCTAATTGTTTCCTTTATTCGCTGTGACTAAAGGAAGACAATTGTTTCTCTTTGTGTGTCAATGACTTGCATTAGAAAAGGCTTTGTCATAGATATGTTTAGCAGTTTTAATGCTTGATTTCCTTTTGTAGTCAAGTGGACTTCAGAGCTAAGATATGGGCCTGCAACTTCTGCTTCCAGAGGAACTCTGTGAGTATACATTACTGAAACTCATTTCAGTCTTGGATTTGCTCCATGTGCTTCTCTAACGTCAATCACACCTGTCACTGTGAGTAAATATTAATCTGTTTCTTCACAGTTTCCTCCATCATACGCAGGCATTTCAGAAGTGAATCAGCCCGCAGAATTAATGCAACAGTTCTCCACCATTGAGTACATAGTGCAGGTAAATATACATTAACTCTGTGTACTCTGTTCTGTAAATAGGCATACTTTACTGCACAAACATATAGATTAACTACAACTCCTTTAGCTCACAGATAGCTGCTTGTGTCATGAAGCTAGTTTTCAGTGTTTTGACAAGTGACAGGATTTTTTTAATAGTTTAACATTTCAAGGAAAACTATTTAAAGTCTGTATAAACTTCCATTGAAGAGAATTATTACATTTATAAGTAATGCAAGTAGTTATATCATCAAATAGTAATATCATGAGAACATTTTTATATATATATATATATTAAAGCTGAATTTTCAGCATCATTATTCCAGTCTTCAGTTCCACATGATCTTTTAGAAATCATTCTAATTTGCTGATTTGGTGGTCCATAAACATCTCGTATTATTATTCTTATTAATTTTTCATTATACTTTGATAAATAAAAGTTTAAAAACTGATTTGAAATACAAAATCTTTTGTAACATTATCAGTGTCTTTACTGACACACTTCATTTTTCTTTACTGGGGTGAGATATTTTAATGTATATTTTACTATTTAAAATGTATCAGAATAAATAAATGAATTAAATGATCCATCAATAACAGTATTTAATATTATTTAACCTGATTTATTTCTCTTCAGCGTGGTCCTCCTACTCCTCTCATCTTCCTGTATGTGGTGGACACATGTCTGGAAGAGGAAGACCTCCAGGCTCTGAAAGAATCCCTTCAGATGTCTCTGAGTCTGCTGCCACCTAATGCCCTGGTGGGTCTCATCACCTTCGGCCGCATGGTTCAGATCCATGAGCTCAGCTGCGAAGGTATCGCCAAGAGCTACGTCTTCCGCGGCACAAAAGAGCTCACGCCCAAACAGATACAGGTCAGTGATCTTTCTTTATTTCGTTTTGATTTACCATTCCTAAATCTCTAAAATAGCCAATAAAGCTGAGTTTTCAGTTATATTTATCAAGTGTGTCATCTGTTTGCAGGAGATGCTGGGATTGATGAAGCCAGCCACTTCTGGACAGCAAGGCAAACCACTGGCCCCTCATGATGCTGCTGCTTCTTCCTGCATGTATGAGATGCTCACCTGTCATTCTCCTTAGCATGCACATTAGAAGTGAACAGAGACAAGTCTTTACCTAAAGGCAGTTGTGTTCATTTTCTATTTTTTGTTTGCACCTGTTTTAGATTTCTGCAGCCTGTGGAAGCAGTAGACATGAACCTGACTGACCTTCTGGGGGAGTTGCAGAGAGACCCCTGGCCTGTTCCTCAGGGGAAGAGACCTCTTCGTTCCACGGGCATCGCCCTTTCTATTGCTATTGGACTACTGGAGGTACAGCCAGGACGTTATTCATTTAAAGCTCATTTTTTATTTTGCTTCTCTTTACTGAACCAGTGTGCAGTACCCTGAGAATTTTCTGCTCTGGCGGTTTGTTCAAATTGGCAACGTGTCAGTAATGCTGGCTGTGAGATTCAAAGTCCACTTCAGTTGTCATGTCATATCAGAACAGTTGTACCTAGTGCTCGAGCCAATCGTTATTCTTACATAACTCTCAAGATAGGAAACAGACTAGCTACTGCAGTCTTGAGCTTGTTTGATAAGAAGTCTAGCATGGCTGATTTTACTTTAGCCTGCATTATTCCCTTTAAAAAGCACCAATAAAGTTTGTAATATGTGGGAAAAATACTAAAATATACACTTTGACAATGAACTAAATTTAGCTTTTAGCATTTTATTCATTGTCTCTCTGTCATTCTATTTGTAGAGCACTTTCCCTAACACAGGGGCCCGTGTGATGCTGTTCACTGGTGGCCCCCCAACACAGGGGCCTGGCATGGTGGTGGGAGATGAACTGAAGACCCCCATCCGCTCCTGGCATGACATCCAGAAAGACAACGCTCGCCATCTGAAGAAGGCCACTAAGGTGATTACAGATTTTATTTCTAACGGTCCGGTGATAATTTCATTTACATTTATAATTTTCCGGTTTAATTTGTGAAAAGCTGATTGAGAACTTCTGTTGACGTGTGTGTAGTATTACGAGGCTCTGGCAAACCGTGCAGCAGTAAACGGACACAGCGTCGACATCAACGCCTGCGCGCTGGATCAGACGGGACTGCTAGAAATGAAATGTCTATCCAACCTCACAGGGTATCAACACAATACCAACGTCTTGTTTCTTTAACGCCAAGGAATTCCAAGTGAAATATGATACATTTCCAAAATATTTTTCGTTCTGTTTTAGGGGCCACATTGTCATGGGCGATTCCTTCAACACATCACTTTTCAAGCAGACCTTCCAAAGAGTCTTCAGCAAAGACTACAATGGAGAGTTTCGCATGGCTTTTGGTGGTACTTTGGAAGTGAAGGTAAAAGAGTTGGACTTAAAATACCTTGGACTCTAGAACGGTAGTGTAAATTATGACAATACCCATCTAAATCATTGCCTGTTTCTTCTCAGACCTCAAGAGAGCTGAAGATTTCTGGTGCGATCGGGCCGTGTGTGTCTCTCAACACCAAAGGACCCTGTGTTTCAGACAATGTAAGTCCCAAGCATGTAACTTCCCATTTCAGCTTTTGCACTGGATTCCAGATAGGCTCTTCACACATCTGGACACAAATGTGAGAATGTCTCATTGTTTTTCACAGGAAATGGGTGTCGGAGGAACATGTCAGTGGAAGATTTGTAGTCTCACACCTGCCACCACCTTGGCCATGTACTTTGAAGTAGTAAATCAGGTATATAGTTATATAATTATCAGTTCTATTGTACATCCCGTTGGGTGTGAGAGCTTATATTAACATTGATGTATTAATAACACTGGTTTGTTGTATTTTCGTAGCACAACGCCCCAGTTCCTCAGGGTGGAAGGGGAGCCATCCAGTTTGTTACACAGTACCAGCATTCAAACACACAGCGGCGGATCCGTGTCACCACCATTGCCAGGAAGTGAGTATAAGCTTCAGCTTTCAACCTCATGAAATTCTGTTATAAGTCAATATCATATTAAAATCAAGGTCTTGGTTGGTTCTTTTCATTCATAAGATTTTCCTTTGTTAATATCAACTTTGATGTGGTACAAACCGCAGGTGTGGTAGGATGTTATCTAAAGTCAACACATCTCATGTTTCCCTGTGCTATTTGTGTTTGCTGTAGCTCAAAATAGATTTAGCTGCGTAAATGTGTAGTTCAGTCCCGGTAGTCAAATTCTTGAGTGTTCAATTTGTGCGTCTTTCGCTCTCGACAAACCGGTTCTTTCTATTGTCACACCTAGTTGGGCTGACGCACAGTCCCAGATCCAGCATATCGAGTCGTCATTTGATCAGGAGGCCTCTGCCGTTCTCATGGCCCGGCTCGGCGTTTTCAGGGCGGAGTCAGAGGAGGGGCCTGACGTTCTCCGCTGGCTAGACAGGCAACTCATTCGCTTGGTGAGTATCACAGCTATTCAGAAGGAAATGTAGGTCAACGCCTCCATTCAGAAGAGGCAATAATGCGAATCATTGAATCATTATTATTGTAATAATGAATGTAGAATTTGCGTCACACTCAACTTTTGTGTTTGTTGTATGGTTTCAGTGTCAGAAGTTTGGCCAGTTCAATAAAGATGATCCAAACTCCTTCAAACTGTCTGAATCTCTCTCACTGTACCCACAGGTAAAAAAACACAAACACCTTCAGATAAACTTTTATATTTGGGATAGGACAGGGTCCTTAAAAGTCTTCAGTTCACATAATAAATGTTTACATTATGGGGTTTATATTCTAATATGATGATGGTGTAAAAGTGCAAAAGATTTTATTACATTTATGTTTTATCATCTTTTTAAATGAGCTGCTAGAAGTACTAAAACAATAGACATTTCAAAATAAGAGTCCTGGTGTAATTATAATTAAAAATCCCACATAATGCACAAATGAAGAAAAAAATTGGCCTTAATACACTATAATTTAATTCAAAATAAACTCTTGTTTGATAATCATGCTATTATCACATCAGCAATATCCAATATTTTGGGTTTAATTTTCATTTATTGATACATTAGTACATATCACAGTCAGTAGATATGTATATATTGAATAAATCATGCCTTGAATAGTTCAAACTTGCAGTTACACTGTTTTGCAATTAAATGTGTGCCTGTTTAAATTCATAAATGATGCATGGTTTATTTTGAGATTGTAGTGTATGTTTAAAACCTGTATGAGAATATCACATTTCTGAAATGAAAACTGTTTTCTTAACAGTTCATGTTCCACTTGAGGAGATCCCCATTCCTGCAGGTGTTCAACAACAGTCCTGATGAGTCGTCCTACTACAGGCATCATTTTGTGCGCCAGGATCTGACGCAGTCACTCATAATGATACAGCCCATCCTCTACTCCTACTCTTTCTACGGCCCTCCAGAGGTGATTTGAGACCCATCCATGTAACATTATAATATGAAATGTTGTGTAATTCAGCTTGCACTCATCTCGTCTTTGTCTGGTTTTGTAGCCCGTTCTTCTGGACAGCAGCAGCATCCTTCCTGATCGCATTCTGTTGATGGACACCTTCTTCCAGTTGGTGATTTACCACGGAGAGGTACGACAGCTCACTAGGTTTTGGATCAGAACTGATGTTTTCAATGGCTCCTCAAATGTTAAATGGTGTTTGTCTGAGGTCAGTTTAGTGATGGTGTTATTTTCATCTTCTCAGACTATCGCTCAGTGGAGGAAGGCTGGATACCAGGAGATGGCAGAGTATGAGAACTTCAAGCAGCTGCTTCAGGCTCCTCTGGATGACGCTCAGGAGATCTTGCAGACACGCTTCCCCATGCCCAGATACATCGACACCGAGCACGGAGGTTCACAGGCACGCTTCCTCCTCTCCAAAGTCAACCCCTCCCAGACCCACAACAACCTCTACGCCTGGGGCCAGGTACACACCTTTAGTTCTGACGGAGCGATACGTTCGTTATGTGTTCTTGAAATGAATTCAGTGTTGACCAAGTGTCTGATCTCTAATATTATATCTTCTCCTTGTAGGAGTCAGGAGCTCCAATCCTCACAGACGACGTCAGTCTGCAAGTTTTTATGGACCATCTCAAGAAACTGGCTGTTTCAAGTTCAGCATAAACTTTCTGCAGAAGATCAGTGAAGGATGTACATTCAGAGTGTTGAAGAAGTGGACTTTTGACCTAATCTTCTGGAAAAACTTCCATATCCAACCTTAACACAACAAAGTGTATCTCTGTATTTGTTTAGGAGGTCCTCCAGAGAAATGGTTGTTAGATGTTTTCTAATTCTCATCTACGCAAGTAATTATGATTTGTCTGTCATGTTTGTTTGCTTATTTAATTAAATAAATTTAGTTTGTATCTAACAGAGAGTGTTACGTGAAAAACCTTAAAAACATACCATCTGATTTCCCAAAGAGAAACTGTTTTCTGCCATCATGTTGCTTGCGTCGCTATTTCTCAAGCATGTTCAGACTGAAATTCCTGTTAATGTTTATTTGACAGAATCCTCTTGTCCGTTGGTTCTTTTTTTTTTTTTTTTTTGTATTGCACAGATTGACAGTCTTCTTACTTTCATAAACTGGACCTGTGATCTGCTCACTGGCGGGGAGAAACAGTTTTCTGTAGTCCTGTTCCTCCAGTCCTGTAATTAAATGAATGTTGTATGTAAAGAATTTAAATGTGACTTGTGATCCACATTCCAGATTTATCTTGATCTACAATTATGAACTAATGCTATGCATAATATTTATCGTGAAAATCTTTTGTAGGTTACTTCATTTCAAAGGTAAAGCTGAAGTTGAGCACCTTGAATGTGTGAACTCTGGTCTTGATCTAAAATAAAACAACAAATCAGCATGACTGAGGCATTTGTACCTATTTATATCAGGATTTTAAGTCTGATGAAATGTGGAAACATTAAAATATATATTAAACAAAAACTATTTGTACTTTTGCACATTATTATTCCTAACTGTAAAGTTCACAATATGATTTGTTAATTGTCAACCATGCAATGACTTTTTTTTATTTTTCATTATAAAATATAACTATAATTTGTACTTTTGCACATTATTATTTGTAACTGTAAATGTCACAATATGATTTGTTATTTGTCAACCTTGCAATTACTTTTTTTTATTTTTCATTATAAAATATAACTATGTGGACACCTAATTTAGTTTCTTTTTTTTAATAAGATCTAGCTATCTATTATAATTTAATTCATTATTAATTACATTTAATAACTAAACATTTTATTATACATTTATTAACATCATCTGAAGATATTAATTAAAATTACAGGTGAGTAGTTTAGATTGTGTTATGTTATGGACTTCAGGTGCTTTTAAAGTCTTCAAATCGAAACTAAAGAAAAACGGAGGGCACTAATTACACACGAAGCATTCTTTACGATTTATCAAAGACTTTAGTTTCATGGAATATGGCGCACTCTGGTGGACATGAAAAGAAACATTCAAATCTAAGGACGGTTTGGTAACTGAACTCTATATGTTATTTAAAAATAATAATAAGTAATAGTAATATCAAAGATTGTTATTTGACATGCAAATAAATCTATGAAATGTTTAAATAAAATCCAATCCACTTACTTCTGGCCAGCGCTGAGAAAAGTAACGGATACCAAATGACTTTTATTTAGTACTTAGTCAATTACTAAAGGGTTGCATTTTAGTAGTATTTAAATTTACTTGAATTAACATTTTCTGGGAAAAAATTTAAATAAACCAAATGCTGCGAGATAAAGAGCAAAAATGGAGACGTTAACCAACTGTTTGATTAACGCTCCAGAACAGAAGCTGGCGGTAATGTACTAATAAACTTGATGCCACGCGACGCTTAAAAAGAAGAAGAAGCACGTGACAACAACATGAGTGGCACCTGCTCAATTTAATATCTTACATTTTTTTTTAACATTGCAGATATGAAGATAGATCATGTGTAATGGAACCGGAATGCGTCGCTGGTTTACGCTGTTGGTGTTTGGACCATGCTTGGTTACGCAAATTATAAATACACGCTCGGAGACGATAAAGATAAAGGTGAATTATAATAGATTCATCTGTAATTTAGGGTGCTTTCACACTAGTACTTTTGGTGCACTAGCACCGGGTTGTTCAATTACTCTACAGACATTTTACTTCAATTTATCCTAGAAGCTAAAAAAAAAAACACTGTGGGAGTTTATATACTAAATAAAAGGCAATGTTGTGTCAATTTATTAACTGCAAATTTTCGTCGAAAATTCGTCGAAGACAACAGACCTAATGTGAAGATATATGAAATAAAGCACACTCGGACCTCAATTATCTATAAGGATGATTCTGTGCCATATACCACAATGCTTTTAAACTTCATCAGATCTTATGGAGGGTCTACAGAGAGTCAAAACCAGGAAGCTGAAGATAAATGAGCTGACTATTTGCCTGTGTGTTTTTCTGAAGAAAATATTAACTGTCATATTTTAAGATTAAATTAAAAAGCAAAATAAATGTTTTGGTACACTGAACTCAACTGCAGTGTAAATGAGGCAAGTTCCCTGGCAACATAGATAAAATATTGTGATGATTGTCTTTTGAGCAACGCATCTGAAGAGGAGTATTGTGTTCTGTGTTAAAGGAATAGTTCACCCCAAAGAGAAAAAATGTGCTGAAAGGTTTACTTGCCCTAAGGACATCAAAGATGTAGATGATCTTGTGTCTTCATCGGAAAATTTTGTAGAAATGTAGCATTATATCACTGTCTCACCAATGGGTCCTCTGCAGTGAATGGGTGCCGTCAGAATGAGAGTCCAAACATCTGATGAAAACATCACAATAACCACTTAACTAATGTCATTTAAAGTGAAAATAAATGTAGTTTCTTTTCTAGAAACCAGAACAACTTGAACAATGATAAACTCTAAACTTCTTTTGGTGTGTTTAATTGAAATTTATTTTTAAAGTTTATGTAAAGTTTTTTTTTTTTTATCATGTTAAATGGCATTTACTAGCAAAGAGGAAAAACGGGTTTATAAGCAGGATGAACTCAAATGTTTGGCCGCATCTACACATACTGTACCATTATTACTTTACATGTTTGAGAATAATAATAAGGTCCTTAAAAATATAAACACAAATTTAATGCAATTTAGCACTCTTCTTCAGTGCTCAGTTAATTAAAATACAATCGGGAATATATTTTAAGGTAATAATTTATTTTACCCAAAATTGTTCGCTGCGTTGCGCATTTTCTCCGCAAGGGGGCGGAGGTGTCAGTGCGCAGCCGCTGAGGGGGGCGGGGCTTCGTAGAAACCGGAAGCTCAAAGTCTTCGAGTGTTACACACGGTTACATATGATTAGAGACCAAAACAATGAAGGCGATCATTCAAAGAGTAACGAAGGCAAGCGTAACAGGTACGGCACAAATTTCACACTAAATTTTGATGTCAGCGGGAGGCTCCTTGTTAAACTGTCAGTTAATTTGTTGAAATGAAAATGAAAGCGGCTACAGGCTTGACTGTGTAACTAACTGTACACACCGCTATCATGCTTGCGCCTTGCTTTAACAGCTTCACATTAATGTTGCTGTCTTATTAGTCGCATTTAAAAAGTGCATTTTAAAATATAAACACGTGTTGATCTAAAAGTGTTCAGATCAGCACTAAGTATCATGTTAAGCATGCAGCTCGAGTCACGCTCTCTTTACTGTACGGTGACGTCATCCACGCAGTTGGGGAGGAGCAGATCAGCTCCATTGGCAGAGGACTCTGCGTCTTACTCGGCATCTCAGTGGAGGACACGCAGAAGGATGTCGACTACATGTAAGTATTGATCTCTGGCTCTGGCTAAAAATCAGTTTCACCAGGGAGATCATATATAATATAATAACATCAATATCTATGTATTATAGCAGCATCAAATACAGTAAAAATAATGAATACATTGTATTTATAGTAATATTAGGATCTATTTTTTGTAGATCAGATATTTCTTTCATAAAACCAGGCTTGCAGGATTCATCCTGAAATAAAGTTGAAGTATATTTTTACACGTTGATCTTAATAAAAGTATTATCATGTGTGATATTTTCATTATATTCCCTATAATCATCAACGCTTTATTTATTTGATCAAAAATTTAATGTAAAATGTTAGCTTCATACATTTAACATAGCATTTTTCTGTTTTAGGATATTTTAAAATGTCATTTATTTACATGAAGGCGAAGCTGAATTTTCGGCATCATTACTCCAGTCTTCAGTTTCACATTATCCTTCAGAAATCATGCTAACCCTGAAACAAAATACAGAACTAACAAATATTGCTACAAGTGTGATTGCATCATATAATAATTGCAGTTAATAGTGTTCATTTGGTTGACTACGTCTTGGATACATTTTTCTGAAAATTCCTGTCATATGCACATAAACTGACAGTCACCACTTATAAGCCACTACTAAATATTGTAGAAACTTAATTTTCTGTAAAGTTGCTTTGCAATGATTTGTTTCCTAATAAGCGCTATACAAATAAACTTGAATTGAATTCTAATATGCTGACTGTATTCTCTTGTTTTACAAATGTATTTCCTTATTCGATGGAACACAATGAGATGTTTTAAAGTATGTTTTTGTTGCTCGTTTCATTTTGCCATGCTGCTTACAGTGACCATATCAAATATTTTCTGTATGTCTGATCTGTGTGATGTTGTTTATCAGGGTACGTAAGATTCTTAACTTGCGTCTGTTTGAGGATGAGAACGACCGTGCCTGGAGCCGCAGCGTGATGGACCGAGAGCTAGAGGTGTTGTGTGTGAGTCAGTTCACTCTGCAGTGTATCCTCAAGGGAAATAAGCCAGACTTCCACTCTGCCATGCCGGCTGAACTGGCCCAGCCCTTCTACAACAAGATGCTGGAGCAGCTGAGGGAAGCCTATAAACCAGAACTCATCAAAGGTGAGGGCACCCCAGCTGACTGATGAGCGTTTCATTCTTCTGATCAGGATGTGTTCGTTCGTTGTTTAAAGGGATACTCCACCCCAAAATGAAAATTTTGTTATTATTCACTTACCCCCATGTCGTTCCAAACCCATAAAAGCTCTGTTCGTCTTCAAAACACAATTTAAGATATTTTGGATGAAAACCTGGAGGCTTTAGACTGTCCCATAGACTGCCAAATAAATAACAGTGTCAAGGTCCAGAAAAGGTATGAAAAGCATCGTCAGAATAGTCTATCTGCCATCAGACTTGCAATCTGGGTCATATGAAGCGACGGGAACACTTTTTGTAAGCGAAGAAATAAAAAATAACAACCTTATTCAATAATTCCTTTGTTAACGGTCTCCTCTGTGTCACTCCATATCACTGTATGCTGCGTGTGCTGTTCTGTGTCCTCCACGCCACAAGGATGCGCTGTTTCTACATGTATTTAGCTTTGATTTGAAATAAAACCTTCCTTGTAAACTGTGTTCCGAAGACGAACAGAGCTTTTTCGGGTTTGTAACGGCATGGGGGTAATTAATGAAAAAATTTTCATTTTAGGGTGGACTATCCCTTTAAGGTATTTAAGGTATTTAAGGTATTTTTAGTTTATCCAAAAATAAAAAAATTCTCACTTGTGTGATTCCAAAAATTTAGAACACAAAAGGAGACCTTTCCAGTTTTTTTGTGTGTTAATGGTGAATGTCAAAATGACAATGACAAAACGTTCATTTTTGGATGAACTATCCATTTAATAAGTCACTGATCCATTAATCAAACAGTGATTTAGAAATGTGAATTTTTACTATGCAGTCAGAAGACAGCTGAACAGTGGTTCTCCATTTAATTTATTAACCTAATTTATTATTAATAAAAATGGATCACTTACTGTATTGAAGAATTGTATGAATTGTGTTATTTGTATTAAGATTACTAAATTAATATATACCAGCCAGTTTGTGTTTAGGGAAATAAATGGAAACATTTGCTAATGTAGTTGATGTGTAAATTACTTTTAATATTATTTTAATATACAAGTGTAATTAATATAAAATACTAAATCAAGTATTCTACTTAGTTGTTTTTTTTTTTGACAATTTAGTTTCATAATTCTATACCTGATGACAGACTACCTGATTTTATTGCAAGACACATATTCACTTGTATTAAAATGACTAAATCATTATATAATAAAAAAAAATCCTTTATATGTAATTGAAAATGCTAAAAACTTTTTTTTCACCATGAATTGGTGTTGGTGTTGACTTACACAGCTTGTGTTGTGTTGCAGATGGGCAATTTGGTGCAAAAATGCAGGTACTCATTCAAAATGATGGCCCTGTGACCATTCAGCTGGAGTCTCCTGCTGGACCTACAGACCCTAAACTGGTATCCAGCTTTGATTCGCAATGAAACACATGCCTTAATCTTATTTTCTACAGAAACTGTAAATTCTGTATTTCCGATTACAGCTTGAATTGTTTTGGGACCGTATAAACCCACAAACCGGTTTGCCTCTCTTCCTTTTTTTCATGCTTCAGCTGTCCAAACAAGAGAAGCAACAGCAGCGGAAAGAAAAAACACGGTCAAAAGGCCCCTCCGAGTCCAGCAGAGAGAAGGCAGCTCAGCGCTCGAAAGCGGACCCCAGCGCCAGCAGCGGAGCAGAGGGAGATGTGTCCTCTGAACGCGAACCATAGAGTACCTCACGGTACAGCCAAAGTCAAAATTTATGTTTTATAAAAGCTGTTTTTTATTTTTATTGAATTGAATCAACCTCCAGGGGTTGCTCTTTGGAGACTGACACCAAATATCACAGTCTGCTCATTGTATTTCTTTGCTTTTGTTTGTTTTAATTTTTTTTAGGATTTTGCAACTTGCATATCAGTCCAGCTTCCAGTGGAATGCTGCTGTCTTCAGGGACGTCTTTCAGTGCACTTCAGTGTCTTATTACTGTCCCTCTCAAATGTCCACCGTAGTGCCCAGTCTGATTTTCTTCTGAAACCTGGAATGTATACAAACATAAGAACGACTGGCAGCTCCACATTTACTAGTAGAAAAAAGACTCAGGCACACACCAGTGGCATTTTAGCACCACTTTGAATACTATCTGAATATTTACTATGCCATCTAATTTATTTAAATGAATACATCTCTGTGATGGGTTTGAATAAAATCAGGTAAGAAAATGTGTGTTATTATTACTTATTCCATAGCTGTTGAGTACTGTTGTTCTTTTTACATAATGCCATCATATTTGAAGATCTTGTTTAGATCTACAAATCTGAAACATTATTCATAAGTCTGTTGATGGCTAATTTCGCTGGTACTTGTGACTAGTGACAATAAAGGGCTACTACTACTATAAGTCTGTTTTCTGTTAGGTCATTAGGCTAATTTAAATCAATGTATAATACAGTGTGACCAACAGTTAATAATTTCATATAATATTTGCTAAATATGGTCAATAACAAAATGGCAAAGGAGCTTTTGTGAGCTAACCTGCTTTACTGCATGGCACTTTAAGTAGAAAAAAAGGAAAAGGGGATTACTCCTGAATGTGGAAAAACGTGTACCTTTACAATTTTAATAATAATAATAATAAAAGCATAATGATTGGAGAGGATGTTATCCAATGTCAGAAGTTAAATATAATTGACAGGTAATTAATTGGGTGGGGGTCATGTGATTTTTCATACATACATGATACATTCGCGGACATTAATGATGAACATTTCCTAAAAAACATTTATAATTGAATGAATTTTAATTTACTAATACATAACTATAATGTCATCCTTCGTTATACAAATTGTTGTTTGTATTTCCCATTAAAAAAAAAAAAAATAAATAAATAAAAAAAATTTCTGAACAGTCTGAAACACGGCTATTTAAATCGTTTCTCTTATACCGCAGTTATTCAGTGGCGTGCAGCGTCGGTCACGTGATCATGTGAGCGCGTGTGTTGTGAGAGATAGAATCACTGGACTGTAACAGTTACTGTAGAGGCATGTGCTTTAAATACAGACTGGAGAGGAGCGATCACAGGTAGGTTTATGTGACATCAATTTTCTTATATAATAGCATTGCGTAATTAGTAATTAAATGTGTTAAGATTATATTAGTTCTCATTGGGCTTGTTTTCTTTATTGAAACGTTGTAGCTACTGTTTCTCTGTTTTTATTCACACAATAATCCTCATGAACCAGTGTTTAGACTTGTCATATTTACTTTTTATTTAACATACCTATATTTTACATGCGTAACACGATAGACAATCAGACATCACGGAAAGTTAGGTAAAAGATGTCCCAGTTAAAAACAATGTGTAGGTACTTTAAATTGTAACATATTTAGATACAAGTCTGACAAGTGCCAGGTGATAATTGTGTTAAATAAATACCTGTTTAAATATAATTTTTTATTATTATATACAATTATTAGTTTAACATTTAGTTAAATAATTGAAAAAATATTATTTTAATTTTACACAGGCATATGAATATAAACATACTTGATTAATAGCCTAAAAATTATATTTATGAAGAGAACATTGTTAAATAAATACAGTGCATAATACGAACACTTTGTTTTTAATGTAATCTTTGCAAACTTGCTTTACATTCAACTATTCCTAATAAAAGATTCCACTACAAAGTTGAAGTACAATCATGGTCCTAGTTTGTTTGTGTGATCTCCAGTGCTGATGGCGCCAGCGTGCACTTGGTTTGCACTGAGGACCCGGTGCAATGATGTGGTCTTTGTCAGGAATTTTTAAACATGTCTCACACTAAATTGCTTCCATGCACTGTAGTGACAGGAACAAACAGGAAGATATGTGTGTTTGTGCAAAGAAAGAGAGTAGGGAGCTCTAGAGCGTTCACCCTCCTACAGAAAACAGACTTTTAGCTTTAGACCTCAGTGAATATTGATAAATGTTTCCATGAAGTATGCATGTGTTTTTCTGTGGTATGGGTTACTAAGAATTAAGTTCTTACAATGGATATGGGAACTTTAGATTCCTCTTATGTAAATGTCACTGGTGTGTGAAATGGAGTACGTGTAATGAGGCATGCTTCCTTTTTCTGTGGTGGTGTGTGTGGGTACATGTAAGTATTTTTATAGTTATAAAGTGTATTTTTAGTAATATAGTAATTTATATATACATAAAAATACATAAATTAATTCTATAGATAGTTTATATATTTGTATAACTACTATTTTTTCAAGGTCTTTTTGTCTATTCTTAAAACCATTATAATGTATAAAAATAAATGAAAATGTAATATATGTAAAAAATAAATATTTTTTTCAAGGCCTTTGTGTCAAGTCTTGAAGCCAGTGGTATGTATATAAAAATTAAATAAAAACATATTACTGTATATAAACATATATTTACAAAAAATACTTATAAGTTGTGGAAATTATTAACATTTATAATATTAAATTAATTAATAAGTTAACATGCAGTCTTTTTTTCAATGCCAAAGCCTTGCAAATGTATTGTGTCCACCAGCAGACATTGCAACTCTTTCGGTGTTTTTTAAAAATCATGAAGTTACGGAAAGAATGTCCACTTGTGTGTGACAGAAGAGAGAATTTGATGCACTCTTTAAATAAACCTCTAGCTCTTTTTTTAGTCTCAGTGTATTGGTCATGCATGTCTTTGTTTGATTGCAGCTGTTTTAAACTCACATACACACTAGTTTCACTTCAGGCTATTGCCTGACTATGGATGTCCCCAAAGATAGAATCAGTAGTGTGAAGAACACAAAAATGTCTTTCAGAAAGTGAGAGGTATGACTTAACGCCTGCTGCTTTCATAAATAGCATAACTTTTCTGATCTGTATATGAGTCCAGCCTGTTCAGTGAAGCTATTTTGCAGGTGACCTGGAATGTGTAGAATCTCATTATACTGTAATTTTACATCTAGGTTCTGTACTAACCACACAGTGCTGCACCTGCTGTAACTGAGCTGTGTAGCTGATCTAATCACTGACCTCACTGTGTGTTCTAGTGAATAACTTCTGCAAATATTGTTTTGAGGAAATGATCTGTTTAAGATCTGTCTCCATGTGAGTGTGACTTCAGTGCTGCTGTGCTAATTAAACAAAACAAATATTGCTTTAGAAAATATAGTTTCAAGAGATGTCAGGCAAACAGGGCCGTCAGTGCGTAATTGTCTCTTTGAGGAAATTATTATAGCTTCTAGACTCTAATCTCAGGCTTACAGACAAAATCTTTCATCTGTAATCATAATAATACACCACAGACATGCACAGAGTATGACTGAATGTGAAGGGAGATAAGAGCGTGGCAAATACAATATGAATGTATGCATCGGTCGTACTGAAAATAGACAGATTTATATCAGAGTCATTTCATTTAGTGATTTTGAATTGCAGGACTTTAAAACATGAAGAGCAACATGGCAGTAAACTCGTCATTGCAACCCAGACGGATGGACAGAAGTGCAAGTTTTCTTCAGGTAGGATGATCAGTTGTGCACTAAATCTGAAACATGATAAATCAAGGACAGCATTTGTGATTTTTGTCGATTTAAAAAAAAACAACATCTGGGTGTTTCTTGGTGGCTGTGTGACTTGGTGCTGTTAAAAAGTTCTCACTCCCAAATCAAGCTTATTATTTTATTTATTTATTTTATGCATTTAGCAGACGCTTTTATTCAAAGCTACTTACATTGCATTCAGGCTAACAATTTTATCCTATCATGTGTTCCCCGGGATTCGAACCCCCAACCTTGTTAATACAATGCTCTACCACTTGAGCTACAGGAACACTATTATTCTGGACCTTTTGGGATTTGTAGTACCCAGTTTTAGTTTGTGGCTGGTGGACATTTTAAATCTGATTTAATATTATCTGTATTGGGGAAAAAACACATATAAAAGCACACTTATCCTTAACAAAATGCATGATCAGCATCATAAATGTTAATAGCATACACAAATATAGGACAATTTAAACACCAAATTTATGAATTGTAAGCAGCAATAAATTAAGATTATTTCCATTAGATGTAATTTTTACATTGATGTACAATGTTTAGTTCCAAATCCATTTTTTCTGAGTTAAATCTATGATATATGTGCTTAAAACAGTTTGTGTCTTAAAACATTGGTGTAATGATTTAATAAGCGCAGGTCACGCTACAGACTCTCATTAGGCAATGGGCTCAGACAGGGACTGTTTTTGGATCAGTATAAATATCCCTATTCTCTTTCAGAACATTTTCTGTTCCACTATACATTCACTGACTGTCTGGTGTTCCTTGTAAAAATCAATGGACAGACACTGTGTGTGTGTGTGTGTGTGTGTGTGTGTGTGTGTGTGTGTGTGTGTGACTGCAGCAGGGCTTATTGCCTAGACAGGACATTCAAGTGCTCTCTCTCTCTCTCAAGATTCAAGATTCAAGTAGCTTTATTGGTATAGTAAAAAAGTATCTTTACATTGCCAAAGCATGGGAACATTTAAAGGAACATTTAACACAAATATACATAGAAGTATATAGCATATAGAGTCTATATATTTGTATTCAGTAAAATGAATGTACTAATAACAGTTCTAATAAAGAGACAGGAGAAGGACTGGATCCTGTCACATCAGTTTATGTCTGTTGTACAGTGTTTTCTTCCAGCTGTGAAAACAGCTCTCACCCCCCCCCCCCCCCCCTCTCTCTCTCTCTCTCTCTCTCACTCCTTAATTAGTCCTTCTCTTCTTCTCTGTTCCGTTCTCATCCTCCGTCTCGCTCTTCTGAAGTTTATCTTGCCCAGTTTATGTCAAAGAATTTATCACTAGCACTAGGAATTACACTAGGAAATCTCAAAGAACTTCTGTGTTTTGATTCTGTTTTCATCTGCATTTAATGGCCTGCAATTTAATCCAAAATAGCCCATAATTGCAGATCAGCATTAAAAGCACAGGAAGCTGGCACAGTGTTTCAAAAATGCATGGAGTCAACATTTGTTTAGTCACCATGGTGGCATATTGGAAACATTACTTCATTTTCAAAGTAGTTTTGGTCAGAATGCCACTAACAGCCTGCTAGGCTGACTTTTTATATATATATATATAATTTTGATACTAATTGTACTTAATTATAATTAGATTTAATTACAGTAACCTGTATCTAACCTGTACCTGTAACTAATCCTGCTCCATTAGCACGATGGATATACACCAAATCATGCACTTTGTTGAAAAGGAATGTGTTATTACTTTTTAAAAGGTGATTCGATTTACTTTTTGCCTCGTGGAAAATGTGCCCAAACACACCATAGACTTGCATTACAGAAGAATGAGATACAAACTCACAATTGCAAGAATTGTGAGAAGAAAAAAAAAGTTGCTTTCACCTTTTTTTATTTTTTACTCCATGATGAATTTTTTTTTTTAATTGCAATCGCAACTTAGAATTCAGAGAATACAAGTCATAATTGTGAGATGTAAGCACAATGTTGAAATTATGATTCAAAATCAAACACACTGAAACACATTTTTCTCATTTTTGTAGTAGAGTTTATTTCACATATCTACTAATGTCCTTTTAAAAAAAAACATGGATTTACTTGCATAAAGTAATGCTGTGATGGTTGGCTTGTGTTGCCATGACGGATCCCATTTCCTGTTGGGGAAAATAGATTATGAAGACAGGAGAGTGTCTAACTTGCTTCCTGCATGCATAGATGACGCTGTTGACAATAAGTTTTTGCTCTTGCTTTGGCCACAAATAAGCCTCTTTCAGCTTTTTTTTTTTTTTTTTTTTGGCTTTGGCTTTGGCTTTCCATTTTTTTCTTCACCGTTCTCAGCAGGTTTCCTGGCAGTTTCTCTTTTTTCTCTGAAAACTCTTTCTCTTTTCTTAGCAAAGGGGAAGTTGGCAAAGTGAATTTTTATAAAAGCTATATTAATTCACTGTAATGTCTTCTGCTTGTACATGTAAGATTTTACCTTTTCTATCAATGTGCAGCTCGTCGATGTGTTTGCATTGTCACTGGGAGCACTGGAGCAGCAAATGGTTCATGCCGTGCAGGAAAAAGACAGTGATCCAGACTTTTCTATGCTCATACAGTGAGTACACATACCAAACTCATCAAAAATGCATTCAGACCATCCTTGTACAGTAAGCTCAATAACAGTGCATTTAAATAAAATAATGCATACAATTTCTGTACTTTTAATAGATGCACTGCATTAACATCTGTTAAGTTTGTGTACTGTAATATATGTCATTACATTTCCAAAGAAGCTCTGAATGTTTTAGAGTAGAGTCCAGTAGAGGGCGCCTGTGTCTAGTCTGTCTTTCTAATGCCTTGTCCTCCTTTTTCTGTCAAAACAAAACTCCCCTCTACACCCATGCCTTGTTTTGTTCTCTGTAGGATAGAGGGAGAGATGAGTCCTGTGTGTCTACAGTATCCTGCGGTTGATGGGGAAGCTACAAGCATAAGTGTGAGTGTGTTGGACAAACTGATACACACACACCCCATCTGGCTTCTGCTTTCCATCGACCAGCGAGAGGCCATTGGCATCCTTCTGCAGCAACCAGCTGGGGTAAAATATGTTAGAGTGTGAAAGCAAGGACGCCAGATTTTTTTTTTTTTTTTTTTTTAAAGAAATAGTTCTCAGAAATTAAAATTCTGTCAACATTTATTCACCCTTATTTTGTTCCAACCACATCAGATTTTTGTGAAATACAAAAATAGATGCCCAAGTTGTTGTTTTCTGGAGAGGATGCTGTTTTATATAGCTTCAAAAATGACAAAAAGTGTTTCATGAGTCTTTTCCCGAGCCTGAAGCCATAATTGTAGGTTCCTGTGTTGGAAAGACTAGTTGGGATATACTAAACATTTTTAGGCAAAACACAAAAATATTGTATGCTCTCAGACGACTTGCAATGAAGTGCGTACTATTCTTATGATATTAGAAAAAGAATAGCGTGAACATTCATCTAAACTGCTCCTTTCATGCTCCTAGGGAAAAAGGGGTGAGTAAATGATGAGAGAATATCGATCACTCCTTAAAGAGGAAATTAAAAATAAATTTATTACAGAAAATATTTGCAACAGAATTTTTTATTAATCAGTGAAACAATTGGTACAGGAAAATATGAACTAGAGGCTTTTTACAAATCATTTTCAAAACACTTTTCATTGCCATTAGAGCAGTATGAGTAGCAGTAGCAGTATGATTATTTAAATGAAAACATTATTATTAATAAAGGAAAATAATTCATTAAAGCACAGAAATGGGTGGTTAAAAATGGTATAGTTCACCTTCATCATCTACTCACCCTTATGTCATTCCATTTTGAAGAATGTTGTTAACCAAACAGTTTATGGTAGCTATTGCACTTCCATTGTATTCCTTTGTCCATACTAAGGAAGTCAATGGCTACCGTCCACTTTTTGGTTACCAACATTCTTCAGGATATCTTTTTTCTTTTTTTTTTGCTCAACAGAAGAAGTAATTCATACAGCTTTGTTTGGAATAATATGAGGGTTAGTAAATGATGACAGAATGTTCATGTTTGGGTGAACTGTCCCTTAAAGAACTGCTGCTTTAGAAACAAATATATTTTCTTTTTCCCTGTTCAGGTGTTTTTAGTGTGGAAATCATCTATCCTGCAAAAGAAGGTCCTTTCAATCCATGCGAATGGCATCTCAGACTCCTCGGTCATTCACATCCCTGTAAAGGAGAACCAATACAGTATGTTGTGTCCCTTATATCATACTAAAATAACATAACTGTTGTTGACGCTCTTCTCACATCTAACCATATCTACTTCTGTGTACTTTGTCACCATAAATTCAAAATGTTGGACTGTGTAAAATAAATAGTGGTTTATTTTTTATTTTATGGTCTTTTATTGGGTATTTTTTTATTGCTTTCATGTGCATGCAGTTGTGAGGGCAAAGATTGATTATGCACCCGTGCACTTTGTATATCAGATTATAAATCTCTGTTTTGTGTCAGAATAGGATTTTTTCCCCCTACTGTTTCACAGTTAGTTATTTAGTTATAATAACCTGAGCAGCTGTTTAAAAAAGAGGCAGCATATTTGCAGCTAAATGTCACAATAGTAGCCTGGAAGCACTTCAGGCATTTACCGCAGTGCAGTTCCAAGACATTCTCCATGTGAAATATCAGACACACCCTATTGTTTTTGGCCTGGGCACAATTCAGCTGGAATATCCTTGCCTTGGAAATTGATGTGGTTTTAAAGGTGCTGTGTTGTTATGACTGATGAAATTGTGAAACCTTTATTGATTTTCGTGTATTGTTCTTTTTTTTCTAGCATTTTCTCTACAGGGCTCAGGAATCCATTTTGCTGACCTCTTTCGTCTTGTGGCCTTTTATTGTATCAGCAGGTAACACTTTTTTTAATGTCTGATACTTATTAAGGTATAGGAAGTTGAACAACCGTAGCGCTAAGCACTGTACTTTGTGCATGTAACTCAACCATTCACATGAACATTGAAAGTCTGCCCTCTCTCTGCTCAATACCAGTTTCCAACCCAGTAACAGCAGAATTATTACTTTTTCTGAATGTGAACTATATGTATGATTTCACCTGTCACCATTAATGTAGGAAAAGAGTGGATGCTTGTGTGTATTTTCATTCCCCTCTTTGGTGTTCTCCCACTGTTTATTTTTTAGCCTCTTTCACGCACTATTTGTCTGTCTGACTCTCTTTGTTTCATGTTAGAGACATTCTGCCGTTTACCCTGAAGCTTCCTGAGGCCACCCATTCAGCAACAAGCCTCTCAGATCTACATGAAGTGGCCCAGCACGGAGCAGGTACTCACCAAGCTGGTCTAACCCACTTAAAATATTCCATTTAGTAGAGATACAGTTATATAAAATTATATACGATAATAAATTATTTCCTGTTTGGCCTCATGATTATTTATTTGCATCTTCCACCTATACAAATCTGAAATATTATATCTGCATAGTAGTGTAAATATATGTGATTATGTGTGTTTTTTGTGACTAGTGAATTGTGATTTTACTCAAAATAGGTTTGGGGGGAAAATGTCCAATGCAGGGTTATTAACCAAAACTGAAAAAAAAAAAAAAAGATATATATATATATATTTTTTTTTTTTTTTTTTTTTTTTTTCAGTTTTGGTTAATATGTATATGAAATAAATGTAAACATTAACTGAAATAAAATAAAATATATATTGATATATGAATTTAGTGGACAAAGCAATATTCTTATTCACATTTCGTGCTTTTAACTTCCCGCACAAAAAAACATAAAAAAAAAACAAATAAATAAAATATAAGTGATATATATAGACATTTAAAACAAAAAATCTAATTCAGAATATGTAGGGAAAAAACTACTAGTATGTCAGTGGCACTAAAATAGCAGTGGTCCAACGTCCCTTCAAATTCAGCGGTCATTCACTCTCTCTGATTTTGGAGCCAAGTGGAATTTGAAACACAAAAATAGTCTTCAGTATTATCAGAAATTCAAAATGGCCCTTTTCATACAATAAAATTATAATCAAATTTGATTCATTTCGTTTTTTTTTTTTTTTATGTTTTTAAAACTGTCATCTTTATTCATTTTGTTTTATTTTGTATTTATTTTTTGCTCATGTCTCAGACCTGAGTCAGGTCTGCCATTGGTGCCAAAGCACAAGTGACCTGATTCCAATTGTTTTTGCAGTATACTCAAGCAGGTTGCATATATAAGTAATAATTAATAATGCAATATTTTGTATGTTCTTACATGCTTCAGATAATGAAGAAATATTGCAATGTTCCTAGAGAAGAAGAAACCTTTGCCATGTCTCTCTTGTGAGTAACTATGTGTTTGACTCTGTCCGTCCACCACAGCTGAGACATGCTGGCCTGGTATTCAGTTCAATGTTATTATTAGGCCAGCTGACATTCCAGAAAGCGTGTGAGACTATGTGTGCCAATCAGAGCATAGAGGTTACTCAGGAAAATATTTCTGGAGACAAATTTGTATCCAGAAGTGAACTAAACATGACAAAATCTCCCCAAAACTCCTTTTTGGATGTACTCATTTGACTTGGTTTAAAAAAAAAAAACGGTAAAAACAAATAAAGCTAAATAAAGTTTTTTATTATTATTATTATTATTATTATTATTATTATTATTATTATTATTATTATTATTATTATTGTTGTTGTTGTTGTTCTAAAAATGCTGAACATTTTTTGTTAGTGTTAGTGTGTGGATTAGGTTACAAAATATTAACTAGCTTTATATAAAAACGTGTGTGTGTGTGTGTGTGTGTGTGTGTGCGTGAAATTTAGCAGACAGTCATATTCACCTTAAGAGAAAACAGAAACTGGATTGCAAAATTTTCCTTAACAGTGATAGTTCCGTTGTGCCTTTTTGAGAAGCTAGCAATGTGCTAAAAAAAACACCAACATTTGTATCACCTTAGCAACACCAGTCCACACCAAAGTACTCTAAAGTTGCCAAAGAACACGTGCAATTTTGGTTCAGTAATTTGAAGTCTCATTTGAAAGAGTCTGACTCCAACATAAGGAGAAACTATACTGAAATGGGTAGAACTTTATTTTACAGTCCTGTTCCTCATGTACATACTATGTACTTATTATATTAATTACAATAACTATGTAATAACTAGGTACTAACCCTGAACCTACCCCTAAACCTAACCCTACCCCATGCAGTTACCTTGTGTTACCAGAACTTTCTTAGATAAATACACTGTAAGTACACTATAAGTACATGTTAGTACACGTACTGTAAAATAAAGTGCAACCCTGAAATGTGTTGGGACAGAGACAGAAAGCATGGGGAGGAGAAAGAGGAGGGGTTTGCTGTGCTCTTGTGAAGTCAAGATACATGCTGAAACCCCTCCCCACACACACTTCATGTTTTGATAAATGACTCAGTGTTTGGCCGGCTCTGTGCTGGGTGTGTTTGTATGGCATTTGTGAATCAATTTTTCTGAAATGCACGACTGAGCTCGCTAAATTTCTCCAATAACTTCAGTGGACCTGAGGACAGCAGAAGTGAAGAGACGCTTTAGCCTGGCTGCTACTAGATATAGCTACACACACTCTCTGATTCACATGTGTACTGACAACGTGTGGCGGTCTATGGTAGGAAGCTGGAGCGGGTGTGTTTGCTGCTTTTGTGGTTGTGTTTGTGTAAAGACTGTGCATGTGTGTTGTTAACCATTAATCCGATTCTCTCTTTTATTGCAGCATTCTGGGAATCTTCTCTCAACAAACAACAAGGGACACTCTTTGCCCCAGAAAGGTCTCTGGTTCAGGACAGACCACAAATTTCTCTGCACGGCAGCTGCTCTGGTGTCTTACAGACAGAGGATCAAACCTGCACCCCATTTGGGAAGCTACTGACCAACACCTGCCCTGATACCTCAGAAGGTGAGAGGAGTTGCTCCAGCAGTGCTCTGTCTTTTATCAACCCTGTCTTTCTCAAGACACTGCAAGATGTCTCTGGAAATTCAGAAACAGTGATCGCAAAAGACCCAACAGCCAAAAACGGAAAATCTCGTCCCCCTCCTCCACCAAGACCACCTCCTCCTCGCATTTTGGTTCATACCCCTACCTTACCTTCAGGTCCGAGGACTATGCCTTTGAGTGCTGGCCTTACTAGAGCGAATCAGAGACACAATCCTCCACCACGACCTCCGCAGCCTCCAGACATCGACAGCTACCGCTGCACCATTGCGTTAGATGACGAAACCATCTCTAGGGCCCTTTCTCAAGCCAATACGACTCCGTTAAACCCGACCAGCAGCACCATCCTGCAGCAATGGACCGGACCCGAAGAGAAAGGGCTAAGCTCAAGTGGCCGAAGCTTGTCTACATCCTCATCAGACTCTTTAGATTCTCCTCCACATCATCTCCCATTGGGACTATCCCAAAACGTGGGCAAAGACCTCTCCACGGATGACAGCAGTGATGAGAATGGGGACGATGAGGACGACTACGGTGTGGGACTTGAAAGGGATCTGCATCTTCGCCTTCGTGCTTCCCGCATGTCAAAGAAACTCCTGTCGGTCGAACTAGTGGGCGCTCGACCGAGATCACTTGTTATCCCACGAGCACTAAGGGGACACTTCCGTAAGGTCCGAGGTGTTTTCAGTGTACTGGCTACGCCTGAAAAACGCATCTTGCTTCAGATCATTGAGTTGTCCCAAGATAAATCTTCTTACTTTGGGTGCCTGGTGCAGGACTATGTGAGCTTTGTGCAGGAGAATAAAAACTGCCACTCGTCCAGCCAGGATCTTCTCCAGACACTCCGGCAGTTCATGACCCAGATGAAGGCTTACCTCAAACAGAGCTCGGAAATGAACCCACCTATAGAGTCTTACATACCTGAGGACCAAATAGGTAAGTAGATTTCCAGAGGTCCATTTCTTCTTTTTTTTTTTAGGGTTGAACCACTCAAATAAAAAGTAATTTTGAAAGAACTTTTCTGCGAGATCAACTTACGAATGGCCTACTTTCAGAGATATCCTCTCCTGTTCCTGGAAGGTCACATTCTTACAGAGTTAGCGATGACATACCTGCCTGGAAGTTTCCTAAAGTAATCCTAAAGACTGTAATTAGGCTGGTTTAGGTTTGTTTAATTAGGGAGCTTTCCTATTAGTGGCTTTCCAGGAGCAGGGTTGGACACCCCTGGATTACTTTAAGTAACTGTGCTGTTCTGGCTGGGCGAGTTTTATTCACTGTTCATTTTACTAGTGTCTGGAAACTATTAGTGTACGGCATTTTGAAATGCTAGCTTCCTTGTCTTCCAGATATGTATCATCACCTTCCCTTTTTGTTTCCTAATCTGTGCAGTGTGCAAACTGTTAAATTCAAGTTTTAATTACTTAGATTTCCCTGAAAATTCAGTTATTTATTTATATATATATATATATATATATATATATATATATATATATATATATATATATATATATATATATATATATATAGTTCAAAAAAAGGTGCAAAAATATGTTTTGTTTTTAATCTGAGTCTACCCGTATCAGTACAGAGCTGTTTGTGGCATATTTCCTTAAGCTACAGTGGAAAATGCAGACTAAATGTTGTTGATAGTGTGGTGGGAAAAGCAAAAATAGACTACAAGAGCAACTGAGCAGCGAAACACAAGCACTGTATCCACATGCCGATATCTGAAATACCTTTCAAGTTCAGCTGTCCTCTCTGTAGTTGCACTGAAAAGTAAGTGTAGGAAAATACTCTGAGAGGGACTGAGGTAAATCCAAGTCCAAAAAGTTCATATTAACTAGACTGGTTTGTATAAAAATGACAGCTTCAGACCAGACTGCTATGGAAATAGTTGAAATGAGGTGTTTATTTCAAAGTTCACACAGAGCAGCAGTCATTTTAACAGCAGATTAAATATTGAATAACTGCATTTTAAGAAAATATGCTATAATCCTGTTTTTATAGCTTCTAATATAATGAGGATATTAAAAAAAAAAAAAAAGTAAAAAAAATAAATATTGTGTTTGGTGGTTAAGGACCTAGAAAGGAAGCTTGAAGGTCGAAAACTTGAACTCTGCATGAATAGGCTACTTTACTTATACAAAAAATAATCTTAAGGCAAGTAAGAAAGTGTTCAAAGTGTAAATTCTTCATGAGAAGAGAAGTTTTTATTTATTTATTTATTTTATTTATTTATTTATTTTATCTATCCCAGCTAAAATATTGTTGGTTTAACTTAAAGCTCAAATGCTTTCCACATTAATGATGAATGTTTACCAAAGGTCTTTTCTTTGTTTGTTCAACTGTAATGTTAAAAGCTTTGAAACTGTGTTGTGAAACCATGGTAACCAAATAGTACACAACAGACATAACAATAAATCAACTCCAATAAACAAAATCTAGGATTCTTAATTCATAAACTTGAGTACACTTCAAATGCTTAGCACACCTTGAAGAACAAAGCGGTCAGAGTTTTTTATACATTTATCAGAGGATACGAAATAGCACTGTAGTACAGTGATGGAATTAAATGGTAATAATGGTACAGAATGATTATCCTAATCATATATTCATATCTATATTGCCAATGTACAGCAACCTATGTGTGTGTTATTTTTTGTTTGTTTTTTGGAATCAAAGTACTTCAGAAGAAGGGTATAAGATTGATTTTAACGTCATAAGAGGTATAATAAATATCTGATTTACAGTGAAGTAACACTCTCTTATTTCAGTGCTGTTTATTTCATTCAGCTGAACTGAAAGAGGGCATATTTGCTTAAATGTCTCAGGTAACATCAGTGGTATGACTCATTTAAGTTGCAGCCAAAGTTACATTAACAGTGGTTATACGTACATTAAATGTTATTGTTTGATCAAAAGTATTGCTGGGGACATCAGTAGTGGCTGGATATTGGTAGGGACATGTCTAGCGTCAGTGCTAAATTCTACACACTTGCTTCAAAACATGTTGCACAAAAAAAAAATGTATGCTCTCATAGCCACAATGGAGCAGTGTTAGTAGGAGTAACTCTGTCTGTGTATCATGCATGTTTGTGAATTCTGTCGGTTTGTAACATTTCAGGGTTGATTATTTTATGTTTTCTTTAAATCATCATGTCTAGTTATTATGACAGTGGATCTGTAATCTACAGGTGACTTTAGCTTCTAATATTTATAACTTGTGTGTATACTGTGAGCAACAGAGCTTCATTCGACGTGTCACTGTGATAGTGTGCTTGTTTAATAACTCTATAGTGTACAGACAACTGAAGTGAGGCCTGCTTTTGTCCTCATTTGACTTGCCCTTTGCATCTCAGACAGCCCTTATTTCTCAGGGAGGATTGAATACCAAGAGCTTAGGCCTAAAATATCTTTTAACGTTTGTGTCAAATTTTCCATTAACTCAGCAGACATTGTATATGCTCTCTAAGCATTCAGGGTGTTTTGGTTTTTCACTAGTGCAGAACAAAATAGGTAGAAAGAAATAAAAGTGAGAAAAGTTTAAAAGTGTCAAGTTTTTATTTGTATTTTAAATTTAAAATTTTTATTCAAGTTTTAGTAGGTTTGTCATGTTACTGTCATTTATTTCGTTTTTTTTATATGTCTGTATAATTATTATTATCTTTATTTCAGTTTTAGTTTGAGTTATTTTAGTACTTGAAGTCAAACTAAAAGAAAATGTAATTAAATTTTAATATTTTTCTTTATTTTCAAGTGACAGTTTCAGTTTTAATTTGTCTTTTAGCTTTTTTTTTTAGTTTGGAATAACATGAAAATTGAGTAAATTATGGGAATTTTCCTTTGAATGTGAACTATTGCTTTAAAACTTTATTAAATAGAACATTTAAAACTTCATGCCTGTTAACACTGCCTCTTGTTTTTTTTTCTATGAATATGGTCAATGCCTCTCAATCTCTATTATATTATATTATATTATATTATATTATATTATATTATATTATATTATATTATATTATATTATATTATATTATATTATATTATATTATATTATATTATATTATATTATATTATATATAAAAGCTTCAACTGAAACTCCATCTCTTTCACAGATCCAGTGTTGGAGAAGGCCATGCATAAGTGTGTGCTGAAACCTCTGTACAGCTGCTTGCAGTCGGTGCTGCATGACTTCCAGGAGGCTGGTGGAGTGTGGCAGAGGCTGCAGGAGAATCTGGCCCTGGCCAAGGCCAAACATCCTCACGAGCTGGGAGTGAACGGAGCCCGGCCTCCAGACGCCCACGCCATCCACAGGATCCGCCGAAAACTCCGAGCCATGTGCCAGATGTACTCACCAGAGAGGAAGATTATGGTTCTGTTAAAAGTCTGCAAACTCATCTACAACATTATGCAAGACCATCAAGGTGTGTTCGGGCCGAGTTTATTTAAAGGCTTTACAAGTGTGTGTGTTTTAGGCATGTATGAGATCAGTAGCTGATTATCTGAATTGTTCTTGCTGGAATAGTTTGTGTGAAGGTCACTAATAAATGTTTCCTCTGTGTTTGCCAGTGCGGATGTTTGGAGCGGATGATTTCCTGCCCATGTTGACATATGTGCTGGTCCAGTGCGACACGCCTCAGTTGGACGCTGAGATCCTGTATATGATGGAGCTGATAGATCCCTCATTACTGCATGGAGAAGGTGCATTAACGTGTACTCATTCTTGTGTAGTTATGTTACATAAACCTGAATTCTTTTTAAAAGGTGCAAAAATTTGAAAATCTTTCTTGTTTCATGATATAATGTAATTTTAACATAATTAATGATTGCCCAGAATCCAAACTGTAGGAGTTTTAAAACGGACAAGCATTTTCCATGTGTGACGAACTTCCCAAGTTCTGTTCCCCACAGAGTCATTTCCTCCTGGGTGTGCGTCTCCTATTCTTACTGAAAAGATTTATTGTGTTGTATGTACACACTCAAGTCACAAACGTGATGATCTAATGTGATAGATACGATGATCTGTCCTCATTATAGTAATATTTTCCCCTTTTTTGTCCGTTTCAAAATGCACTAACAGTCTGGGCAGTTAGTAATGTATGTTTTGAAAGCCCCACTGACTAATTCTGTCCCAGAACTGTCTTGCTTTCTGTAAGTAAAAATGCCATTAATTGTCCTGATAAACCTGTTTTATAAACCTGTAAAACAGACTTGTTATGAGATAATTAATTGAGTGTGTAGCCTTTTTTCGAACCAATCCATTTGTGTTAATTCAACTCATTTTAAAATGATTGTGTTTAATAGCAGAATTTGTGGTGACAAATACAATACCCATGATGCAGTATAGAAAACTTCATTAAACAGGGAGTTGCGGTGAGCAAAGAACACTAAAAGGTTCCACCCACTCCCATTAAAATATTATGTTTAGTTTGTATAGATACAACCAACACCTTTAAATAAATATTTTTATATTTATCTCAGTTGTTTTCATTTGATTATAAAATACGCAATGTTGCATGGAATTGAAGTTCTTTCCTACATTAAAGCTATTGAGTATTTTAAATGCTTTTTTGCTTCAAATCAAAAGTTTGTTATGTCGTCATTCTCTGTTGAATCAAACCAAGACTGTGTCCCTATGGGAAAAATGAAAATATTTCCAAAAACAGCACTGCTGAAAAAGTAAGCATGCATTAATACTCTACATGGGCAGCAACATCATGCCACAAAAATAGCATTTGGAATAGCAAAGGGATACTTGACTCACCATTGATTCAAATATATAATGTTAAAATATTGATAAACTAATATGCACAAAAACTTCATAGGACACATAAATATACACTGCCGTTCATGTTGTGTGCTTTTTATTTATTGATTTATTTATTTTTTTGAAAGAAATTAATACTTTTATTCAGCAATGACAAATCAAATTGACCAAAAGTGACAAAAAAGTGAGAGAGAAAAAACACAACAGCAAAAAAATATTGATGATAATAAGAAGAACCAAATCAACATATTAGAGTGATTTCTGAATTATCATGTGACACTGGAGACTGGAATATTGTCATAAAAATGACATTTTAAAATGCATGAAATTAGACAGTTTTAAATTGTAATAATATTTCACAATATTAATGTTTTAACTTTTTAACCTTGGTGAGCTTAAATCTTACCAACCACAATCCAAGATTGAATAGGTCAAAATAATACATTTGAAAGTAGATTTTTAGCAATACTTTATGGTCCTAAAAAAGTTTTTTTATTTAGGTTTTGGGATGTTCACTAGGTTTTTCTCTTGATCCTGTACAGGAGGATATTACCTCACCAGTGCATATGGAGCAATGTCACTGATTAAGAACTTCCAGGAAGAGCAGGCTGCTCGAGCACTCAACTCTACAACACGCGACACGCTCGACCAGTGGCACCAGCGTCGCACACTGCAGAGAAACCTGCCCTCAGTGGACGACTTCCAGGTAAAATCCTGACCTCCGAACAGTATTTGCAAAGTTAACTGCATTTTATAGATATGGACTATTTTCATTCCATAAACTCTGTAATATCTGTTCGTTTGTGTGAAGAACTACATGCGAGTGGCTCTGCAGAAGGCAGATAGCGGCTGCACGGCTAAAACCCTTCAGGTGCGGCCCTACGCCACGACAGAAGAGGTGTGTCGTCTTTGTGCGCTCAAATTCCGCGTTTCTGATCCAGAAAACTATGGCCTGTTTCTTTACACGGATGAGAGCAGCCAGCAGTTGGCCGCAGACACACACCCACAGTGGGTAAAAGCAGAGTTACATACTCGAGCGAAGCGTCAACACTTTTACTTTGTCTACAAGTCAATACACAGCATGAACTGTTCCACTCCTTTGTCTTGAAAGCAGGACGTTTCCTGAACATTCAATAGACGGAAAGTGTGTGACTTTATGGAATGTGTATAAAGATTGGGAAATTAAAAGGTCTCATGGATAAAGTGGCTCAAAAAGAATAGTATTTTTACAGTATTTATTCAACTTAGTTAATGTTGATCTCAACATTTACTAATACATTTTTAACACCATAAGTAGAGTCTTTTGACAAGAATTTATGCACTGTAAAATAACATGAACTTTTTGCTGACATGAACATTTGAAAACATGAACATTTCATCTTAGTTAATGCATTTATTAATGTTAACAAACGAGACCTTATTGTAAAGTGACATTAGTATTTTTATTGTAGGTCATTTTTATCTTACAATAGCCATGGTAACTTGATTAAATGCACTTGGTGATTGCTGTCAATTACTGTAAAAAATGAAAATATGTAATAGTTTTCATTTTTACTTTTTATAATTGACCTGTCTTTCCCACTAAAGGGTCCTAAATAACATGATGTTATTTCTTGGGAATCACAATTCTAAACAATATTGCAATTTCTTCTCTTTGTTTTTTTTTTGTTTTTTTTTTGTTTTTTTTTGCTGTAATGTTGGAAAATAATGTAGTAAAATAACTGCATACAAAATGCAGATGAATGCTAATTGTGCTGTAGATAGATAGATAGATAGATAGACAGACAGAGAGCTAGATAGATAGATTTAAAAAATGACAAATATTTTTATATTTATTAGTTCCACAGACTAAAATTGTAATGTATGATAATTCATAATTTATGTTAATATAATAACGATAGTTCATATTACATATATTAATATAATCAATAAATATATTTTCCTTTTATTGTGTGACACCAAAGTGTGCTATATTTGTAAAAAGTCCCAAATATTACATTATGTAAAATAGTGTTAATTCACATTGTTTTGTTTAAAATATAAATGTTTAATATAAAAAGCATTTATTTTATATTGTCAGTAATGTTGTGTTGAACCTGTGAGTATATATTTTTTTCCCTTTGATTCAGTATTAATTTAATGTAAAAAAAACAAAAAATGCCAGGACTGCAATGAAAGCCACATTGTGCCATTGTTATGTATATACAGAGGTGTAAGGGATTTTCTTTTCTGTACATAGTCAGCTATTTTTGCATTCAGGCTGAGTGTGTTGAAATGTGTTTAGAGATGATGCTTGATCGCGTGGTTGCTTTTTCTTTAGCACAATAGAGATGCATCAGTGTGACCTTGCAAATTGTTAAATTGTCTGAAGAAGCTTTTTTTCTCACTTTGTTCTTGTGAAAACTGCAGCCAATGTCTAAATGTGCTATACTGCAAACATGTAATATGTACAAACCTAATTATGGCAGAGAATGTGATTATACCAGTTTCCTTACTGTTGATGATAATTTAAACACTGAACTTGTGCATACTTTATTCTCCTTGTTGTTATTTGCACTGCAGGAAATAAAGAGAGTCTTTATTTGTATTTGTATCAAGTTACACTGTAAAATGTTTACTCCGTGTGTTTATTATTACTATATTATCATTGTTTATAGGTGTATATCATTTATTTATTTATTTATCCATGAATACACATGAACTATAAGAATTGACTAGCAACATGTGCACTATATTCTCTAATACATTAGAACCTGTTGCTTCCATCAAATTGAAAAAGATTAGAATTTTTTTTTACTGTGAAAGTAATTTGAAATTCTGAGTCCAAATGGAGAAAAACTAACTTGGAAGTTTTTAGAATTGCATGGAAAAACAGTATGTCCAGCTATAGGCAGGCTCTAAAAACTGCTAGGGCAGAGCATATACACAAACTCATAGAAAATAACCAAAACAATCCAAAGTTTTTATTTAGCACAATGGCTAGATTAACAAATAGCCTGACGTCAACCGATCTAAATATTCCTTCACAGTTTAATAATAATGACTTTATGAATTTCTTCACTTATAAAATAGATAACATTACAAATACAATAACTAATGTCGATTCTACAGCGTCTAACACTTCAGTTTCATCCATCGCACCCAAAGATAAACTGCAGTGCTTCACAACTATAGGACAGGAAGAGCTAAATAAACTTATCACTGTATCTAAACATGTTTATTAGATCCTGTACCCACAAAATTACTGAAAGAGTTGTTACCTGTGGCTTCTCAATATTATTAACTCGTCAATATTTTTTGGTCACATCACAAAAATATTCAAGCTGGTGGTTCTTATTAAGAAACAAAAACTAGATCCTAGAGAACTGGCAAATTATAGGCCCATTTCAAATCTTCCATTTATGTCTAAAATTTTAGAAAAGGTTGTGTCTTCTTAATTGTGAACCTTCCTGCAAAAGAAATGATCTCTATGAAGGTTTCAGGCCCCTCCTTAGCCCAGAAGCTGCACTTGTTAAATTTACAAATGACTTGCTTCTTGATGCAGATCAAGGCTGCATCTCATTGCTAGTTTTACTTGATCTTAGTGCTGCGTTCGACACAATAGATCATGACATACTCATAGATCGATTACAAAACCATACAGGTATTCATGACCAGTCTTTAAGATGGTTTAGATCTTACCTGTCTGATCGCTACCATTTTGTTTATTTAAATGGGGAGCCATTTCATTTATCACCAGTAAAATATGGAGAGTCACAAGGATCCGTCCTAGGTCTTCTTCTATTTTCAGTATACATGTTGCCACTTGGTAATATCATTAGAAAATATGTGATTAGTTTCCACTGTTATGCTAATAATACTATATAACTATATATAGATAACCATATATCTCAATGAAACCAGAACTTCTAAATTATCTAAGCTAGCAGAGTGTGTTAAAAATGTGAAAGAAAATGTAAAAAAAAAATGGATGACCAATAATATTCTCCTTTTAAATTCAGATAAGACCGAGATATTACTTATTGGACCCAAAATATTCTTCCATCTAACATTGCCAAGTAATGAAACACATACCCATTTCTGTTGCAGAAAAGCTAGTTCATGCATTCATGACCTCTAGAATGGACTATTGTAATGCTCTTCTAGGTGGTTGTCCTGTATCTTCAATAAACAAGCTACAGGTAGTAAAAAATGCAATGTATAGAGTCCTTATCATGTCAAGAAAATATGATTGCTCCAATTTTACAGTCTCTGCACTGGCTACCTATTAAACTCTGTATCAGTTAAAAATATTGTTACTTATCTATAAGGCCCTAATGGGTTAGCTCCTATGTACCTAAGTAGTCTTCTGCCACACTACAATCCATCACGCTAAGGTCAACAAACTCTGGACTTTGGGTATACCTAGGATAGCAAAGTCCACTAAAGGAGGTAGAGCTTTTTTGCATTTGGCTCCCAAATTCTGGATAACCTTCAGGGTTCAGACACACTCTTTCTGTTTAAATCCAGATTAAATACTCATCTCTTTGGCCAAGCATTCAAATAATGCATCTCATAATCTTGTACTTGTATCTGATCAGTTGCACATAATTATTTTTTAGCTTAGGTTAAACAAATAAATGTTGTGTAATGCTTGGTTGGAACCGCAGCTATGCTAATTATGTCTATATCTGTTTCTCTGTTTCTGCCAAATAGGTATTACACAAGTTTCAGTCTGGATCCAGAACAGCAAACCCCTGAGAAGACCTCAGATGATGCTAACCTACAACAACACTGAATTAACAAATTTTGCTATAAGTTTGATTGCAAAATAAGATAATTGCTTTTAATAGTGCATCATCTGTTTGATTACATCTTTAAATGATTTTTCCATACATATCTGCCACATATAAGCTACTGTAGATATTGTAGAAACGTAATTTTCTGTAATGCTGCTTTGCAACGGTTTGTTTTGTGAAAAGTGATATACAAATAAACGTGAATTGAACTGAACTTGAATTTATTTAATTACTTATATTATTATCCACATATTAAGTAAATTATATTATTTTATGTAAAATATTATTTAATATTGTTATTGTTTAAAATATAATCATTATTTGTTTGTTTCCTTTTTAAATTATTAATTATATTAAGATTGCAAAAAACATTCTTCAGTATTATTTACCATGACTGAATCAACCAGACTACACACGTTAGACCAAAAAGTTATTAATATTAGTATTTTAAATATTTGTAAATATATATTCATGATATTTATTGTTTAAATGTATATATAAAATAATCATATTGTTTTTGCAATATTAGGTGTTAATAAACAACCAGACTTCATTGGGTTATTTTTATTTATTTATTTATTTTTTTTACAACTGCAACTGTTTGGCTTTTTACAGTGTAGTCAGGTGCCAGCATCTCTCTCCTGTCACTGTCAGTGTTTCTCCCGGAGAGGAGGACAAGACGCCTGACAGCGCTTTACATCTCCCTCGTCTGGATGCAGCATCCGCGCTGAACTGCGTGCCCGTCGCCATGGTGACAGTGCAGCTTCAGCACCACCGCTGTCATCCACAAAACCTTAATTTTAGACGGCTGTCATTTCTTGCCTTACATCACTAGCCTCCCGTTGACGTTATTTTTCATGCATGGCAACCATGTTATTTGATTTGACTTCGCGACTGTGTGTGCAGTCACGCTTGTAAACGTTCTTCGTGCGTAAACGTGGTGACGACGAGTCCACGCCGCGGTGATCCAGTTGACGACAGAGGCGAGGAGGGGGCGAGCCCTGATGCTACTGCACCCGAGTCGACGAGATCCGCGATCAGCGACGCACGATTCACACCGGTGGAGCTGAAGATGGTAGCGGTGCACGCCTCTGCGCACTCCGTGGCCTCCTTAGAGTGGATCATCTGCCTGGACAAGAGGTGAGAGACACCAGATCGCGTCCGATAGCGATTTTACGTTCATGTCAATTTCCGGAGGGGCTGCAACAAGGTGACAGCAGCCGAACGCGCGTTCTCTGCCCTGCGTCCCCGCTGCATTACCTGCATCTGAATAGGTATCATGCATAAATGTGCGTTTGTTTTCTGCAAGGATTTTGTTGGGAAATCGTGTGGAAGGTGCGCTCTTTCTTCTTTCAGCGACTGTGAATGACACGCTTCTCCACTGAACTCGTTTGCCTGTGTCACACCATGTGAATTGCATGCGTGCATCCTATTTTTTATGAAATATTTTGATCAGTTTCTTAAAAAAAAAAAACAGACTTTATTTTTAATAAAATATGGCTGTATAAAACAAATAAGCAACCAATGAGTTATTAAATATGAGTTATTTTGTAATAGGCTGCTATCGGATGCTCACTTTTTTGTTCTCAACTTTAAGATGCATAAACATTTTGAACATTACTAAGAATATCTGTTACCTTCTCCCAGCCCCTCCTAGTCCAGATACATCCCTGCAGGTTACCATGGCGATGGGAGGGAAAAGTGAGATCACCTTACTGGGTGTGATGGGGTTTTAGTGGCTGATGTTTTAATGGACTCTTTAAATGTAGTCGAGCACATCGTCTTCGCACTGATCAATGTAATGGTTCTTAAAGATGTCCATAGTCTCATTAACATCCGACACCAGGATGCATTGTGATGATCAATAAATGTGCACACACACAAAGAAAAAAATGGACCGCACTGTTGGATGATACTATGCTGCATTGTGCTACTCGTGCAGTTTCTACTGATCACTGACACAATGAATAGGCTACTGAATGCAGAACAGCTGATCCCAGTACAATCATTTCAAATTAGGAGTGGTTTGTTGTCTGGACTGAATTCTCTGTCTTCTGATATCAATCATTGTACTGTATTGTGTTTAATATGCTTGATAATGAAAAGGGTTAAATATTGCTGGAAAGACAGAGACAGTTAAACTGTTAGCTTCCCCTCCATTGATATTCATACTATCCAAGATTATGAAGCCACCTGTCAGAATAATGATCCCCTGCTGTACTGTTGCTGTGAGAAAACAAGTGCTATTTTAGATTATGATTCTATATTATATTTGTTAATATTTAGAATTTGATTTTTTATGGGTTTAATCTAATTTTAATTTTAATTTATGTTTGTGTTTAAGTTTGTCTTTTTATTGTTTAAATAGTTCTGTTTTTCTTTCATTTATTTTAATTTTATTTATTTTAACAAGTTCAGCTCAAACTTACATTTTGCTAAGCTAACATTTATATATATATATATATATATATATATATATATATATATATATATATAGTTTTTTAATATTAATAGTAAGATATTACAATTAATGGAAAAAGTTGAATATGCAGTTTTTAAAAAATTGTCACATCTATGCTGATTCAAGTTTTAAAAGTATTTCAAGTTTAGAAAATCTACACTGTAAGAAACAAATCTGTAGAAATTAAGTTTACAGATGTTTCTTTTAACTGTGAAAAAAACAAGGCACTGTGTAAAAATGTAAATAAAAAAATTGTATTGACAGAATATTGTGCTCTATTATTGCAGATATTTTGGTGTATTTGCATTATATTTGACTTGTATGAAAAATTCATTTTTAATTTAGATTTAATTGCTAATGACTTGGTTGACATACTGTTTTTAGAGGAATAGTTCACAAAAAAAAAACTTCTTTGGTCAGTGTTTTCTGTGGAACACAAAAGGGGAAATATATATACATTGATTCTGACAGGAAATAATGCCTCTAAAAACCTCTAAATTTGCTAATTTAATGCCTACTGCAAAACCTCAGAGAGAGGGAGAGAGAGAGTGAGAGAGGGGGGAGGGAGTGCTTTTTCAAAAGACTATTTGGACAGCTCAAGAAAGCTTCATAATGGGCTGGAGATATGAAAAAAAGAAAGAAACGTAGATGAAAAGAGCATGAACAAGACAGAGTCAAGTCAAGTCTGCTTTATTGTAAATTCTTCCACATGTACAGCACATACATACAGAGAATTGAAATTGTGTTTCTCTCAGACCCTTGGTGCATACAGATAACACTAACTGTAGAGCATAAAAACACAGATAGATACAGATTAAATATAAAATACTACTTTACAAATAAGGGCATGTAATACAATTCAAAATAAAAATAAAAATACAGTTAAATAAAGCAGAACAAGGCACATTGCAGATTGATTTAAAGTGACAAAAAGCTTAGAGAGCAGTTCTTTATTTGTAAACTGTCTGAAGAGGTAGTTGAATGAAGGAGTGAGCAGACCATTGCTGCACAAAGTGTCTGGTGCAGGTCACAGTTTGTTAGTGGGAGGGGGGAGCTGGGGGGTGCAAAAAGAGGGTGGAGGGCTCAGAGTTCAATGGTGTCTGGGCCAAAAGAGAGGAGGGGGGCAAGGTCAGGAAGGAGTTCAGCTTCCTGACAGCCTGATGAATGAAGCTGTCCTTCGGTCTGCTGGTCCTGGCCTGGAGACTCCAGAGTGTCCTCCCTGATGGGAGCAGACTGAAGAAGCTGTGTGATGGGTGTGTGGGATCACCTGCAATACAGAGGGCTTTACTGATGAGATGGGTTCCAGAAATTTCCTGGAGGGAGGGGAGAGAGACACCAACGATCTTCTCAGCTGCTCTCACTATGCGTTAAAGTGTCTTCAGACAGAGGGAGGCATGACTTTGCACTGTTGGCTGCTGTAATGCAGTGTCCATTCTGTGTTTCCATGCCAGTGAATCTCAGCACATAAAAGTCTACAGCACTCTCACCCTCTCACATCCACAGCAGCACAGGCGGACTGGTCCAGATCACATGAGATCAGCCTGCTGCTCAGCACAACCTGCAGGCAAATAATCCATATCGAACTAGTTAATGTAAATGACGCTTATCTGGTCTAACTGGATCTCAGTGATGCACTGAATCATAAAAGAGTTTTACATAGAATGTGCAAGTAATAGCTGAGGAAGGTCACCATCACAGTCATATCATGTGATTTTCCCTCTTTCTGTGGCTTCAGAGAGTCCAGGCTCTGGAATTGTAAGTGTCTCTCTCTCAGCTGATCTTATTTAACAGTACAGATCAAAGTCAGTGATTTTATCTTCATTTTAAACGTTTGATTTGTCATTCTGAGTAAATGAGTTTATCTGTACACCATGATGATGTTTAACATCAACCTGTGTAGTTTCATTTAGCCACTTGTTAGCAGCCACTTCTTTCAAGACAAGTAAAAACTTTTATAAAAGATAGGATATCCCTTACACAAAGAAAATATATTTTCTCATATATTAACAATCAGTATGTTAAATTATTTATTATATACTGAAAATATACAGAATTATATATTTAATATATCCCAGTAAAATCAGTAATACATAAGGAATTGCCATTTCATATATTAAAAAAATGTGACAATATTTTATATCATAACACTTTATGTGTGATTTTTATATAATGTCAAATATCATTTTCCACTCACTATTTTAACAAGACACACAACTGTCCAAAAAACGACAACTATATGTTTTCAGTAAATTATTCAGGTATTTTACTTATATTAAGTCACACATATTTTATCAAATGTGTAACTTTGCAAACAGTAAAGTGGGATCATATGTGTTCAGCTTTACATAAACACATTCATTCTTGAGAAATTACTAGAGTGTTTCAATAAAGCTATTCCATTTTCTAGTATATTTCCATATGATTTTGTTTCATAAGGGAATTACTTATGTATGTTATGTTAGAAAAATGTCTTAACTAGAGACCTTAATTCAGGCATTTAACAAATTCTTTTTAAAACACACTAAATTTGTTGTTATTGACTCGTTTCTTCAGGTTTTGGCCTATAAAAATACATAATCCCTCCGTCCACAGCAAATTAGTAATAGGTTATAAATCACATATTTTTGTGTTGTTTATCGTTTCATCTGAGAGTTATAATAAAAGTACACATTAGAAGACAGGCTTTGATGTTTAGAAGTAATGACTTCCTCGACTTGATTTGTTGCTGTTTCAAAGCCAGTACTAAGACTCTTACTAAAAGAGTCGGTCTATTTTTATTTTTTAATCTATTGGGGAACTTCGTTAGCTAGTCTCCATGTAAAATTTGTCCCACTGCCCTTGGTTTGAAAAATGTCTTTGAAGTCTAAATTTCCTCGTGCTGTAATCTCCATAGCAACAAGGCATTTCAGAAAATAAAAGGAGTCCGAATCACAGCATACTGAGATCATTAAGAGAGGCAATTTATTCACTCAAATGCACACACACACACACACAAACACACACACACACGCATGTACATGTCACTTAATGAGCTGAGAAGTGAGAGCATTGCTATATTTGTGCAAATGTGAAGAGTGCCTGCATGCAGTCTCTCAATCTCTCAAACACCATTAGAGAAAAATGATGATGCCTGACTGAACAGATAACTCATATAATAATTCATTTAAGTATTATGTGTTTTGTTTGCTCAGGAATGCTCAGAAACCAATGCAAATACTAAAGTTTAAAAGCTACAAACAACTGTACACATTTCTTAGTTCAAATCAAGCTGCTGAAGTTCTATGTTAATGTGTATATGATTCATGGCTTGTATTTTGACAGGAGTGATGACAAAAACCATAATCTTGATCACATTTATACACATTCCGTACCCTACAGACAGCACAATGTGCTTATTCTAATGGACACAACTTCGTCTGTCCTCGTAATTGTCACATGCATCGCTGCAGTGTCAGGATTTTCTTGTTGGTCAGTTGGTTAGAGAACATCTACCCACACCATAATGTCTGTCTGTCTGTTTTTTAGGCCAGCAGAACGCTCGGGAGAAGATGTGGATATCATTCTGGCTCGGCTGAAGGGTGTGAAGGCCTTTGAGAAGTTTCACCCCAACCTGCTGCAGCAGATCTGCATGTGTGGCTTCTATGAGTACCTGGAGAAAGGCATCACCTGTAAGAGCCACGTTTAGTATTTTTATCATGATGCTTTCAGATATTATTCCAGTTTATGTTCTTTTTCCTGATTTGAAACCAGTCATGTGTTTTCAGGTGGCTATAGGAAAGGCATTAATTATCTAAAATCTAAAAAACAAAAAATCTTTTTGTTTGCTTTGTTTGTATGGGGTGCTTGAATTCCATATATGATCCTTTTGAGATTCAAAAAAGGAGTTTTTGATTGTTAAACTACCATTCAAAAGATTGTTTTTTTTTTTTGTTTGTTTGTTTTTAGAAATTAATATTTGTATATTGCGCAATGATGCATTAAATTGATTAAAAGTGCTAAAAAGTTATATTTTAAATAAGTGTTGTTCTTTTGAACTTTCTATTCATCAAAGAATTCCAGAAATAAGAAAATGTATCACAAAAATATTATTCAGCACAACAGTTTTTTAACACTAATTAACATTAATTAGCACCTTATCAGCATATTAATGATTTCTGAAAACCAACAATTCAGTTTTCCCTTTTATATATTATTAAAATATATTAAAATAGAAAATTTTGTAATAGTATTTCACAATATTAATGTTTTTGCGTTTTTTTTTTTTTTTTTTTTGATAATAAAAAATAGTGAGCATAAGAAACATTTCAAAAATGTTTAAAAATCTCACACTTTTGAATTGCAGTGTACATTATAGGTCTTTCAGAACACTATATTGGATTCTGAGTTTTTTAGATGGTTTACTAAATAACTAAAAATAGAATACTCTCTGTGGAACCTGAACATGTTCTCCTGTGGCTTCAGGCTATACAACTCTATTATGTTCTTGAATGGAAAGTTTTATTGTTAAGCATGTAGTCATGAATCTGTGCTTAAGGTTGAATTTTCCACATAACGAGACAATAAGAAGCACATGCTATGTTAATGAAAATAATTAACTGTCCTAAAATCCAAATGAAGATTGTGAAACAGTATTTTTTTCCTGCAGTGTATCGGCAGGGTGACATCGGCACCAGCTGGTACGCGGTCCTGTCTGGATCTCTGGATGTGAAAGTGTCTGAGACGGCCAACCATCAGGTAAGAGAGAAGCCTTGATCTGCTAGGAGTCAGCTGAGATAAGTAGTAGTTTATCCTAGCAGACATCATTTGCATCCATGAGCATACAGAAACAGCTACATAAAGCCCTCTGTGAGTGGGCGAACTGTCCACGACTGGCCTTGTTAATAGTCTGATATATGAGGACGCTGATGCAGTGCTGATGGGGCTAGAAGCATCTTTCTGTGAATCCACCGGGAATACAATGAGTCACACTGTCAGATGTGTTTACTGGCCCTAAAGCATGCATCACTCCCACACAGCTGAAGAGGGATGTCCAAAGATTCCAGAAGCTGCCTCGTTTTGCATATTAGACCTTATAGACTCTATATGTACAGAATGTGATCTCTTTGCAGGTAAAGTTTATATTTCCACCAAACAGAAATTGCAGAAATAAACATTGTTTCTCGAGTGCCATTGGTCGGTCAAACTTACAGTCCCACCACAAACACATGGCACTGGTTGAGCCGATGGTTTTGTGTTAGACTGGTTCAAACAAAGCAATGTTGGGCAGTTTTTGAAGTGATCATGTTTATAGACATATTAAGCTCAGAGATAGTATTTTTATATCATCTTTATTTTACATTACACAAAGGTTCAAAAGTTTTGATGAAAAATGCTGCTCACCAAGGTTGCATTTATTTGATCAGAAATACAGGAAAAACAGTAAGCATTTTATTTATTTTTTATTAAATTTGTTTTATTTTATTTTACTTTATTTTTTAACTACAGTCTTCAGTGTCACGTGATCCTTCAGAAATCATTCTTGTTGAATTATGTATGCTGAAGTCTGCCTTTTCGATTTTTCTCATGAGAAAATGACCACAGTAATCTCATATGTGTCCTTTAATCTCAAACTTTGCTCAGATTTTTTGCAAAGTCCAAACCTTTCTCATAAATTCTTTCAAAATCCTATTTTATAGCTTCTGACAGTATGTTGCTTCTATTTTTATTTGTCCTCAGGAATGATCTGAAATCAATAATAATAAAAATAATTAATTCTATTGTGAATGAGTAACTTCTGAATAATATTTTCCCCTCTGAGTTTGTATTCATCGTAGCAGTCATATATAAGGCATTCTGGGTTGTACTTACATCTGCATACAGTATGTGTATATGAGAATCGCTGTTTCATTGATGCAATATTAACGGCTTGTGTGCTCCTCCAGTTTCATGGAGTGATCCATTGAGCAATAAGCTCTTATCACGCTGCTCTAAATAAATGAATGTAAAAAGCAAGACAGGGTGTAGAAAAGAAGTGTATTTGTGAATGTAATATGAATCATTTATGAGTGTGTCAGCTTGTGTTTTACTGATCTCAAATCACTTGTTATGTGCAACAATCTTTTTAAACCTCAATGAGAACATTCCTTTAGAGTGTGCATAAATGTACATCTTTAAAGCAGTCATCTTTAAGCAATAATTCACCTCAAAATTACAATTCTTTTCAATGCAAACACAGTGATTGAATATTTAGGAGTCATCTAAAGCCACGTGGAGCTTTGAATTTAAAAGAATTGTTGACCTAGACATGTAAATTGAATGAAAATATACTCATTCTCAGACCATTCAAGATGTAGATGAGTTTGTTTCCTCATTAGAACAGGTTGGAGAAATTTACCATTACATTACCTGCTCAGCAATGGATCCTCTGCAGTGAATGGGTGCCGTCAGAATGAGAGTCCAAACAGCTGCTAAAAGCATCACAATAATCCACAAGTAATCCACACCACTCCATTCATTCAATAAATGTCTTGTGAAGTGAAAATATGCACACATGTAAGAAAACAAATCCACCATTAATGGGTTTTAACATTAAACTGTTTTGGACAAAATACTGGAAAAAGTCCAATTCCTGTTGTCCTCTCACATCAAAATCCATAGTTATTACATACATAAATACATAGTTATTTAGAACTGTTTTGGACTGTTTTCACTTGGACTGGTTGATCTGTGCATATTTCTCTCCTTATTCAGAAAACAGTATTATAGCTCGAGACTCTATATTTTAGCTGTAAGTAATGTTAAAAAACATCTTGATGTTGGATGTGTTTATTACAAACATTCAGATTTTTGCTTCAAAAAGCTGTTAATTGATGGACTGGAGTGGTGTTGTTTACTTGTGGATTATTGTGATGTTTTTGTCAGTAGTTTGAACTCTTATTCTGATGGCACCCATTCAAGTGATGTAATGCCACATTTCTTTAAATCTGTTCTAATGAATAAACAAACTCATCTACATCTTGGATGGCCTGAGAATGAGTAAATTTTTAGCAAATTATTATTATTATTATTATTGTTTTTTTGGTCAGCTTGATTCCTTTATTTGTTTATTCACTAAAGCCTTACATGTTTAAATGTGGAATGATTGCATCGTTTTAATTTTAGGTGAACTTCTCCATTAAGATCTTTATAATTTAATTAGCTTGCAAAGATGTTTTCATGGTCTTTCTCCCTCTGTTTGTCCTTTCCTTCACTCTTCTAAATATTTCCTCTTTTTTTCTGTAGGATGCTGTAACGATCTGTACTTTGGGAGTGGGGACGGCATTTGGGGAGTCAATTCTGGATAACACTCCTCGACATGCCACGATTGTCAGCCGAGAGAACAGTGAACTTCTGCGCATCGAACAGAGGGAGTTCAAAACCCTGTGGGAGGTTTGTTTGAGTGCAAATGTTACTGAGCATTTTCATTACAGCTCCAGGCTGACAGGTACAACTGAAATGAAAAATCTGTCTGTGGGCCGCTGACATAGACTTTTGGAAAGAGGCTGCGTGAAGTTGATTTAATTCAGGAAGTGTGTTAGAAATGAATGATATGACAAACACTGGCATCTTAAGTTTTTAATGTTTTGAATGGCATACAACCATACTACTGATCTCCTTATGCATGAAATAACTATATGGTACAGTTGGCCAAATGTGCAATTGTGTAGATTTCTTTAAGTGACTCATTAATTGTGTAGGCTTTTGCCTCTTTTTAAAAAGTAAAATAGGAATAAAATACAAAATGTTGCATATAATTGTTCATCATTGCACACTTCATACTACGCCTATCCATACTATTTTACTCATTACGTTTTAGGCTCCCCTAAATATATATATATATATATATATATATATATATATATATGCAAACTAACTACAGTATACTGAATTAAATATGCAACATGGTTAGGTCATGTTATAAAAAATGCTATTGCTATTGTTTATCATTGCATGGTGCATACTGTTCTTTTTTTAACAGTCAATATACAGTACATAAAGCCTTTATTCATTAGTAATCACTGAGGATCAGTAACACTGGGGGGCGCTCTCTGATCTGCTAACGCTCAGTCAATTCCTTTGAGCTGTTCTGCACAATTTATAAGCCAAATCTCAGGCTTTAACAGGCTTTCATAGTGTGTGTGTTGTTAATGTAAGCCAGTGGTCTCGGTGATAATCGATTCAGGAGTCATGTGTTGGTCTTTGAAGTTTGTCTTATTAACTTAGCAGAGAATTGGGATAAAATGCATTGGGATATTGTAAAAAAAAAAAAAAAAAAAAAAAAAAAAAATTGCTATCTGGATTTATTGCCTTAAACAAATTTAGCATAGTGGTTAATTCCCAGCATGTCAGAAGCTTCTGAGTGTGCTTGGGACTATACGGATGAAATGCATTACACTTTACATACAGTCTTTCATGCTTGAGAAAGAAAGGCTAAAAATTCATCAAATACAAAACAAAACAATATCTCATTCAATATCTCAGTCTCATAAAGCCTTTTTTCTTGATATGATTGAGATCTCATATTTTGGAACTTGTTTCAATAATGCCTCAGAGGAGTAAGGTTTTAACCTGAATTATAAGAAAACAACATAATAGCATAAATGATGTATATAAATATTTGTCAGCCTTTGTGTATGCTTCTGCTTACTATGGATCTTCATAACCCAGATTTAAAGCAGTAGTTTAGTGATAAAAGTGAAAATTCATTTACCTCATGAATCATTCCAAAATATTTTGCTGACTGTAGCTGCTCTTTTTTCATAAAAAAACAAACAAATTGTATTTAGAGAATCTGCTGAGTAAAAAAAAAGACAAAATTTTTTTTTATCTAGTCCTAATGATTCATAAGCTATATTTCAATATTTCTGAGTGCATACAAAGACCATTTCAATTGATATTTCATTGAAATTCTTCCTGTCAATTCTCACTTATGTTATTTAAATAAAAGAAAAAAACATATCATGACACCATATTTGAACATAAATGAGATTTCAAGAGTAATTCACAAGTGTATAGACTACTTGATATATAGCTAATAAATAATATGTTACAAAAAAATATTTTAAGCAAATGGTGTTCTTTTGAACTTATTCATTAAAGTATAAAATGTATCATGGTTCCAACATATCTATTAAGCAGTGCAACTGTTTTCAACATTGATGATAATAATAATATCCCATGATTATCAACATATTATAATAATTTCTGAAGGATCATGTGACTCTGAAGACATGTAATTATAATGTTGCTGAAATTTCATCTTTACAATATCTGTGGACACCTGTGTCTTATGAAGAATCTGTCTTCAGTGCTTTAATGACTTTAATGTGCTAAACATTTCTGATCCTAAACATTAAGCATGAAGTGAGTGTGACTCAGTGTGTGAGAGACACAGAGGCTGTCGGGCTTCTGTCATTAGCGCTGTGTGTGTAGATAGTGTCACTCGTGTCTCACAGCTCACTACTGAACATATGTTCCTTATTTTTGTTTCATTTCTCGCACACACAGCAGAATATCATTAATTATGTATCAGTCTCTGATGCATCAGTGAAACAATGTGGGAGAAGATCTCTCTGTCTCTCTACAATCTTCCTCCTATCTCTCTCTCGTAAACCTTTCATTCAGGCGAGTGCTCAAAACAGAGTGTTTATGTTAATACGTTGTGTGTGTGTGTGTGCGTGTGTGAATGAGGGAATGGGTGATAGAGTTCATATATTTGTTTATACGTGTGTCATCCACCATTTCAAACCCTTTCAAACTCATCAGCCTCAATTACAGCCTCAATAACAATAAGTGTACTGAACTCTAAATGATACAAATAGCATGAAAATGTTCTTAGAAATGAATATGGCTGACAACACAGCCCATCTGTAATAGTCTACAGATTTTACATCTCATTAAAAGTTGATAATATGCCAGGTAAACAACATTTATTGGTTGTGCTGGCTAAGTATTAAATTATTAAGATCAGCCTGGTATTAAACACGTAGCTCATCCAATGCCGAATCTATGAAAATTATGTCATCATTTACTCTTATTGCTGCAAACCTTTTCTTTTGTGGAACACAAATAAATATTCATGTAAATACAAAGAATAACACTTGAGCTATTATATTATATTATATTATATTATATTATATTATATTATATTATATTATATTATATTATATTATATTATATTATATTATATTATATTATATTATATTATATTATATTTATTATAACCTGAAATGGCTCAGAGATGTATTTATTATCTCAGGTTATCAAGTTAGGTGTTTGGTTTGGTTGCATTGTATTTCATGATTGCACAGCAACAAATATAATAAAATTTAAGAACAGATATAATAGAAACAAATTGAATGTAAAAACAAATATATTATTTAATGTGACAAGCTTTTGAGACGATGATTCAGAGTTAAATAAATTTGCTCTGTTTTAGCAAATGTGAAGAGAAATCATATACAATTAAGGGTGTTAACGATTACCGGGGTTCGAGCACTTTAGGCATTTAATTAAGCACATAAGGAAAAAGTCATTTACAAGTTATTTCGCAAGCCTGTAACAACCTAAATCAATTATTTAAAAAGCATTTTTGGCAAATCCAGGTGATAAGAAATATGATGTTTTTAGGCGTTTATGACTGTTATAGTGCCATCTCTCCCTGAAACATTGCGTGCTTGTTTAGAATCACCTGTCTCATGTGCTCAGCAGGTTCTTCAAGTTTTGAGGTTTAGTTTACGCTTTATAGGCTGGGTGTATTTGGACAGGCCCTTTTCTAAAGGACTCCGCTGCTTAACGTTATTTTACAAAAAAAAAAAAAAAGGTGGAAAAGTGCCCCTTCCCGCACCAAAAACTAGTCGTCTGTTGATGAGATTGTGCTTGTAGTCCTATTTTTTTTTTTTGCAAAAAATTCGTAATACCTGAAAATTTTGATTCAAGGGGGGGTGAAATACTCGTTTTCACTCCATATCATGTTAATCTTGAGTACCTATAGAGTAGTACTGCATCCTTCATAACTCCAAAAAGTATTTAGTTTTATTATATTCTGTGGCGAGTGGGGCGGGGCCGAGAGGCGTGGGAACGAGGAGTGAGGCCAGGTGTAGTGATTGGAGATGAGCTACACCTGAGCCCCACCGCTAGTATCGAGTCCCACGTAGGAGATGGAAGGATATAAAACTGGAGCGACGACCGTGAAGGACGAGAGAGGACCAGGCCTGGGACATTATTTTAGGTTTTGGCTTTTATTTGTGCGCGTCAGTCGCCGTGAGGGGCTGACGCGCCGTTTTGTGTTTATTTTGGATATTAAAGTGCTTTTTGATTGTGCGCCGGTTCCCGCCTCCTTCTTCCCGATGAATATGGAGATTTGTTTGTTACAGTGGTGCCGAAGCCCGGGAGAAGGAGGGACGCGCTGCTGAAGATCCCTCGCCGCTGTGGTGAATCCGCGGTGCCCTCGAGCTGGCGAGGTGTGTGCCGCCATGGACGCTCGAGGCGGTGGGCTGGAGCGAGTTGCCGGGGACGGGCGAGCTCGCTGCCGACCGCCCACGACAAGGAGGGGCGGCTGCCGTCCGTGAGGGAGCGGAGGAGTCGGCGCCGTTCGCCAGGGGGCCGGAGCCTGCCGCCTCCGTGACGGAATCCGGAGGGGCAGGGAACGGGGGACTCCTGCCGGCTGCCCAAAATCGGAGGAGCCGTCGCCGTCCACCGGGCGGCGGAGGAGTGTCGTGCCGTCCGCCGAGGGCCGTCCAGTGCCACCGCCGGGCACCGCGGAGGAGATCACCCAGCTGGTGGAGGGCCGAGCAGCAGTGCGTCTGGGAACCGGATTTTTTTTTTTTTTTTTTTTTTTTTCCTCTCTCCCCTCTCTCGTCCCTGTCGCTCCTCCTTCCATCTCCTTTTCTCTCGCCTCGTCTGTCCTACCCCCAGGTTCCCGCAGGTCCCCGTGAGCGGTCTCCCCCGGAGGGAAGGGGGGGGGGGGAGTAGAGCGCAGTCTCGGGAGTACCCCCCGGCCTGCGAGGGGCGATGGGGGTATGTGGCGAGTGGGGCGGGGCCGAGAGGCGTGGGAACGAGGAGTGAGGCCAGGTGTAGTGATTGGAGATGAGCTACACCTGAGCCCCACCGCTAGTATCGAGTCCCACGTAGGAGATGGAAGGATATAAAACTGGAGCGACGACCGTGAAGGACGAGAGAGGACCAGGCCTGGGACATTATTTTAGGTTTTGGCTTTTATTTGTGCGCGTCAGTCGCCGTGAGGGGCTGACGCGCCGTTTTGTGTTTATTTTGGATATTAAAGTGATTTTTGATTGTGCGCCGGTTCCCGCCTCCTTCTTCCCGATGAATATGGAGATTTGTTTGTTACAGTGGTGCCGAAGCCCGGGAGAAGGAGGGACGCGCTGCTGAAGATCCCTCGCCGCTGTGGTGAATCCGCGGTGCCCTCGAGCTGGCGAGGTGTGTGCCGCCATGGACGCTCGAGGCGGTGGGCTGGAGCGAGTTGCCGGGGACGGGCGAGCTCGCTGCCGACCGCCCACGACAAGGAGGGGCGGCTGCCGTCCGTGAGGGAGCGGAGGAGTCGGCGCCGTTCGCCAGGGGGCCGGAGCCTGCCGCCTCCGTGACGGAATCCGGAGGGGCAGGGAACGGGGGACTCCTGCCGGCTGCCCAAAATCGGAGGAGCCGTCGCCGTCCACCGGGCGGCGGAGGAGTGTCGTGCCGTCCGCCGAGGGCCGTCCAGTGCCACCGCCGGGCACCGCGGAGGAGATCACCCAGCTGGTGGAGGGCCGAGCAGCAGTGCGTCTGGGAACCGGATTTTTTTTTTTTTTTTTTTTTTTTTCCTCTCTCCCCTCTCTCGTCCCTGTCACTCCTCCTTCCATCTCCTTTTCTCTCGCCTCGTCTGTCCTACCCCCAGGTTCCCGCAGGTCCCCGTGAGCGGTCTCCCCCGGAGGGAAGGGGGGGGGGGGGGAGTAGAGCGCAGTCTCGGGAGTACCCCCCGGCCTGCGAGGGGCGATGGGGGTATGTGGCGAGTGGGGCGGGGCCGAGAGGCGTGGGAACGAGGAGTGAGGCCAGGTGTAGTGATTGGAGATGAGCTACACCTGAGCCCCACCGCTAGTATCGAGTCCCACGTAGGAGATGGAAGGATATAAAACTGGAGCGACGACCGTGAAGGACGAGAGAGGACCAGGCCTGGGACATTATTTTAGGTTTTGGCTTTTATTTGTGCGCGTCAGTCGCCGTGAGGGGCTGACGCGCCGTTTTGTGTTTATTTTGGATATTAAAGTGCTTTTTGATTGTGCGCCGGTTCCCGCCTCCTTCTTCCCGATGAATATGGAGATTTGTTTGTTACATATTCATAAGAGAAAGATAGTCTGTACCGATTTTTCCCGGAAAAACACGAGCGCCTAGAGGCGTGACGTGTGGGCGGAGCTAAAGAATCACGAGCGCCAGTTGTGTTGACAGCTGTGAAGGCTGAAACTGAACGAGAGCAGCAGAAGCAAGGACTCACTCCGAGCGGGGCTCGAACCCGGGTCTCCGATGGGAGGCGGACGCACTAACAAGGAGGCAGAGATATTTTAAGCAGTTTTACTCACCGCCTGTGGTTCCAACACACAATCGTGACCCTTTTTCGTTGGGATTGCATCATCCTTAAGAAATAAACGATACGCAAATCCGTCGTCAAACTGGGCTTTGTTTGTAAAACAAGCATTTTAGAAATGCAGGGAACAAACACAAACACTTGCACAACTCCGTTGATGCTCTGTAAAAATAAACTCCATCCACTGGTCCCTTAATGCTGTTTTTTCTTTGGTAATCTGTGCAGGGTTGTCTTGCCCTGGCAACCAAAAACACTCCAACGCTCTAGCTCTGATCAGTACAGATTGTCTGTGCACAGCCTCTCTCGTCTCTGCTATATGGGAGCGCGCGCTCTTCCGGCAGACGTGCCCTCAGGACCCATATAAGGAAATTCCGCTCCATCTAACGTCACACAGAACCATACTCGAAAAAAACTTTCCGAAACTTGTGACAAACCGGAAGGAGTATTTTTGGAACAGAAATACTCCTTCAAACGTACAACTTAATTTTTGAAACTTTGTCCATGTTTAGCATGGGAATCCAACTCTTTAACAGTGTAAAAAACTCAGTATGCATTCAGGATCTAATCAGCGTGTTTTGTACAGCAGGATTCCAGCAGCATAACACGCTTGAGCCTGTGACTGACGGTTTAAGAGTTATGAGCGATTTCTTACTTTCGATCACTGTAGCGCCCCCGTCAGGCCGATTGAGGCGAGCCGAGGTCATGTTGTAGGTGGTATGAGTGCTACCATCCCTCCAAGTTTCAAGTCTCTACGACTTACGGTTTGGTCTACACGATCAGTTTAACGTGGAAATCTAACAGTTACAATAGGGTTTCAGAGCTACCCGCTTGAACCCCTAATAATAAAACAGAAATATTAATAAAGAACATCATTTAAAATATGTTTAAAAAATATATAAAAAATGGCTAAAGCAAATTGCTAAGCACATATAAAATCAAAATGATTAAAAGTTCAATTAAAATGAAAAAAATCTGATCAACATTTTAAAAAAGACTATAAATAATAGTAAAATAACACTGGACTGACAGACAAAGCTTAAATGGACTGGACTTGATCTGTAATATGCAACAAAACATGGTCCTCTTACTATCATAAAATGATATTAGTGTATACCTGACTGGAAAAGGACTGAACTAACTGATCCTCAAAGACAGCCACCCTCCTCTCTAATGTGATAACGGTGATTTCACTACAGCTGCAGGGCACACACACACACACTCACACAACTGTCTGTTCAGTGTAAATACAATTTAATACCCTTAATAATTGATGAAGCCTCAAGCTGTTGAGAGCCTTTTAGCAGCCCTCTTCCTCACTCGTGTGTAATGCTGTGGTACAGGGTGAATTGAGCGAATGCGGCTCTCTGATTGGCTGCAGCTATTGCCTGGCAACGGCTACTGAAGTCCAGTCAGATGCTCAGCCAGAAAGATCCAAAGAGCAGACACTGGATCACATTATCCATACGTGTGTAACTGGAGCATCAGGGTGTGCGGGTATGATTTCATGTCTTTGTGCATCTGACTGGAAAGCAGAGGAGCGTTTGCTGGATAATGCTGGGAAGTTTGCCGGGTTTAGGAAGTAGCCAAGCATCACGTCCCTGTCGGACTACACTCCACAAACTCTTCCAAGGGTGAGTCCCATTGGCTCATTGTCTTTAATGCATAAAGATTTGATGCTGTTTTCATAGTTTACAATCAGGAAACCACACTTATAGATATATTACAACCAGCACTGGGTTCAGAGCCACAGCAATATCAATGTAGTTTTTGAGGTTAGTGATGTCAGATATATTTTTTAGCGAATGGTATTGTTTGTTATTGGTGCAAATCATGGTTCTGCTTTTTGTTACATAACATATGATGTTTGAAGATGTAGTATTGCTTATAGGATGGTCAGCCCTGAACTTGCACCGGCGGTGTGAGGTGAATATCAGCTGCTGAAAGCAGAGGATGTGCGCTGAATGTTGAGGGTCTTCCGTCTCTCCGGGACAGTTCAGTGCCAGGCTGCAGGGGGCACCGCCTGACCAGGCGATGAGGGAGGAAGTACTCTTGTTTTGTGTGCTTATGTGCTGTTAATTGCATAATCCTGGCTGAATGACTTAACCTATGTGAAGGCAGCCAGCTGGAATGAGCAACAGTGTATTATGTGTCTGGGGGACGGGAAAAGTTAAGAAAAGTTAGCTTTTGTTTCAGCTTCAGGAAGCAGGAAGGAAACAGGATATACAAAGTGCATTTGTGTGAATGGGACAAAGCCTGTTTGAAGACTTCAAATCAGTGGCCAAAGAAAACCAAGTGCTCCCGTTGTAACCCTCTGTGTTTTCTCTTTAACTCTAAACATTCAGTTCACTTTGTCATACAGAATGTCCTCTGGACTCTCGCTCACTTCTACTCAATGGAAGCACAACGCCTCAGAGTAGCTTGAGCTGTAGTACTGCGTTTGAATGAATGAAGGCTCAGTGCATCTGTATTACATCATCTCACTCAGAGATCCGTAACCTCACAGTGTGTGGTGAAGGATCCTGTGGAGTTGCAAAAACATACATGTCCCTGTCTGACAGCATTTCGTTTTACTCTTTTAGATAATTTTAAATATTATTTCTCAGTTTACTTTCTGGAAAAGTCCAGAAATGCATCTTATTCTATTCTATTCTATTCTATTCTATTCTATTCTATTCTATTCTATTCTATATCAATAGCATTATGTCAGAAACATTTTATACAAGTAATTACACACCTTTTTTTCTAAACAAGTACAAAGTATGTATAGTAAATACACTAATGATTAAAGGTTTGTTTAAAATATATATTCAGCAATGATGCATTAAATTGATTTTTTTTTAAAGGCTGTTCTTTTGAACTTTATATTTAAATATTCAAAATTCTAATTGAATATACAATTTACTAATATTTCATAAAATTACTTTTACTGTATATTTATTATATTAATGCAACCTTACAAAACACTAAAACTCAAAACATTAAACATAAAAAATGCAGTGTATGTGAATGTGATATTACATACATATATTTGTAAAATTTGATGAATAACTGATGAAGTGAGAAGTGTAACTGATGAAGTAAATTGATTGCTGAAAAATTTGGATAAACCAGTAATTATTCTTGTAGTAATTATTAAATGTCCTTAATGCTTAAAATAAGAAAAGTTTATATAAGATGCAAAAACCATGTAAAACATTGACTATATTCATAATGTTTTTCCTATTTCCTTCCTGCTTTATATATATATACACACACACACACGCACACACACACACATATATATATATATACACATATATATATACACATATATAACACATTATGTTTTTTTAATTTTTTAATTTTTTTAATTAATGATTTAAATACTTTTCTGGAAAAACAAGAAAAGCACTGATTAAGAATATATATTTATTATTTGAAATCTTTTGCTGTAAACTCCATTCACACATGCCAAATAGATGACCTTCTTAGCCATATTGGAGTAGGTGTAAACAGATTTCCAGCAGGTGCAGTATAATGTGTGTGTCTGAACTCTAGGTGAGTTTGGGCCGGTATCAGAGTCTCATTCATTGCATGCTGTTCCTCTGTTGCATGTGCCGCCTCGTCACCCATCACCATGGCGATAGAGAGGAAAAGAATGAAAACATCTGAATATTCATAGTGATCGTTGCCAAGCCACAGAAGGCTTCATTCTGATTGGTGGAGCTCTATGTTCTTACTACAGAGCTTTCAGTTTAATGATGTAAAGGCAGTTCACCTGTTTGAAAATGACTCAGGTTTTGAGGCTAAGAATATATTTTCATTGTGTCATTCTGTGTCTTGCAGAAATACAGACAGTGCATGGCTGGGCTTCTAGCACCGCCGTATGGAGTGATGGACAGCGGGGCTACAAATGATAGTGAGTATCACATACATACAAACATACACACTCACATAACACAGCAGTCATTATTTCACAACAATCTTCTGTTGGATGCAGGAATGATGGACAAAGAGAATCTCAACAGCGACCCTCTAAATTTTATGTCCAAAAACCTGAATAAGGTATGATTGGTTTAATTTCTATTTTGACTTACACCCCATTTAGTGAAAGTTGCACAATGTCCCCATTCATCACCTTTACAGTTTAATGGGTTGTGTCGATATAATAAAAATACATTAAAAACTGATTTTTTTTTTATTAAAATCTATTTAAATTACTGTTTTGTATAATAATAATTTTTAAAATTTAATTTATTCCTGTGATCAAAGCTGAATTTTCAGCATCATTGCTCCAGTCTTCAGTGTCACACGATCCTTCAGAAATTATTATAATATGATTATTTGCTGCTCAAGAAATGTTCCTTATTATTATCAATTATAACCAGTTGTGCTGTTCAATATTTTTCTAGAAACTGCAATATATTTGTATTTTTATTTGAATTCCTTGACGAATATGTTTAAAACAAAATCATATATTTTGAATATATAGATTTTTGTTACATAATAAATGTATTTACTGTCATTTGCGATCAATTTAAGGTGTCTGTGATGAAAAGTATTAATCCCATACTGTTAAATGGTCATATATTTTTCTATGTTGATTACAGTCCCTGTACTTTGGACTTGCAGATCAATATTTTAATTATGTCATGTTTGCACAGTTTCCTGAGAGTGACTTAAAAACAGTTTCTGATGATTAATTTGACACTAATTCCCATTTCCATGCGCATAACTCAAGACCGCAGACACAGCTTTATGTTAATTACGTCTAATTAATTGAATTTAAAACACACCATCTGCTAACAGAAGGTCTTTTATGTCATTTACACTAGCAAAATGAGTGCAGGCCATTGAATCCCATTAAATGTGCTGCATGCTGTGATAGATCAGAAAATAGGCTGTGCAGGAGTGTTTTTCTGTGCCTCACTCTCAACTTCCTCTCTCTCTGTCCCGGATTTCGCTTCAGGTCCCGTCAGAGAAGATTTTGAGGGCAGAAAAAGTCTTACGTAATGCTATACTGGCCAGAGCTCCTCACATGATCAGAGATAGAAAATATCATCTGAAAACCTACAGGTGTGTGTGTGGCCTGTGACGTTATATGGCACAGCGTGAGCAAGGTTTACTCTTTTAGGTCATGTGTGTTGAATGTGATCTGCGTGTGTTTACAGGCAGTGTTGTGTGGGCACTGAGCTGGTCGACTGGCTGCTTCAGCAGAGCTCGTGTGTTCACAGTCGGGCTCACGCTGTGGGAATGTGGCAGGTGCTGCTGGAGGAAGGGGTCCTGAATCACGGTACACCTGTGTCATTTACTGCAGTGACAGCCAGGTTAACAGTCGGGTCATTCCTACTATGCAGTAACTTTTCACATCTTTGCCTCGGGCGGTAAAAATAAATAAATATCAAACTCACAAATTATACTAATTAAACTGAAAAACATTCACGAATTGTTCTTTGTGATTATTAAATGATCATATACATTTTTACAAATTGTTTCACTACACTGGTCTTAGTAAATTTGTTCATTTTAAGCATTGCAGATGTTTCTTTCTTTTTTTTCATTGATTAGAAGTTTTATTAGGAATATTATTTTAAGCATAACAAATATAATATATTTATATTTGTATATAGTTTAGGTTTTAGTTAAGTTTTAAGTTTTAGTCATTTTATTGTGTGATTTTGTAAATTTTTTATAATACAAAAGTTATAAAATATTTCTTATTTGATATTAAATTTTTTGTCATTTTTACCTAATATTTATATTTCATTTTGTTTACTTTATTTCAATAGCCGAACACAATTTCTAATATTTTTGAGCTTTTGTTGACAAGGAATCATTTAGGTTTTTTTAGTGACCTCAAAATCACTTTCTATCATGTTTTTGCAAGAAGCTATTTAAAACCTGGAGAAAGATATCTAGTGTTCCCATTCATCTCAATGACACTTGTTCAGCTGCCGCAGCTCTATACTACATTGTAGAAATGACCCAGCTAGTTAAACCAAGTAAGGGCTTGATAAATTAAAAAGAATCCCCCAAGAACTTTTTTAAATGACTCTAATTAGAGCATCTGAATGGATCCATGCACCAGATCACATACATACTGCATTTTATCTGTTCTTTCTTTTTATGCCGACAGTCGACCATGAGCTGAACTTTCAAGATAAGTACCTCTTTTACCGTTTCCTTGATGACGAGGAGGAGGATGCGGTGTTGCCTAGCGATGATGAGAAACGTGAAGCTGAGGAAGAGCTGCAGGAGACCCTCCTCTTCCTTTCCCAGATCGGCCCTGATGCCCACATGCGAATGATCCTCAGGAAACCGTGAGTGACCAACAGCGCCCCCTGCAGTATTGAAATCTGCATTTGGTTCCATTAGGACAGGAATGCTTCTTGAGCCCACAAATTCTGCTACTGTCCGCTTTTACTCTTCCTGAACTACTCTCCCCGTCTTTCTTTGTCCCTTGTTCTCTTTATAGGCCAGGTCAAAGAACAGCTGAAGACCTGGAGATTATTTATGATGAGCTGCTGCATATCAAAGCTCTCTCTCATCTGTCTAACACTGTAAGTCCTCCATTGAGACCTCTGTGCCTCATTTCCACAGTAAAGCCTGTAATCAGCACTGGTCTGAGCTGTGCTGTGCTGTCCTCTGCAGGTGAAGCGAGAGCTCGCCGGGGTCCTCATCTTCGAGTCACATGCCAAAGCAGGCACTGTGTGTGAGTTTCAGTGTCTCTCTACTGCTCTTTCAATTCTGATCATTAGTGTTGGGGGTAACTCAGGTTACGTAATCAGATTACTTTTTTCAAGTAACAAGAAAAGTAAATTTACATCAGATTATCAGAGTTATTTATTTTATTTTTTTAAATAAGTAACGTAATGTTGTCCCATTTATTTATTGAGACCTCTACTATCCCTGTGTTAAAGGGATAGTTCACCCAAAATTTTAAATTCAGCAATCTTCAAAATATCTTCTTTTATGTTCAACATAAGAAAGCAACTCATACAGGTTTGGAACGACATGAAGGTGAGCAAAGGATGACAGAATTTTCGTTTTTGGGTGAACTATCCCTTTAAGAGAAATTAGGAGTGAAGTGTAGATTTTTTTTTTTTTCATAGAGTAACGCAATATTGTAATCCTTTACATGTGTTGTATGCTTTACTTTTAAAAGTAATTTTCACCAACACTCATTATTAACTCATAAATGCTGGTGGTATTGTAGAACTTTTTGGGGTCATCAAGATTTTTTATATATTTTTAAAAGCTCATCAACGCTGCGTTTTTTGATTTGAAATTTTGAGAGGTAATGTTTGTATGTTGGTTACAACCCCAGTATAGGACACAAGGTGGTAATATATAAAATAATTTAGTTTTTCTGGCACATACTGACTCCAAACTTTTGAACAGTAGTGTAAACACTATGATGGCTCAGTAATATGCTATGTATGTTTGCGTTTCTTATTTTAGTGTTTAATCAAGGGGAGGAAGGCACTTCTTGGTATATTATCCAGAAGGGATCAGTAAATGTAGTTATCTATGGCAAGGTAATGTCATGTCATATTACTTCTATTTATTTATGACTGCATATGTTTTCATTTATTTATGTAGAGTGATTCTAGTGACTAACACTATTAGATGTGTGTGTTTAGGGTGTGGTGTGCACGCTGCATGAAGGAGATGATTTTGGCAAACTGGCCTTGGTGAACGATGCCCCCCGCGCTGCTTCCATCGTACTCAGAGAGGACAACTGCCACTTCCTGAGAGTGGACAAAGAGGACTTCAACCGGATACTCAGGGTATACAACATCAGTTATTGCTGACTAATGATGAGTAGTTAGTGAACCTTACAGTGGTAAAATGACCTCTTGACTGCATGCATTTTCATTTGTGCATATGTGTGTTTGTGTGTGTAGGATGTAGAAGCAAACACTGTGCGTCTAAAAGAGCATGACCAAGATGTTCTGGTGCTACAGAAGAGTCTCCGGCCCTCCAGCCATGGAAACATCCAAGCCCACTTCAAGTATATGATCACATCCTTCAGTCTGCTTAGTTTATACATACATTTCTTGATCCATCGTCAATAAATTAATCTATCCATGCATTTATTTGAACAAATTAAATTTTCTGTGTCTGGGTTTTCTGGACAGATACACTGTGATGTCAGGAAGCCCAGAGAAGATTCTGGAGCATCTGCTGGAGACAATGCGACTGGACATTCATTTCTCTGACCCAGGTACTGCACCTTAACATTCATCGCTAAATTAGATAAAATTAATTAACTTAATTAATCTACTTAAGCTATATGTGAAAGGAATAGTTCACCCAAAAATGTACATTTGCTGAGAATTTACTCAGGCGTCCAAGATGTAAATGTTTGTTTCCTAATCAGAAAATCACTTGCTCACCAATGGATGCTCTGCAGTGAATGGGTGCCGTCAGAACGAGAGTCCAAACAGATTATCCACACCACTAACTGAAAAAAAAATGATACTACTTTTTTAAGGCAAGTGGTTGCAAACATTTTATGCGAGCTAGATTTAAATAAATAAAAAATGTTGAAAGTTTGTCAACTAAATTTGTTTTGTTTAAGTGTAGCTAAAATAAATGGATTGCAACCACTTACCTTAAAAAATTAAGTAAATTCAATGAAGAATTTTTTTCAGTGCTCCAGTCCATCAATTAACATCTTATAAAGCCAAATGTTGCATGTTTGTATAAGAAACTAATCCATCTTTACGACAGTTTAACTTTAAACTCTTGCTTCTGGTCAAAATATGAGTCCATAATCTATAATAACACTTCCTCCAGTGAAAAAGTCCATCCACTCTTGTCCTCTCACATCGAACATCACCAATATATTTGTTTAGAACTGTTTTTTGCTTGTAAAGAAGTCAGAGACAGCTTTATGGCCAAGTATGTTTGCACATACAAGGAATTTGTTTTAGTGTCACAAGCTTCCAGTACACAGAGACAAAAATAAATACAAATAAGATGTATTAAAAAACACATATACTGTATAAATATAAATAAACCGCACACAAAAAATGAATAAACTGTATGTACAGGTGTGCTAATGAGAAAAAAAAGAATAGGAATAGAAAAAAACTAAGTTGTAGGGATGTACAAGGATGTAGGGTGATAAATAAGTGTTCCTGTAGCTCAATTGGTAGAGCATTGTGCTATCAAGCGCAAGGTTGTGTGTTTGATTCCCCGGTAACACATGATAGGTAAAAATTGATAGCCTGGATGCACTGTAAGTCACTTTGGATAAAAGTGTCTGCTAAATGCATAATTTTAATTTAAATAAGTAAAAGTTTATTGCACAAACTTTAAGAAACTGTATATACAGTAGTAAAACTGTAAATAGTGCTTGATCTTTGCATATTTCTCTCCTGATTCAGGCGACACAACTTTTTTTATTGGCGTAAGCAATGTTATTAATAGAGATCGAGGACAGTTTGAAGTTAAAAACATTTTAAGGATTGATTTGTTTCTTATAAACATGGTACTTTTGGCATCATAAGATGTTAAATGATGGACTGGAGTTGTGTGGATTGTTTGTGGATTATTGTGATGTTTTTAGCAGCTGTTTGGAGACTCATTCTGACGGCACACATTCACTGCAGAGGGTCTATTGTGGATCAAGTGATGAAACGTTACATTTCTTAAAATCTGTCTTGAAAAAAGAAACAAACTTGGATGGCCTTAGGATAAGTAAATTCTCAGCAGATTTTCATCTTGGTTGAACTACTTTTTTAATAAATGTTTATTAAATCTGCAATATTTTTTATCCAAAGATCCAGCTCTTGATGATTTTGCGCTCATGCATTGCGTCTTCATGCCCAACAGCCAGCTGTGCCCCGCCCTTCTGGCCCAATATCCTTCTAGTGAAATCAATCAACCAATCAGCTCTGTCTATCTCTCTGTCTGTCTATCTATCTGTCTGTCTGTCTGTCTGTCTATCTATCTATCTATCTATCTATCTATCTATCTATCTATCTATTTGTAATTACACTGATTTTGTATGTATGGGTATGTTTCTTAGCGTGTGTGTACCTACCACTCTCAGGCCTCTCAAGGCTCAGAGCAGGAGCGTCTAGACTACTCTGTTTCCAGCAAGAGACGGGTGCTCAGCTTGGCTCTGCGCTGGGCTGCCCTGCAGGGCCACCATCTGCTGGAGGATGACACCGCGCTCAGCTTCCTGGAGGTCATAAACATACACAAACACACACATGCTAGCATAGAATCACTTACCACCAGTCTGCATGGTGATATGATAGTAGTCAGATGACACCAAACTGACTATTATGCATGCTAAATGTGTTTTGTGTGTATTCAGGAGCTGCATGGGTTTGCAACTAATGATGCAAGAGTTTTGCGTCCACTGAAGGAGCTACTTCCTGAGCTGGAGAGGATCATCAAGCAGTAGTAGGTTTTTTAGTGGGTTTTGTATGTGCCTTTTGGGCTGTTATTATTAGTTTAAACTGAATGGTTAATGTTACTGATGTCAACATGGGTTTGTTCATTTCATGTTTCCAGTCCAGATGATGCACGAACCTCTCAAAAAAAGGTAATGTAGATCTGCTTTCTTATACTTTATTGTTTATAGATCTACTGTATAGCTATATCTGTGGTCTAAATTGGATTGTTTTAAAAAATGATAAATATTTTGCCATGTTCATATGCATTTGGTTGTTGTTATCTTAGCATAAAGTCCTGCTGCGACAGTTCAGCTCTGGAGAGGAGCGGCTTGCAAAAAAGCAGCCAATAAGGAGCTTTGATGACAGTGAGTATGCGTATGTATATATCTATTTGAACAGTTTAGAACTTTTAAGAGAAAAAATTGAAACAAAGGAAAGTCATGAGAGTAAAAACAAATGAACACGAAATATGTTTCACTATTTCTGTGTCACAAAAAATTTGAAGAAAATAACCTGGAAAAAAACCTGGATAGATCATTTTCCAAATTTCTGAGAATGTTCCCTGTTAGGTGGGATATAGAATAATTTTTTGGAATGCTGAATGCATGAATGAATGAATGAATTCGATAGTCAGTTAAATTTCCTGTCTCCTCATCTTTGTCTTTCCGTGTGTGTCTAGTTCTCCTGAAGGTGTACTGCAGCGATCACACTTACACCACTATTCGTGTTCCTGTGCTGGCCACGGGGAGAGAGGTGACCGCAGCTGTAGCGGATAAACTGGGATCCACTGAAGAGCTGCTTTTGATAAACCTCAGTGCATCTGGAGGTGATCTACACACACACACACAATCTCATGATGAAATATTGGTTGCCCTTAGAGATGTGACAAACAAATACACTCAGAACTTTGTAGATATTCAGCCTTTTTGTTGCTCTAGCAACATTCTGTACTGAAGCACTCTGTTTCTGTATTACATAATCCACTTCCAGATCAGTTTCAAATGAAACCTTTCAGAAAGTACCAGCAGAACTGTAAATCAAGTAATGGGTTGAAGTTTATGTGATCGTCTAAATATTAATGATAGTAAATAAAGTGCATGAAATCTATAATAAAAGGTATTAGGTGTTGATCTTGTGCAGCTGTTCAGAATGTGATTTGTGGTCTGGGCTTTATTTCTGTGCAGAGAAGCAGATTTTAAAGCCCAATGATGTATCGGTGTTTCAGTCGCTAGGAGTGAACGGCCGATTGTTTGTCTGCTCCAGAGAACAGCTTGATTCACTGGTGAGACCAAATGTGGAGTATTTTGACACTTAAAGGAATAGTTAACCCAAAAATGAAAATTTACTGAAAATGTATTCACCTTCGGGCCATCCAAGATGTTGATGAGCTTGTTGCTTCATTAGAGCAGATTTGGAAAATTTTGCATTATATCACTTGCTCATCAATGGATCCTCTGCGGTGAATGGTTGCCGTCAGAATGAGAGTCCAAACAGCGGATAATTACTTTGCAATAATCCACAAAACTCCAGTCCATCAGTTAATGTCTTAAAGTGAAAAGCTGTGTGTTTGCAAGAAACAAATACATCATTATGGCATGTTAAACTTTAAACTGTCAATAAAAGTCCATGATCTATAATAACACTTCCTCCAGTCAAAAAGTCCATCCACTGTTGTCCTCGCATATAGAGATATTTTCTACAGTTTTTGCTTGTGAACAGTTCTTGATCTGTACATATTTATCTCCTGATTCAGATAGAAGAGATTGCTTTTTCACTGGAGAAAACAATATTATGGATAGAGAACTATTTTAGCCAGAAGCAGAGGTTTAAAGTTAAACGCATCTTACTAATGTATTTGTTTGCTATAAACATCTCATCTCTCATCTTGACGGCACCCATTCACTACAGAGGATCCGTTGGTGAGGAAATGTTCTAAGGCTAAATTTCTTTATTAGTTTCTTCATAGGAAATATGTTCTGATGAAAAAACTCTTGTTCAACTTGGATGGTCAGCACGTGAATACATTTTTTCCAGATTTTTATTGTACATTCAGCTTTAGTGAGCATAACAGACTTCTTTCTAAAACACCTTAGTTATTCAAAAGTGTACAAATATTGAATATTGAAATATTGATTATTTTTAATTTGTAATTGTGGAGTATGTGTTTGTGTGTATTTAGTAATGACACTGTGTGTGTGTAGAATCCTCTTCCAGAGCAGGACGGTCCCTCCACAGGCTCGATGTCCAGTTTTGAGCTGATGAGCTCTAAAGACCTGGCCTTCCAGATGACACAATATGACTGGGAGCTTTTCAGCTGTGTACATGAGGTAAAGATGCACATACACTGACACACGCACAAATGATGTTTTTAACCCACAAAATGTATACTTTGTCTGTGTGTGTGTGTGTGTGCAGTATGAGCTGGTGTATCATACGTTCGGACGGCAGGCGTACAGACGCTCTACAGCAAATCTGGAGCTGTTTCTGAAGCGCTTTAATCAGGTTCAGCTGTGGGTGGTCACAGAGGTTTGTCTGTGCGGGACGCTCAGTAAACGGGTACAGCTACTCAAGAAGTTCATCAAGATTGCCGCCCAGTGAGTTCTCCAGCACACATAATTTAATTTCTCCAGAACTCATGATGAATTTGCACCTGATTTAAGGCATTGCATGTTATACTGACTGATTTGATAAGCACTTTATATATGTGTGCTGTGCATTTATTCCCACAGCTGTAGGGAGTTCAAGAATCTGAACTCTTTCTTTGCCATTATTATGGGCATGTGCAACCCAGCAGTCAGCAGACTCAGCCAGACATGGGAGGTCAGAAAATAATAAGCCTAGTATAATATTATATATATATATATATATATATATATAATATTATATATATATATATATATATATATATATATATATATATATATATATATATATATATATATATATATATATATAAAATGTGCCATATTCTTTTAAATGTATTCTTTGTATTCAAATTTTCATATTTTGAAGTGTCTATACCATTTCCAAAATCCATTAATAATTTTTCCCCCTTTTTAGAAACTGCCTAGTAAATTCAAGAAGTTCTACGCGGAGTTTGAGAGTTTACTAGTGAGTCTATTTCAAACATTTTAAATTCTAGCTCTCTCTTCTTAAAAAATATAAAAAAATTATTGAGATGCATTATTTATTAAAGTATGATTTAGCTCTCTATCTAAAAAAATATTTTATTATTGAGACGCATTGTTTATTAAAGTATGATGTATGTGTTGCTCTCAGGATCCATCCAGGAATCACCGTGCATACCGCCTCACTGTGGCTAAGATGGAGCCGCCAATCATTCCCTTTATGCCTCTCCTCATTAAAGGTGTGGGCGGGGCCTAGCCCCAGTATTCTTAATGATAAATACTGGTTATCACAAATATTATATCATGACATAATGACATTTCTACTCTTTTCAGACATGACATTCACTCATGAGGGGAACAAGACTTTTATTGATGGACTGGTGAACTTTGAGAAGATGGTGAGTCTCTTACTGTCATCTCTGTAGGTGTTGTAGTAGTACACAGACATTTTTTTTATTATTTTTAATATTTTTATTTATCTTTATATTTATTTCAGTTTTAGATGTAATTGTAGTAAATGTACTTCAGTAAGTTAGCATTGAAACATTTCTCATTTTTGTTTTGAAGTTTTTCATGTAATGTTTAGACTTTATTTCATCTGGCCAGCTAGAGCGTATGTATTTATACTATGTTTGTTTGTTTGTTTGCAGCGGCTGATTGCTAACACAGTCCGGGCGATGAGGCACTGCAGGAGCCAGCCGTTCAGTGAGTCATCTACACACTAATGCTCTTTTTCATTTCTCTTTATGCCTTATGAGCTGCCCTAGTTATAAAGCTACATCCCAGAGATCAGTCAATCACGTCATATTCATAACAATCTGAGTTTAGACAATCTGGAAAGCAGAACTGGCCATGTCTAGAGGTAAAAGAGAATGGATTGCCATTAAATCACAACAATTGTAAAAATATCCAAATATTGTAAATATAGTCCCATAAAAATTTATGGTCAAAACTGGCAGCTGCGGTTGCCAGAAATTTAAAATACTGAGACAATGTTTACATTATGGTCCTAAATGGCATACTGGTACTTTATAACTAATAGCTGTAGGTTAATTAGTAAAAGGTTAAGTCAACCACATTTCATTGTGGTTCAGCAATTACTAATGGAAGTTTGACCCTGTTCCCTCCTCCATCAGATGCTGAGGTGTCTCCAGCTAGCAAGAACCCACAGGAAGTGAGGAATTACGTGCGTCAATTGAATGTGATTGACAATCAGAGAACCTTATCCCAGCTTTCCTTCAGACTGGAGCCGAGACGGGGCTAAAGACCAATGCTCAGACTTTTTCTCTTGTTTTCCATCCCTCTCTCTCTCTATTTGAAATACATCCACTGTATATCCAGTTTACAGTAGAACTCAATATTACATTGATCAGCTGCTAGAGCAGCTGAATGCTGACTGTATGTGCTTTCACTGCCAACTGAACTACATGTGCAAGATGCATTCTCATAAGTATGATTGTTTGTGTGCGTGTGCGAGTTGCATGTTAATGACTTCAGTCAGCATAAGAGCTACCTTGAAAGTGTGTGTTTGTGTGTGTGTAAGCAGAATGCACTTGGTAAAAGTGTTCATTCTTAGATCCAGTTATGTGAGGCCCTTGTTCATTCCCATGATACAACAGTGTAAACCTGCTGCCTGTGCTCAAGCCTGCATTTCTACGATCCTACGAAACCTTCAGAACAATCCTAAAAATAAGAGTTTAGTACAAGCTACATATCATGCATACAAAAAACAGTGACACAATGATCGTATCCCCGCCGCAGAAAATGAATCATTGGTACTCTGTAAAACCATCCAGGCCTCAATGTCTTGTGGTATGTTGTTTTAAGTCATATAAATGTCAGTATTCTGGCTCAAGGACTATTTTTTATCACTGGTTAAATTGTGTGCTAGTAACTTACCTCTCGCCATAGCCTGTAGCATTATTGAGATCATTTTGTACATTGAGTTATATTTTTGGATATGGTTATATGGTTGGACCCATTTTGCTAAGTTATCATAATCGGTCTGAGAAGGCCTTTGTTTGCTCTCATCCTGCCTTTTGGAAAGTGAGACGCTGTGTGTGTAGGGCGCTTATTTTCTTTCAGGAAAATGTCTACGCCTACCTTGTAAATGGTATAATCTAAATAAATGTATCACTGAACACTTGGTGTTGGTGTGATTGGACTTTTCAATCCAAACAAGTGTTTTCCTCTCGTTTCCTCTGTTTTATGTATTCTGTCTCTGTTCTGTTTTGCTCTTATTTGTTATTTGGGACAATAAAGGGTTAGTTCACCTCAAAATGAAAATCCTGTCATCATTTACTCGCCTTCATGATTTAAAACTTATGGATTTATTTCACCAGAGGAACACAACAATAGTTAAATGAGTTAAAAGATTTTTATTTTTGGGTGAACTAGCTTAACAGAACAATATATACATATTGAACAGAAAAGACTATTGCCATAAATGAACAAGTTTGCACTACCGTGCGCTGGTATGCAAGTATGCTAATGTTAAAATATATATCAGTTCCATACAAAACAATATGAAATATCTAACACAGTATTGCAACTGAAAAGTACAGATGAAGATTTCAATGCAGTATTAAAAATATTTATAGACTTAACTGATACAGATGAGATGTGTATGCTGACATGGGGTCATACATATGTATTATTATGTTATATTATTTTTCATCAAATTTCTGAATGCACATAAACTGATACATTAAGTGCTTCATTATTTAATTAATATAATTATTAACACACCCTTTCGTTGCTTCTCTGTATCCGTGTAGAGGCGCTATTGTCATTAAAGTCGCGACACCGTTATCTGCGCTCAAGAGCAGAATAATTCTACTATGGCGAATTCTTTGCTAATAAATATTAATTACGTAACATGACGTCTGCCTATTGCGTTTATCTCATTGGCTGAAATGCTGCCGCTAGTAGGAATCTTAACTTGGCGGGTCATGAATATTAATTAGGTTACGGTCTCTCCCGTGTGGTTGCCGCTTTACGTCTGCTTGAAGTGATTAATATGTTAATATCCATAAGCCAAGCCTTTACCGTAGTAGGATTCATAATTTGTCCAGCCCTACTCGGGGTCCCAAGCGAGTGTCCTCTTATGGAAGTGCGGTAACACGAGACAATGAGGCTCCGCAATGCATATTATCTTATGACTGGGATTGTTGAGAGAGCGACAGGCGGACCGCACGGAAACACGACTACAGGTACGAAACCATGCTTTTAAATGTTAACTTTAACACACATCATGATATGTTTTAATGGTAACATTATTTGCTTTATGATTGCGTGGGATGAGATTTAACTCCGCAGCTGATTTTGCTCTTGTCGTAATGTTTTTGAGTCGTCTCCAGAATTATTTCAAAAAATACTGCACGTTGTCAAAAAGTGTTTTTAAGCATTTAAAACGTTTTCAAAGTTTTTAACACGAAGTGGAGGGGAACTGAAATTAATAAACCATAAAAAAATAACAACAACAACAAAAGTTTACAAAATTCCTTCTCAAACTCATACATGGACAGAAATTATGTGGAAATAGCCTACTACAAATGAATGTTTTAACTTTACTCTTTCTATTCCCATGGCTTCTTATTTGCTGTTTATTTGCATAATTAGTATAGAAATGTTTGGATGTTCTTGGCAATGGATCAAGTCAGAGGTATGAATGAGCCGGTTCCAGTTAAGAATAGTGACACATTTGCCTCCTGTTGCCTCCTGGTGTCACAGCCAAAGGGCCACAGTGATGATATGCGGGTTGTTTTTAGAGACTGAGCGCTCTTTATGTGAGAGACTGAGCAAGGGACATAGATTGGTCACTCTAAACCGGAGAAGACAATCTGAGGTGAGGTCATAGATTTCAGGGAAGAGAGACGCTTCTGTTAGTAATGTATAAGAAACCAGACCCCATTAACAACAAATACAACAACACAAGCATTTACTACATTAAAAGTGAAAGTTAACTTGAGCCTGGTCTGAATGTGAAGTACTCAGCAGTGCACTCTTCTTGGATTGGATAAAACTGGCAAATTCAACCAGTGTTTATCACACCCGGTTACGTCGCACTTAATGGTTAGTTGACATGACAGTATGGTTAGTTGATGTTAAAGAGTTACTGCAATATACTGCAGTGTTACTAAGTGATATTTCATTTATAACAAAATATTTTTGTGATTTTCCATAACCTCAAACAGAGACAAGGGAAATATAAATATATACAAATGTATCTTATTTATTAATTATACAAATATATAATATTAATAAAAATACATTTGTCACATGGCAGGACTTTTAAGTTAAATGCAAAAGGTTAATACACACTTAGTTTATTGTTCTTCGGTTTGTGACAGTATCAGAACCCTTTTTTTGTGCTGAACCCTTTTATAAAATTCTATAAAGAATTATGATTTGAAATTAAACCTTATTGGTGAACCTTAATGGTGCTATAAAGAAATGGTGCTTTTCAAAGTTGTAAATTAAGATTAATTCAAAATATCTAATTGAATTAAATTTTACAATTACTGGAATTGTGAAATTTACTAACATTTTCAGTTTTTAAGTAAATCCTACTCCTAATCCTACTTTTCAGTATATATTTTGCAGACCATGTAACATAAGCCATATCTAGGTGTCAGAATATGCTAGAGATATATAGGTGCACTCTTTTGAGGCATATCAGATTATCATAGAGACCTGGAAAATCATGGAAAAATAATCAGGCCAACATTGTGATGGCACGTTCTGGTTAAGCAAGAGACAAGTTATTAATAACCGGTTTATTGACTCGTTAGTTCTTCGTGGCTGCAGCTGTAAGTGCAAACAAACACATCAACAAGTGTATAGTCATATCAGCGCTTCACTTCGTTTATTCCTCTGCGCCCAGTTCAATAAACCATAATTAGTTCAGAATTAAAAACAGATGGTTACATTCTCCCTAATCGCTCTTATTATGATCTCTCCTGCTGTATAATTAAAAGATTTGTATTTTTTATTTTGTGTAAACAGAAATTTCTAATCTCTATTTCAACAGCAATCTCAAACATTACAGTTGTTGTTAAGCCCCTTCTCTCTCGTTTGTCTATCCTTATGTTCTCATAATTCCTGTAAAATAAGACTGGGGTTTAGTGTAGACAAAAGTGGCAGGAGTCCAATAGCGATGTAGTGGAGAACACCGAAGTCAAATACTTACATTTACATTTACATTTATGCATTTTGCTGATGCTTTTATCCAAAGCAAATTACAGTGCATTCAGGATATAATTTTTTTTTAAAATTTTTTTACCAGTTTGTGTGTTCCCTTGGCAAGTATTGCAGTTATGTGAACATGGTAAAGGATCACACTGTAAATCATACGCAGGGGCCGCTCAACACAACTCCTCTCATGCTCGGATTGCTTTAGAATCATCATAATTCATCAACTTTACAGCAGGTTTCAATGCATGGTTGTGTAGCATTCTGCTTTTGAGATGTTTTTAAATAAAAGAGTGCTGCAGGAATGAGTTCTGTGTATGTATATGTATTTAAATTTAACACATGAAATGCTTGACAATAAATTATGTTCTTTTTTTCGCTACAACATTAAAAAAAGCTACAGTAATACCCCACTTGTGATTTTTATAAGTTGTCGTGGACATTAAACGCCATCATGCCGAACAGGAAAACTTAGTCTTGTTGTGTTTATACTGGCACTCTTGCAAACTATTCTGAATGAAAAGTTTTCAAAAAAATAAAAATGAAGATTGGTGACATTGAAGTCATGTGACCCTGGTGTAGTTTATAGCATTTATTGCTTGACTATTTTGAATTACCTATTATTTTTATATTTTCAGTGTTCATTTTGAGAGTAGTTACTTTGTTATGTGCTTTAGACATTTTTTATAATTATATATATATATATATATATATATATATATATATATATATATATATATATATATATATATATATATATATATATATATATATATAATTTTTGCTTTAATATATTTTTGTTCAGTGTTGATTTAAATATTTTTAGTTAGCAACATTCCAAAAGTTTTTTAAGTTTTTTGTCCAGGGCCTGCCCACACAAGAGGTTTGTATCAACAAAACTAAACAAAATAAATAGAAGACTTCGAAGTGTAAATGAAATCTGCCAGCACAAATCCTGATAAGCAAAAAAGACATTGCAAACTGAGAAAATTAATAGTGGATGTCGTTTAAATAAAGACTTTTTAATACTTTTAATTTGAAAAATACTGTTATTCTATCTCAGTTTATATCTTAGTATTATAAAAAATAATCTATGACATTGTCCTGATCACTTAATTGGCCAAATATATATATATATTAGCTTTGTCTCTCTCTTTCCTCAGCCACAGTGAATGTCAGTATGAGATGTCGTCCCTCAGCGCTAGCTTCGTTCAGATCCGTTTCGATGACGTCCGCTTCCATGAGAACTGCGGCGGTGGGAGTTTTGGGAGCGTGTACCGGGCACACTGGATCTCACAGGACAAAGAAGTGGCTGTTAAAAAACTGCTGAAGATTGACGCTGAGGTCCGTCCGAGTTTTTGAATAAGTCAAATCAATTTTATCTTACAGTACACATTGTTTCGGAGCAGCTTTACAGAGAACCATTGTGTTTATATTCATATCTAATTTATGCCTTATAGTCACGTTTAGCATTGGATGATAAAATAGCTTACATTTTGCAACAATATAAACAATCAAGCTCTTTAGATTAGCTATATTGCTTATATTGCTTTACTAAATACATGAATGCATATATGTTTTTGTCAGGCCTGTTTGAAGTGATAAACACAATTTTGTTTAGCTGTTCATGCACAGTTTGTTTTAAAAGTCTAAATATGCATTCTAAGCAAAATAATAAGAAAAAAGCAGTAGATCAAATCAGCATGTCCTAGTATTCACTGTGCATGCAGGCAAACAATACTGAGATGACACACTGCATCCTTTGAGATAATGGTAAGTTATTAATCAAATTCACTACATAATCTAAATGTTGAGAAAGTTGGACACAGTATGTGTGTACATAGCCAATGTTACATCATTTCCTTTATTCCATCCATTTGTCAAACTTGTTTATTGTCATGAGAGAGGGGGGGTGTAAAGATGACCATCTCTTTTTCCCTTCATCTCTCCCCCGCCTTTCTCAGTTTATCTAAAGCAAATTTGATATACTGTAAGTGTAAAATGTAGCATCTTTATGTGGGTTTGCAGGCGGTGTGTGTTACTGTCAGTATTGATGCATGCTCAGCAGCACTGACAGAGTCTGTTCCACTGTTTACCGGAGTTTAGCAGCTTTCCTGGCTGAAGCCATTCAGTTCGAGTCCCAGCGGACATGTCCCACAATACTGCTAATGGCTCCATGTTCACGCACATTTCTAGTGTAATATTTGACCTTGACATACTGTAATGAAAAAATAGTTTTATGACATTGATGCAGCACTCATTTGAGCCTGAGTGTTTGACCGCAGTCTGTGAATTTCACCTCTGCATCTGTTTTCTTTTTCTTTTTTCCTTCACCTCCTCCAGGCTGAGATTCTGAGTGTCCTGAGCCACAAAAATATTATTCAGTTCTATGGAGCCATTCTGGAAGCGCCCAACTTTGGCATTGTCACAGGTAATAATAAAACGTGGTCTCTTTTTGTTTTATAAGCAGTTTTTATTGGTAAAAGGTTTCTCTTTAAATGCTCATAAGATAAAAAAAAAAAAAAGGTTACTAGGTATGTCTCTTGGCCATTGCGCATATCTTTAAATCCGAGATTCCAATATATTATGTAAAAGTATGGAATTCGATTTTTTCCCTGGTCTGGATAAAAATAAAAAATTGAAAACAGAGTAATATTTACTATAGGGTAATATTTGAAATATTTGTTTTTCAGACTATTGCCTATGGAAGCTCGACTTTTAGCCAGACTAAGCTTATAGCTCACAATGAGGAATTTTTGAATTCTGAGAAAAATTGCGAGAAAATCTGAATTGTGATATAAACATATTTCATTCCAAGCATTGCAAACAAAAACAGAATGGCTAAGAAGTATCATAAAAACTAAGAGAAAAAAGAACTGAGAGAAAAAAGTTATAACTGTGAGGTATAAAGAAAAAGAAGTCTGAAATTTGAGTTTATATGACGCAATTCTAGCAAGAAATAAATGTGAGGATTGTGAGATAATTTCCTATTTGGAATTAATTGTCCCTCTGTTTTATAAAATATATAAAACTAAGAATTTTTATGACTGAATAAACTCAAGGCACATATTTTCATTACGCAAAAAAAAGAAAAAAATGCAAATTATAAAGTGTATTAGGTTTCTTTTAATAATGGAAGCCCATGTTAAAACTAACTAAATGATTTCATCAGTAAATTTATAGTATAGCCAAATAATTGACTCTGGGCCATTGAATTATTGGGGAAAAAAATGCACACCCGAAGTGGTGATGCAGCCACGACGCAATTATTCCACTTATACAACGGTTACCACACCTCAAGACATCATTCAAATGATGTATTTAAAGGGATTCATCCGGTTTTTAGATTATTTCTTCTGCATCTCATCCAATGCCTCTTTTGTTAGTTCAAAAACATCATTTTAAAGATGGAAACGTAGCCTTGAGCCTTTGATAGCATTCTAATGCAGTTATTAATTAAGTTATTAGAAAGAGAGCGAGAGAGACAGAGACACACAGAGAAAGAGAAAGAAAGAGATAGAGAGAGAGAGCTTGTGTGAAATCAGGCTACCTCTGTGCGTCCCTCAACAGTGTTCTGCAGCAGAGTCTCTAAACAGCGCTGTTATTACCTCGCTAGTGAGAAATGTCATTTGCATTTACTTTCATGTTGTTTTTGTTACTCCTGTGTGCTGTATCGTTACTGTATGCTAAGTTAGCTACGCGAAGTGATATTGAACTGTAATGCGGCCAAGAGAGCTGCCTGGAACTACGTATGCTGTGCATTTCCCAGAAAATAATTGCACACCTCAGAACGTTCATCAGCCAATCAGATTCAAGCATTCAACTGCCCTGTAGAATAAATGACAATATATTATAATATATTCAAAAACTGATCACCTCCATGCCATGCTGCATTGAGGCAGTAATTAAAGAAAAAGTAGCCCTTACAAATTATAGAGTACATGTACACTAAATGAACATACTTTCCAGAAGGCCATTAATTCACTAAAAATTTATTTTTTATTGGTCTTGTGAAGTATTCTAATTTGTTGAGATTTTTGTTAAATGTGAGCCAAAATCATCACAATTAAAATAACCAAAGACTTAAACTACTTCAGTCTGTGTGCACTGAATTTATTTAATACACGAGTTTCACAATTTGAGTTGAATTACTGAAATAAATCAACTTCTTCACAACATTCTAATCTATTGAGATGCACCTTATGATTTACAATATATAATAGTTATTTGAATATTTCTTCAAATAAATGTAATAAATGACTTACAGTATGAAATTAAAAGATGTTTGCAGCCATGCAGTGAAAGTTTATCAAACAACCCGGTAGTTTTAATAAAAAGCTGTGTATTAAACTTCTGAAAGTTAATCTGTTATTTGATGTGCAATTAAAAGATTTCTAAATGATTTAGAATTTTGAATAATTTTGAAATGGAAAATTGCACTAATCTCATTGCTGTCTATGAGAAATCGCTAAGATATTATAGATATATTCTTTGTGATTATTTTATTCCTAAACTATGCCCCTCTTGTACCCTTCTTCCAAAAATGTAACCACTGCTTATTGTCATGTTGTTGTGACTGTAAAAAGCTTTGTGGGTGATCAGGGTGTGAGGATAATTCATCAGCAGGACAGACGCACACTTATACGCTTGCACAGTTGTCTTGCCATTTTTTTAAACATCCTATTGTGATCTTTGTCTCCAGGGATGTGAATGCGCTTATGAGCAGATTTATGTGGCCTAATCATTTCTCGAGAGCATGTCTGTCAGTGGCTCTGTCAGCTGGGTTTTCAGTAAATCTAACGCCTGTGCATGCTGTCTTTCTCTGACTTCTGCTGCCAGCATCTGCTCCCTGCGTGTCTGTGGATGTGTGCGTGTGTAAAACAGAAGCCCTGAGCTGTATTTTTCTTCACTCGAGGGTTGGTGATAGATGATCTCATGTGTTGATTGACATCTCCACATGAGACACGCTTTTCGCTTGTTCAGCTTGTCTCTCACTCTGTAAAACTGGTTACAATGACAAGCAATACACACAAATGAGTACTTTTTGTTCGGCAAGGATGTATTAAATTGAAGTGATATTAAATAATTTTATGTATATAATTTTTTGCAATTAAATGCAGCCTTGGTGAGCACAAGAGACTTTTGAAAAACATTTTTAAAAACCCCAAAATGTTGTTATCATCTACAGTACAGTATAAATCAGCTCCACAACATTTAGTTGAAACTTGTGGTGATATGTATATGGTTTGTGTGTTTGTATTGTAGAATATGCCAGCAGAGGATCACTGTATGAATATTTGTCCAGTGTTGACAGTGAGGAGATGGATATGGATCAAGTAATGACCTGGGCGATGGATATTGCTAAAGGTACGTGCCTGTATGAATACATGTGTTTATGTAATGAGCTCAGTCACATTTTCCTTATGAGCTAATGGCTGGTTCTGTGATTTGTTTCTCTGTAGGAATGCATTATTTACATGCCGAGGCCCCTGTGAAAGTCATTCATAGAGACCTGAAGTCAAGAAATGGTGAGTTCTTAGCTGTGAGCAATTTCACATGCAAAAAATGCAAACATGAAGATTATACACAAATCACTGTTTTCTTTTCTCTCCATTAGTTGTGTTAACTGCGGACAATGTATTAAAGGTATGCTTCCTGTTTTTTATTCACATCTAAATATTCATAGTAAAGTCTTAGGACTTAAAGTGTGTTTAAAATATGAAATTGACAGTCCCTGCATAATGCAGTTGTTTTTTTTCGGTTTCAGATCTGTGATTTTGGAGCATCTAAGTTGGTTTCTCACACAACGCACATGTCTCTGGTGGGCACCTTCCCTTGGATGGCTCCTGAAGTGATCCAGAGTCTGCCCGTCTCAGAAACATGTGACACCTACTCATATGGCGTGGTCAGTGCTTATATCTGTCGTATGAATGTGCTGTGATCACATTTTTTTTTTTTTATCTCTGTGTCCCTGTAATTAAAAACAAGGTTCATAAAATGAGATGTACAGTATGTACACACACATGGCTGTTGTCAATATATGCTTGACTGACACAGGTGGCATAATCTGCATGCCGTGTTGTTCAACCCATATATGTTTTTGTTTGTGGAACATGCCAGTTTTGTTGTAGAGAGCAATGCCAGGACATCTGTACAGTTCTTGTTTGATTTGTGGTTGGTCTTGCAGGTATTATGGGAGATGCTGACCAGAGAAGTGCCATTTAAAGGTTTTGAGGGTTTGCAGGTGGCCTGGTTGGTGGTGGAAAAACACGAGGTAATACACAGTATCCCACAATCCCCTTAGTGTTCTTTAGAGAGGAATGCCATTTCTGTAAATGGAATCTGTGCCCAGAGAACTCATTCAACTTCTCATTTATCACATTTTGGTCAATTTTATCATGCTTTCAGTTACAAATAAGACACAAAAAATATTATACAAAATAGCCAACATTAATTAGACTGAACTATTTTAACCAATTGAATTAACTTTATAGTCCATTTAGAATCACTAATTCACTCACTAGCTATGTTTACATGCACTTATTTTATTCAGTTTGACTGAATCCAATTCCATTTCATATTCTGAAAGTCTCGTTTATGTGAACCCCAAACTTTGCAGCCCAGTTTACATATTTGTTTAGATGTGCATTACATGTATTCTGAATAAAAGCCATGCGTTACACCCAGTTGCCATGTTCAGAACTGGAGAGCTGGTCATTTTAATAACACATCTGTAAAGAAAGCCGACATGTATGTCAAAGACGTAAATTACATTCTTAAGAAATATGTATTATTATGCATCATGGGACTGCACACGTGTGTAAGGTATTCTCGAATCTGATTGAGAATGTAGTCAATTTCAAGCTTTTACATGCTTATTTTTATCCTGTTGATCAGATTATTTCAGATCTACCAATCCAATGAAAATGTTACAATTATACATATGCAGTGCTTCCTAAGACTTTGACCTGAAGAAGGAATTTTAGAATGCTGATGAATTTTGCACTGATCCACACCTAATGATAATGATTTGGAACTTTCATGTTTCTTGTTCTTCCTGCGGGTAACGGAACAGTATGATCATAGATTCCATTGCTTGCTTCAGTTGGTTATTTATAGCGGGCTGATCCAGAGGCTTCACTCTGTATGTGAACAAGAACCCCTGCAACTTTTATTGAGCTCCGGCATACATTAAAGAACGTTAAGATATACTGTGGTTCTCTCCATCGAGTGGAGATGGGATGAGACCACAGTGGTTTTAGGGCTGTAGGGGGTATTCAGGAAACCTTTTAAGATAAACATCCCAGTCTGAGACAGAGGAAAGGGAACAAGTACTTACAAGAGAAAATGTTGGCGAGGGGGAGTGGGAGAGGTCCAAAGATGGATGAAAAGATATTTTGGTTTTATGTTAAATTCCCAGTGGGAAGGCGCAGTTTCCATTCTGTCGTGGGCTCATGATTATGTGGTGCGCCAGTGCTGTTTGTCAGATCTAATACTGTGACGCTATAGCTATTGGACGAGCCACTTGGACAGTATTAGACTCTTACATGTGTGGCTTATCAAATGGGATTCGACAAGTCTCCATTACAGCATCTCTCCTCACATGCTCTTAAAGTTCCATTATCTTGAGTGAGAACTCCGTTTTATCACTTAGCCGTGTAAACAGCGGCCATGTAAAAGCTCATTGTTAAAAACTGTTATTATATATCAGACTCTTGGAAAATGGAGATATATGCGCCATATGAGTTGTGATGTAAACTTAGCCCAGAGGAACGCTTTGCAGCAGTTGCTTTTGGGAGCTTAAACCGGACTAGTGCTAAAATTAGAATTTGATGTAATGGCTGCTATAATGGGTTTTCGAAATGGATTCTAATGTGTGTGCATATGTTCCAGAGGCCGACCATTCCCAGCAGCTGTCCCGCCAGCTTCGCAGACCTGATGAGACGCTGCTGGATTGCAGAGCCCAAGGTACGTGGTGGGACAGAGCCGAAATTCAGCACATATGAGGATAGGGTTCACTGGAATCCTATAAACTGTTTACATTTAGTCATTCAGTAGATGCTTTTATTCAAAGAGACTTGCAAATGAAGAAACATCACAAGCAGCTGTCCCTTCAAATGAAGTCTTAGTGAAACAGGAACATCTCCACACTGAGCCTGAAAAAACATACTAGGAGAAAAACATTTTTCAGCAGGTGGAGAATTAGTGTATTTTTATTTATTTCAGAGAATGGTGATTCATATTCAAATCGTGTTCAAAGTATGCCATTTATTCTTGCTGACCTCAGTGTGACCTCAAATTTCCTAAACATTTATAGTGAATAGGTATGTGTGTCGAGGGTTTATGACCTAACATTTTAAGAGCTAAGTGACCAAAAAAAGGAGAGTAGATGAGGTTTTTATCATTTTAATGAATGCTTGAACTCAAACTTTGATTTAGTCTGTGTATTACAATGTGCTGACGGATGATCCTAATAAACACGCTCTTTCATCTCCAGGAAAGGCCACAGTTCAAACAGGTCCTGAGCACCCTAGAGACCATGAGAAACGACAGCAAACTGCCGCGCCAGTGCAACTCCTTCTTACATAACAAAGCAGAGTGGAGGTACATACAGCCCAGAACTTGCTGACAATTTTTAGTTTTTGGAGTCTTAATGTACTGGACACTTATGAGGTGTTTATATAATATAATAATTGAAGTTTTAAAAGTTTGGACATAGTGGTATGAGTTGTAAGAGCAAAAACAAATAGAGGAAACGGACACAATGAATGCTCGACTTCAGCAGAGCTGCAGTGCATGAAGGGAGATATGTCAGAAAAGAACTGAGAGGAATGGAAAAAAAGAGTGAGGCGCAGAAGAGGGAGGAAGAGGGAGGGTGAGACATTCTGGAAACACTCCTCATGAGAGTGGTAGAGAAATCAATTCTAGCAGGAGGGAGGTTTTGAGAGTTTGTGTGGAGAGAGTTTGGCAGGGGCTGATAGGACTTTGAGGGCAGAGGGGTTGAGGAACACATAAACACATACCTGTTTATTAATAGCCTCACTAAAGGCTTTGTGTGTGGGTCGTATTGTTTAGCGGACAGTGCCACCTGCTGGCACAGATGTGAATTGCAGACAGCTGGGGGGGGGGGGGGGGGGGGGTTAGGTCAAAGGTGCATTTTGAATTGGCAATAATGATTTTTCCATGTTTTTTGTACATGATATACGTGTGTTGTTAAAACTTGCTGTGTCTCCTGTCTGTGAGGTGTGAGATTGAGGAGACGCTGGAGCGCTTGAAACAGCTGGAGAGGGAGCTGAGCTGTAAGGAGCAAGAGCTGGCGGAAAGAGAAAGGCGACTGACAGAGTGGGAAAACAGACTTATGGAAAGATCCAGATCTTGCACTCCTGTGAGTCCTCTTCATTCTGTGCTCAAAACAACAACTCACACTTCTGCATCCTGTGTGCTGCATAGTACATAATACTGCAATCCAGAACGGCAGAGTTTGAGAATTACAGTATTATATTATGAGTCCGTTAGATGCCACTAGTGGGCCTTTACCTTTATTGAGTGTGTCATTTTTTGCACCATTTGTGGTATCAAACAGAATTATAATATAGGCTAATAATAATGAGGATCTCATTGAGATTGTCTGAGATTGGACAGACAAAACAGACAAAGAGTCTTACCCAAAACTCTGACTGAGTTAAAGTTGCTGTGTTGGGCTGGCCTGGATGTTTTGATAGTGTCACAGTGGTTATAATTTCTGCTTATAATATCTTTATCATAAATTATATCTGGACTGTTCGTGACCTATGAATGGCTTACTCATATATAGTTGTCTTTGCATTTTAAGCTGAGATACTGCAGGACAAAGAAGAAAACATAGAGCTACACTATGGGCTTCATTCATGAAACACAAGCAGAATGATTATTTTGTGCGTGTGTGTGTGTGTTTGTGTGTGTGTGTGTGTGTGTGCTCTTGTGTTTGTGACATATCAGGACACAACTCTGTATAATGACATGGGTATGACACAGGTATTACAAGGAGAGGGTGACTTATGAGAACATAACCCATGTGCCCATTTTTCATAACGCTTATAAATCATACAGAATTAGTTGTTTTTTGAGAAAGTAAAAATGCAAAGTTTTCTGTTAGGGTTAGGTGTAGGGTTGGTGAAGGGCGATAGAATATACAGTTTGTACAGTATAAAAACCATTTAGCCTATGGGATGTCCCCACTTTTCACAAAAACAAACGTGTGTGTGTGTGTGTTTGTGTGTGTGTGTGTAAATTGTTAAGTCATTGGACTGGCATACATTTTTGGGATTTATGAAAATGTTCATATTTTCAAAATGTTATTTGGTACACAAAACAATTTACACCTGCTCCCAGCAATGTATAAATTATGTGTAAAACATCCAAACGTTACATTTTTTTGATAACACCATATGTAATATAATAATATTTTGCAAATTGTTTGCCAATATAGCTAGGTAATCTGCTTATTAACATATACACGTTTAACTATCGAATCTGAGGTTTGTGATTCTGGTTTTCAGAAAGGTCCATTTTACACTCCAGTTACTCTGAATTTATTCATATATTTGCAAATGTTTTATGAATGAAGCCTGTAATTTCAATCAAGAGTTTATATGACACTCCAATGCATAGTTTTTAAAGTTGTAGTATGCTGACATTGTTGTGTTTTCACGTGACCTTGCAGCGGTCTGAAAAAGTAGGAAGTTGCACAAAGGGGTAGTGAAACTTCTACAAAGTCTGGGCTAAAACAAAACTTTTCAGTGTGTGCACCATAAGAGGTAGTGTGTTTTGAGTGTGTGGAGCAGACTGCATTGAGAAAATCTCCATAATACAGTATACACAGTAACATAACCTTGTGAGAAACAAGTATGCTTTAACATATATTTGTTTTATATTTGTAATTACATATTTATAATGAAGTCGCAGTTTAGTGTGTTTAAAATATATTAATTTTAAATTCAATATTGAATACCACTTTACAGTACTTTACTATCATAATACTTTAATAAAGTACTTTGCATGCACTGTAGCGTTATTCATCACATCAACACACACTTCTTTAAAGCCCATCTTTTGATTTGATATTATTACATACTTTATATACTTTTAAGTGTACATACTTGTTAAAAACAGTGATTTTTTGTACATTTTTTTAAATATACTTCTAAGATTACTTAAGACAATTATGTGCACTTTTAATGCATTTATTATGCCTTGTTATGAACCTTATAATGCATTGTATGATTTCACGAATAACTGTAACCACAGTTATAATACTTATCTATTAATTGTTACACCTTTAGATAGTATTATGCCTTGTTTTCAATGTTTGTTAAACAAAATTATTTATGAAAAGATATAATGCATCACGCTGTACGTTATGAATACCTTTATTATGTATTATACATAAAGGCTTATGTAAAGGGTTTTAAAAATCATAGAAAAATGATGGCCAGAAAGAACAGGAATGCGGTTTCCACTGAAGTATATTTCCACCTTTAATTCTAATGTCTTTCCGCAGCTGTTTTCACATCTTTCCCCCTTGGCGGCCACTCTCAGTGCCGAGTCCTTCTATGAGGCTCACATGGAGGAGAGCAAAAGCTCAGAGGTCAGCTGTCAGATTTCATCAACCTGCAGTAACGGTGATCTGGGCCAGGCCAGCCTACAGAAGCTCATGCTGGGGTTCGGGGACGTCTTTGACATGGATATGAACATTCCCGGTGGGAACCTCAGCCAATCAGGGATGCAGTTGAACATGCAAGCAAAGAAGAATTCCTCCAAGTCCTGCAGTGTCCGTGAGGGACGAAACCTCAACATGGCCATCACCATGGACGACTTTGGCTGGTCCGACGATGACAGCGATTAGTGGAGGGCAGCACGGTACGATGGGGTGGGGTTAGATGGGGTCAGAGCCGGTCCAAGGTCAAATATTGAGAGTCAGAGCTAGCAAAATCAGGAATTAATAGGTTAAACTGTAACGATTGATCTGAATTTTTTTAAAGATTGTAGCACCCATGTGTGGTTGGTTTCAGTGCAAAAAACATGCATTACTTGATCCAGAGCAAAATATTATGCTGCCCTGTTAGCCGTAAGGCTGCTGATCTGAATAAATAAATAGCAAGCACGATGAATGATAATGCGTTGTAATTGGGAAGATACAGTGTACTGCATAAATGCCCATAAATGGCAGGATTTACCATTGGTAAAAAATTGACCTCTGAGCTAGACAGCAGATCATACTGAGATTTCCCCTGTGAGACAGTAACATTTACACTATTTATAAAGTGTGATGTGAGATTTAATGGGATTTCTGAAGCTGTGTTTTTGTAAAGCCCTGAAGTTTTTATAAAATAAAGGAAATACCTCACAACTTGTGTGAAATGGGTCAAACTAAAATGGAACAACATATGTAAAAAAAAAAATGTATTAAAGTTTATTGTTTTTCAAAAAAAATTGGATAATAAGATTTATATATATATATATATATATATATATATATATATATATATATATATATATATATATATATATATATATATAATATTGTCAATATTAAAGGAATAGTTCACCCAAATAATAAATTTATTTTAAAAAATAAATAAAAATGATATCGCCATTTATACATCTTCAATTTTTCCAAAACTGTATTTAATTCAGCTGTTTGAGCACAAAATAAGATATTCTGAAGGTTGCTGATAACCAAGCCATTAATGGTAGCCATTGACTTCTGTAGTATGGGAAAAAATATATATTATGGTTAATGGCTACCAACATTCTTCAAAATATCTTCTTTTGTGCTCAACAGAAGCAAGAAACCTAGCGAGGTAACTCTTTAGATGAGGGAACACAATCACTATCAACTGAGTCCCTCAGTGTATTCTGAATTTGATGCTTATTAATAGTTAATAAGGTGGTTGTTAAGTTTAGGTACTGGGTCAGATTAAGGGATCTGGAACATGGTCATGGAAAATAAGCCTAATAAGTACTAATAAACAGCCAATACGATAGTAATATGTATGCTAAAAAGCAACTGGTTAATAGTGAGAATTGGACCTTAAAATTAGGTGTTACCATTCAAGTATTATTAATGTGTTAATTTGAAGTCATCCTACACACTCCTGCAAGTTCATATGCAGTAAAAAGCAAAGAACAATGGCTAAGCAACTCCCTGGCTTTGTGGCTGTAACATTTGCACATGCTTGTCATCGGCCCACATGACTTGTTTAGCAAATTTCTGGAGTCATGTGACGAGCATAACCAGTCCTTTAACTTGTTTTTATTTTATTATTATTATTAGCTCGGGATCTAGACGGCTGTTTCAGCCTCTTTGCTGGACTGACAGATAAACTGAGAGCAATCCGGGGTCAGAGAGAGCACAGAGGCCCACTTTGTATCGTACACTCCATGAGCGCTTAAACCACGACTGCACTCTATCCATATGTCAAACAGGCACAAATAGACTGACAAGCTTACAAAAATTCATATTTCTCTGCCAGTACTCCAAGTTATGATTCTCATAGACTGTATAAACAGTACTTGGTCTGGTAGCACACAGTTGTACCTTGTGTATACATAGGTCTCTTTGTGTGTGTGGTTGGATCCAGATCAAACTCCTTCCACATTACATATGCCTAAAACTAAACTCTCCACCCCCCACCAATACTATGGGGGGCAATAATCTGCCAGGGGCTTAGAATTAGGCACAATACCGGCTCTCCTGTTTCACATGCAAGACAAAACACAACATCTTTTAATCCGTAAACTATATCCAAAACAGGAGACTGGAAAAAATTATTCTACGTCGAGGATAATACGTAGTTTGGTTCCATGGCATTGAATTTAGAGTAATATATGACTCAAACATTTGCACGTTGGACTTAATGTAGTTTTCTGATGATTTTGAAGATTTACAGGATTTGGTTTGAACGCTTCAAATGATTTTTGCAGACATACAATCAGGGCTGAGGGAGGATGCCTGGATGAAATAAAAAGACAAAAGGCATCTACTTGATAAAAACACCATCCCCTTTAGAGTAATATATATATTATGTAAAACTTACCATGCAAATAAAATTTTAACATTCTCTAAATTACGTATGATAATACGTAAACTAAATAACGGCGATTAGCCAATCAGAGCTCGGTACTGTAACAAGCGGAAGCAAGTTTTCATCATTTTTCGCGCAAAATGGTTCAAGTTCAACTTTTGAAGTTCTTTAAAAAGAAGACAACAGAAAAAGGTATGATTTTTACATGATTATAATTTTAAGACATTCCCCGACATTATGCTATTGTGCTGCGTGTGTGACGGATTGAGTCGAGTCCAAAAGCATTCACTGCGAGATGAAGACTGTTAAAATAGACTTCCATTTTGATTCAAGCGTTAAAAGAAAAATATACCCATGTATGAGATTTTACGTTTTTATGTTCCCTGAACAAGCAATGTACTTTTCTGGATATCTTCTATTATTTCTTCGCGAGCGCAAATGTGCTGATTTTATACAACACTGCATAGTAACACAGCGCTTGGTTTCTCCAATGAATCACATTTTGAACGAATCGAGTCATTCAGCTGTTTCGTTTCTAATTAAATCAGCCATTTTGAACGAATCTTTTACTTTAATGATTCAATAAATCATTTATTAAAACATGGACTTGTTTCCACCTACTGGCGGTTTAATTGTGATCATTATAATTATCCATAACATTCCTAAACCAGACAAGGTCTCCAGCACAAAAACACATTTAGCAAAATATTGACCAAAAACCATCCATTTCAGCCGCCAGAAGGGAAAAAAGGGTTATAAATAACAGTTCATTTAATAATTTTTTCATCAAATAAAAACCTTTAGGGAACACATATTGAAATCATTATGTAAAATTAGTTATAGTGATCACTATTGCTATAATATACCCCCCAGTATAGTTCCATTTGCATACCTGTGAAAACCTTTTCCCCTTTTCTCTTACCATTCATGATTGCTTACTATAATAAATAATGTACTATGTCAGCTACTTTAAGCTGTTAAGTTTTGGCAAGTTCATTGTCTCAGTCATACTAAATCATACTTGGAGACAAAAAAAAAACAAAACAAAGACAATGGCAACAGATTAATTACACCTTTTATTGAAAAGGTTGAGCTAAAGGAACATTTTTATTTCATGGAATGTGGGTTTATAACAGAACATTTTCAGATTTTTTAAGTCAGGCATGAGTTGTCTTGGTTTTACAAGGGTCAGCAAGCCCTCAGTTTAATACTCTTCTCCTTCTTCATCCTCTTCTCCGACGCTGTCTGTTCCCACTTCTTCATAATCCTTCTCCAGAGCAGCCATGTCTTCTCTGGCCTCTGAGAACTCACCCTCCTCCATTCCTTCACCCACATACCAATGAACGAAAGCTCTCTTGGCGTACATCAGGTCGAACTTGTGATCCAGACGAGCCCAGGCTTCAGCGATGGCTGTGGTGTTGCTCAGCATACATACAGCTCGCTGCACCTTAGCCAGGTCTCCTCCAGGAACCACGGTTGGTGGCTGGTAGTTGATGCCAACCTTGAATCCAGTGGGACACCAGTCCACAAACTGGATGCTACGCTTGGTCTTGATGGTGGCGATGGCAGAGTTGACGTCTTTGGGAACCACATCTCCACGGTACAGCAGACAGCAAGCCATGTACTTGCCATGACGAGGGTCGCATTTCACCATCTGATTGGCTGGCTCGAAGCAAGCGTTGGTGATGTCAGCAACGGAGAGCTGCTCATGATAGGCTTTCTCTGCGGAGATCACTGGGGCATAGGTGGCCAGAGGGAAGTGGATACGAGGATACGGCACCAAGTTGGTTTGGAACTCGGTCAGATCTACATTCAGGGCACCATCGAAGCGCAGGGATGCTGTGATGGAGGAAACGATCTGCCCAATCAACCTGTTGAGGTTTGTGTAGGTTGGGCGCTCGATGTCGAGGTTTCTACGGCAGATATCATAGATGGCCTCATTGTCCACCATGAAGGCACAGTCGGAGTGCTCGAGGGTGGTGTGGGTGGTAAGGATGGAGTTATAGGGCTCCACCACAGCAGTGGACACTTGAGGAGCTGGATATACAGCGAACTCAAGTTTTGACTTCTTCCCGTAGTCGACAGAGAGCCGTTCCATTAGGAGAGAGGTGAACCCAGAGCCGGTGCCACCACCAAAACTGTGGAAGATCAGGAAGCCCTGGAGCCCAGTGCACTGATCAGCCTGCAAACAAAATACTGAATGTTAAGATGGGAAATATATAAATTATAATAACTATCACAATTATAACTAAATTCACTGATATTTTATAACCTAGTGACTAGTATGTTTTGGGGTGAACTTATATGTTCTGTGAACTTCCTAACTAATATCTACAATTTATAGAGAAGACAGTGGCAATAAGAGCATCTTACCAGTTTGCGAGTCCTGTCCAGCACCAGGTCAATGATCTCCTTGCCAATGGTGTAGTGCCCACGGGCGTAGTTGTTGGCAGCATCTTCCTTACCAGTGATCAACTGCTCAGGGTGGAACAGCTGGCGGTAGGTACCTGTGCGCACCTCATCTGAAAAAAGTAGGAACTTCTTTTAACTGCAAGCTAACCAAAACACCTAGAGTTGCTCCAAAGCTCAAAATTTTACAGCTGGGAGGGAACAAAATTTATTTATAAGAAATAATTACCAATGACAGTGGGCTCCAGATCGACAAAGACTGCTCTTGGGACATGTTTTCCAGCACCAGTCTCACTGAAGAAGGTGTTGAAGGAGTCATCACCTCCTCCAATGGTTTTGTCACTGGGCATCTGACCATCTGGCTGGATCCCATGTTCCAGGCAATACAACTCCCAGCATGCATTGCCCATCTGGGCTCCGGCTTGGCCGACGTGCATTGAAATACATTCACGCTGTAGAAAGAGAGGGAGGGGGGATTATTTGCGATCATGTCAATTATATGTCTTTAAATGTATCAAACAAGTGGCCTTGTTATAGAATAAAGTCACTGCACATATGTTAACCCCATGGTAAAAAGAGGCCACAGCAGATATCTAGATGCACACACTATGTCCATAAAGGAAATGGTGCAGAATGACAGGGCAGAATGTTTATTACTTTCATTTGGAGAACTGTTGAATGGTGCCTTTGTTTGAATGCATTGATGTGACAGTATACATTGTTTTCACTGTAGCATTACAAATTCCTAACATGAACAACAAGGCATGCTATAAGTATGGACTTTTCCTTAACTGACAATGTGTCTTATGTTAGAAACAAGCTCAGTGGCGAGTAACAGGGAGTACTGAACAAGATGGCCCGTTTCCGAAGATCAATTGGTCATCATGTGGATCAATATGTCCATTACCAGCTCCCTACTAGCCAGGCTGCAGCTGTTCCAGTCATTTTTATCTGCATGAACGCATGCAGGCTTAAATGCTGACCAGGCACATAGGATAGGGCGGGTGTAAAATACAGCCATTTTGTTCTCTTTTTTGTTCTTACTCTCACAGTACTGCTCTTTTAATGCCATGTACTCATTTTGTCATATGAAACACATAACGATAATTATTTATTCAGCAGTGTTTCTACAGTTAAATTTAAGACTTTTTAATACCACCTCTCAAACACAAAATATCCCCACAAAAGTACTGCAATGCTGAGATTTTTGGTGGTGAAAATAGTTTATACTGAAGCAATATTTTTAATCAGTGTTCTATCAGCTTTTACATCCTTAAATCTGCCAGATTTGATTTACCTTTACAAAGGGTTATTTTTTTTTTCTTTTTAAATTTATGCATCATCTTTCATGACAAATCATTACAATTGTTAAATAAATTCAATATAATCTATAGGGCTGTTTCTACTCAGATTAAATGTGCTAAATTACAACTGCAATAAATAATTGTATAAGACTGATGTTTTAAATACATACGTTTTAACATACTAAACCACGAGTAGGTCACGGTAAATCACTAAATGAGTGAGTCATTTGGTTCATTCATTTCAACCGAATCATTCAAAACGCTGAATCATTCAGTAACAAAACACGGCCTAGTGATCCCTTGAGAATGTGCGATACTTCTGCTGTGATCTTTTTTTGTTAGTGAAACAGAATAAAATAGTGTAACAAAAACAATATTTATCCGGTCGGGCAAGTAAAATAAAATGTTTTAATTAATGTTAGCTAGAATGCTGGTCAGCTGTAGCTCAACCTATATTATTATTAAGAACATTTATAAACAAAGAAGGTAACGTTCCTTCGACCTGTATTCTGCTACTGCGATTCTGTGTGATGATGCAGTAACTACCGTTACCGCGGGGGAAGAAAAAAATCCTTGGCCTGTCCAATGATTATAAACGGTCATTATGTCCGTCAGACTGGAGATATTTTATCGGTAATGTGGACAGAAATATTTAATACTCGTCAAATCTGAGTTTAAAGACATTTTAAGGCTTTTTAAAAAACAGCGATGTAGCCAAAGGGCAGGGCTGGGCCCCTCCCCCACCCATCGTGTGACGTTAACACCCAGTTTTCTGTATTATTCAGTCACAAGAAACGAGTGGAAGAAAAAGGCGCGATATCTGATCGCGCGCCTTAACTGGAGACTTTAATCCGAGTCTTTGAAATTCTGACGTGTCTGCTCCTCCACCCTCTCGCGCATCGAACAAAAAAACAAAGCTACTCCATTTATAACGCTTACACCGTTTCTGAATATGTAATATATGTATCTTATGAGGACGTTTATAAATTTCTACATTAAATTGTTTGGGCTTTTGCTGCTTTCTCTTTGTTCTGCGTGTCTTTATAAAGTGCGCCAGACTGGCCACAGCCCTTGCCGTTGAGCGCGCGCGCATTGGTCTTGCGACCGCCCAATGCCCTAAATACTGTTAAACATCACTAAACACCAAGATTAAACGAATTAACATATATTCCGTAGTGTATTTAAGACATAAGGTGCTTTACATGTTATAGAAAACTCACTTAAGTCATTTCGTACTAAACACGTACATCTCAGGATGAAAAATAACGGTTTCCTGACAGAAAATAATCGTCTGTGCTATTTACTGAAAATAGACGTGAAGTTAAGACTCACCATTTTGTAAGATTTTCCTTCAGACCGACGTTAAGGCTCGGAGAATGAAGGCAGAATTGCTGCGGAAGGGGCCAGGCTACTTTATATAACGGCTCGCGACCGGATGGAGGAGAGGCGGGGCTCTGGCTGCTCTCTGGCGGGAGCGGCAGTTAGCGGTCACGAGAAAGAGGAGGAGGGTACATCTGGGTGGAGCTTGATGTGTGAAGTGACCAATCAGAGAAGGATTGAGAGTGGATGCATGGAAAGTGCCCAGCAGAGCCGAGTAGGCCTACAAGGGACGTTTTTATTTTATTTTATTTAAACTGTAAAAAATATAAATGAACAACAGAAAACAAAAATACACATTTACACCATATGCAAATATTGGATACTAATAAGTGAGGCCGTTTTTAAGATATATATTTAATAATATCCACTATAAACCCTAATCACCACAACAGACAAAGAAAGATGTTAGGTTCCGTTTCAGTCAGACTTACAAGGGATTTAATGCAATTCTGTGAACAGTTTACCTAAAGAAATAGCTGATATATGAGAATCATATTGTCCCGAATTCATCTGAGGGACACAAAATGTTGATTTTTTTTTTTTGTTGTTGTTGTTGTATATATGTTGTATACTATATTATGACATGTAATATAGTTTTTTTTTTACTATATTTGGCAAAGTTATTTTCAATATAATGTGAATGTAAACTAAATGTCAAACCTAAAAAAAAATATACACCACAATGTAATTGTATCATAAATGAGTTTTTTTTTACTCAGAGGAGTGCTCATGGTTGGGCAATAGGCTAAGCTCAGATGAAAAACAGTGTTAAAACTGTAATGTTAAATAATAAGAATAATAGTGAGTTTGAAAGAACATAGAAACTAAAAAGTTTCGAAATAATATTTTATTACTTTTAATGTGATTTTTTTCGAGGTATAAATGGGGTTTTTACACACACACCCACACACAAATATAAACAACTGCATTTTAAATTTTAGGATAGGGTCCCTCACACGAGATCACTGAAGCTTGAAATCCCCTGGTCTCTATGGTTACATTCTTTTCTTTTCTCTTAGCTTAGTTTTTTGTTATATCAGCAAGCTCAAAGCTATTGTTAAAAACATTTAATGTTTCTTTAACTTACACAAAACCTATTGCTTTCACATAATAGACTAATATAAAATGTATTTTCAGATGTTGCTTTCATAAAATAGCAGGCTTTATTTTTGAAAGACACCTAAAGGACAAATCATTTGTGAAACTGAATTTCTTCTAAGTTACTAAAATGTTATTGGCTATAGAAGACCAGAACATATTTAATCAAGTATGAAAACATGTTGCAACCTCACGTTTATCGGTAATAAACTTTGCACTTTGATAGATATATGTTTCTGCTCTGCAGAAAACCTCATCAGATGTTCTCTGGAAGACAGTATTGTATAGTTTTATTTTCACATTAAACACAATGACTGCAATAATGCTTTCTCACTCTTTCCCCACACAAGATTTTGTGGCTTAGATAAGTCTAAATGTTTAGAGAAGGATTCAGCAGAGAATGTCTGGAATGCCCGGTGTTGTTTTTAAGTGGAGGGCTGTACATTTGTGCCCCCATATATTGAAGAAAGAAGCTATGAAAGGGTAAAGTTCAAGTTATACTATTAATGAATGTGAATGTCCTGAATGTGAGATACCATAAAAAGTCATTTGGTTTTAGAGGAAAAGTGTCCTTCTGCATCAGACAGAGTGGGGGAAGATTTGTTTTAAAAGGTTAAATAAAAAGAGCTGTATGTATAATGAGCTGTTAAGTGCTCGATTTGCATCCAAACAGACGATCTTCAATGTAAATTAGACCATTGTTTGTGGAATTTACCTGGTCTGGACTATTTGCAATCTCACCTCACACTGGAGAAAAAACCTTCTTAAAAATGATAAAGTGATACAAATATTTCAAATATATATATATATATATATATATATATATATATATATATATATATATATATATATATATATATATATATATATATATATATATAATAATAAACCCTAACCAGTCCAAGTCCCTTTTTTAACAATTTCCTATTTTTTTTATCCGACCAGAAAGTCATGGCAATTATGTTTTTACATAAACTCATCAAAATAAGTTGAACAATTACAACTTTTTGGACATTATATGAAATCCAACTTGATTTTTAAGTCATTTTAATACAATTTATGTTGAAATCTCTTGAACAAGCTGATTATGCTTAAAAATGTAAGTTAGCAAATTAAGTGAAGTTTTTATATTGGTCATTTTTACATCTGAAAATTTTTCTACTTAAGATTTACTGTTAAAACTTAATTCAACAACTAATATGTTCCAAATTTCAATTAGCTACGTATAACATGATTTTAAACTTCAAGTCTCTCCAAGGGCATCTCTGGCATGATTGACTGATGATCTAAAGGCAAGCAAATTGTGAATGCAAAACTTTTGTTGATTGCTTCCATGGCACCCTTTCATTGTGTTCTCCATTTGCATTCTCTTAGTCTTTAGGCAGTAGAATTACAAAGACATTACACAAGCCGTCTTCAGGTGGCACAGAACCGCCCAGTCTTTTATTCATACCCCAGAGCACTTAAACCAAGAAAACGAAAGCTGTTAGCACTGTGGTTAGCATGGTAACATTTAAACCTTTTAGTCACTATAGTAACTGTTGTTAGCAACCTGTTATCTTATTTGCTGATGAACTGTGTTTTATGACAGCCAACTCAGTGAAATAGACAAACAACTAAAAAGTCAATATGAAGTCTTTAAAAGATATCACATTAAACTTTATGGACTGTCATATGCACTTGGAGGTTGGCCTTATGAGTCATGTGGATGATTTGCTCATATTCATAAACTGAACACAGACAAACAAAAACAGAGTGACAACTTCCAATATCAACAATAACAAAATCTGTAAAATATGAAGGGGAAAAAAGCACATAAACTACATATCAAATACGGCTTTCAAATGACAATAGGAAACATAAACAATATTTTGTTACAGTGAAAATACTGCTTTGAAAGCTATCTGTGATGTTTCTTGACAAGATTGTGTAGGGATTGCTTTAATACTCCTCTCCTTCTTCCTCTCCCTCTTCTCCGACGCTGTCTGTTCCCACTTCTTCATAATCCTTCTCCAGAGCAGCCATGTCTTCTCTGGCCTCTGAGAACTCACCCTCCTCCATTCCTTCACCCACATACCAATGAACGAAAGCTCTCTTGGCGTACATCAGGTCGAACTTGTGATCCAGACGAGCCCAGGCTTCAGCGATGGCTGTGGTGTTGCTCAGCATACATACAGCTCGCTGCACCTTAGCCAGGTCTCCTCCAGGAACCACGGTTGGTGGCTGGTAGTTGATGCCAACCTTGAATCCAGTGGGACACCAGTCCACAAACTGGATGGTACGCTTGGTTTTGATGGTGGCGATGGCAGAGTTGACGTCTTTGGGAACCACATCTCCACGGTACAGCAGACAGCAAGCCATGTACTTGCCATGACGAGGGTCGCATTTCACCATCTGATTGGCTGGCTCGAAGCAAGCGTTAGTGATTTCTGCAACGGAGAGCTGCTCATGATAGGCCTTCTCTGCGGAGATCACTGGGGCATAGGTGGCCAGAGGGAAGTGGATACGAGGATACGGCACCAAGTTGGTTTGGAACTCGGTCAGATCTACATTCAGGGCTCCATCGAAGCGCAGGGATGCTGTGATGGAGGAAACGATCTGCCCAATCAACCTGTTGAGGTTTGTGTAGGTTGGGCGTTCGATGTCGAGGTTTCTACGGCAGATATCATAGATGGCCTCGTTGTCCACCATGAAGGCACAGTCGGAGTGCTCAAGGGTGGTGTGGGTGGTAAGGATGGAGTTGTAGGGCTCCACCACAGCAGTGGACACTTGAGGAGCTGGATAAATGGCAAATTCCAATTTTGACTTCTTCCCGTAGTCAACAGAGAGCCGTTCCATTAGGAGAGAGGTGAACCCAGAGCCGGTGCCACCACCAAAACTGTGGAAGATCAGGAAGCCCTGGAGCCCAGTGCACTGATCAGCCTGCAGGATTACATGAGTTATTTCTGCAATCACTGGCCAGGATTGTCAAAATTTTGACCCCAAGATTTTCTTACCAGTTTGCGAGTCCTGTCCAGCACCAGGTCAATGATCTCCTTGCCAATGGTGTAGTGCCCACGGGCGTAGTTGTTGGCAGCATCTTCTTTACCAGTGATCAATTGTTCAGGGTGAAACAGCTGGCGGTAGGTACCTGTGCGCACCTCATCTAGAAAATCAAATTGCAGTCAGATTACTCTTGATTCGATGCGCGCTAAATTGAGGGAAAAAATAAAGACACTTCTTCACTGTAGAACTGAATTATACAAAGATGTTTAGTTTCTTTACCAATGACAGTGGGCTCCAGGTCAACAAAGACTGCTCTTGGGACATGTTTTCCAGCACCAGTCTCACTGAAGAAGGTGTTGAAGGAGTCGTCGCCCCCACCAATCGTTTTATCACTTGGCATCTGACCATCTGGCTGGATTCCATGCTCCAGGCAATACAACTCCCAGCATGCATTGCCCATTTGCACACCTGCCTGGCCGACATGGACTGAGATGCACTCACGCTAAATGACGTAAGTGAGCAGTATGTTTAAACCAACTAAAGCAAAAGTCTCTTGGAAAAAGGAGCTTTCTATTTAAAAATTTTTTATAACACAAACCCAAAACCAAAAACCAAGACAAGCAAAACTGAAACAAATTAATTGTTGACAAAAGCAGACATAAAGACTAAGACCATTCATTAGAAGTCAAGTACATTTGTTCAGTATTTTAAATAATGCATCAGACAAATAAATCATTTAAAACACCCTACCATTGTAGAACTTTCCTCTGGCCGACGTCAAGAGTCCGGTTGAGAAGTGTTGTGTATGTTCCCTGGGACAATATCATCACTATATAAAGAGCAAGCTGATGCCACGGTAACATGGTTTGTTGTTAGCAACTTAAAGGGTTAAGCCCAATTATGTGAATGTCAATCATTAATGACCATGGTGCACTGAACAAACAGGCCTAGTCACATCCCAGTGCTTCTTGTTTCCTGCAAAAGACACTCTAACAGGCCAACACTCGTCAACACACCCACAGCCATTAATATTTCAACCTGCACTGGTGGATTACATCTTTGGTGAGGTTTATATCACCGGTGTAAGGTGTTCTAACAGCATTAAACCTTTGACACTGTGATCAAACCCTTAACTCTAAAGGCCTTTTGAATGAAAACTGTAATGATAACTATATTAGCATCCACGCCAACAGACAATAAGATTATGTTTATTCTAAATGCTTAAAAGTTAAATAGGTCTTTGTTGGCTTGCTGTCAATAAACAACAACAACAAAAAAAAAAATCACTCTGAGCGATAATTCCAGCAATACTGAATGTCTGTCATTATAGGAATTGGAGCCATTTTAAAGAATTGTGGTTATATTTAGCATTTTTTAAACACGGCATGTAAATGGCCTTCACTGCTTTTGATATGGCATGTTTTTTTTTACTGTTGTCTTCTTCATGTGTTTTAGCGTTATGTGCATGTATCCAGTTACACTCAAAAGTCTAACAGCCAAATCTACTTCTCTAAAAGCTCTTTCTCTTTGTTTCTGTCTCTACATAAGTGGTGCAAACTGTCCCCAAGCACTTGTCATATCTGTACACTAATTAAGTCTAAGCTATTGTTAACCGTCTGGGTGACCATGGAGCCCAGGAACAAACATATCTGTTCCCAGACTGTTCCCATGACAATAAATGCACATGAAACATGCAATCAAGTCAGACTGTGGAGGCTGGAGCCTTTGTTTAATTGTTACTAGCAGTTATAACCTGTGTTATGTATTCTGAAGTTCATAGACTTGCATATCCCATAACAAAGGATTGATGATGTGAAATGAACAAAAGGACGCTTTATAAGTTCAGTATCATTTTAATTTTAATATGCTTTTTGAAGGCTTCTTGACAGGGTGTTTCTTACAGAGAACTGCATGTTAAGACAGAGTATCCTAAGCTACCAAAATGAACTTTCTGTTGAAATATATGTTTCATGTGCAACATCTGAGATTTAAATTTCAGAACCTTGACCATTCAGATGGAGTCACTTTCAACATTCACACGGTTTTCATTCAGGTGAATAGAGACTAGACCTCTTGCAGCTGTTTGCTCAAAGGCCTGATAAATATTTCTTTATTCAAAACGATTCAAATATAGAGCTTACCAGGCAAGAATATTATAGCTCTGATGTAAACAGGTCAGAGAGAGAGATTTACATACACACCGACAATGCCAGAGTTGACAATACATAAGAGTTCACAAAATAGCAATTAAATTACTCTACTTGGGAGATTCTACACTGTTTTGGCAAAAGCAGATTTCCTGTATATTTGATAACAGATTAAGCATTGAAACGGCCCGATTTTGTAGCATTTCAACCAGGTGCTAAATGTGCTGAATACTGAATATTAGTCACTGTCATTTCTCAATGATGCAGTGCCATTATTTATCCTGATATAATTAACATAGAAACAGAGATTAACATAGAAAACTGAATTTTAAAAATATTAAAAAGAGACGTTAGCGTACATATTACTACATATAACCAGATGCGGGTGCAGCTGAGCACAATTTTGCCTTTAAAATACAAAATTCACTGGTGGAGTGATACTGTTCTCTCTCAGTAAAGTATGTGAATAAATCTCGCTCAGTTCATTCAGTGTTTCCACCCTATCAGTGCATCACAGGCTATCAAATAATCTATATTTTTGACATGATTTCCTATTTTAAATATTAGTAAGATCATGAAAACGAGATATGTTCGATCTTCTCCAGTTATTTAAGAATTAAGCTTTTGTGCACCCGTCTAAAAGGAACTATAAAACATTCATGCAACCATGACAATTGTTTAAAGATTTGAAAATACATTGAAAAATGTGTTTCAAGCAAACTGTTGCTCATACAGTACAACTTAGTGGTTTGTCCCATTGCATAATTTTCAGAATCTTTGGTGGCAGATACCCGAAGACCTTTATAACAGAACAAAGAAAAACATAAATATTGTGTAGTTTATTGAGATGAACCCCTCACATGCGGTGCAGTGCTAGAAACCCTATCTAGGAAACAACATTGTGTCCTGTACATGTAGAGCGAACATTGTGTGCTCTACATGTACAGGAGACTCTAGAGATAATAAAACCAGTTAAAGATTCATTTGTCCCTGATTTTTAAGTCAACATTAAATGTAGTTTGCCCTTAGCACTTTTTTCCTGAAATATGTTATATTTCTGAATAAAACAGTATATATTGTATACTGGACTTCAGGACTTGATTGGTTTGAGAGATACTGACAGTGATTTGTGACATCAGCAGACTATGCAGGAAGACAAACTTTTTGCCCACCAGATATTTTACCTTTAGTACAAAAAGTGTATTCTATTTATACTTTGTGTGAAGAGCATCTGTCACTCTTTGCACTTGTATGCAATATGCTATTTGTTTCTATTCATACTTGTGGAAACAGCATCTAACACATTTATTTTACAAGCACTGAAGAATTGTGCATAATAATTCCATGTTGACAACAGAGTAAAAGACTTCACTCAAATACGTTGCTTGATGTGTGTCATATCAGATTAGGGCAAAAAAAACTGATGCTTTATATCTTCCCAAAATGGCCCATTGACAAAAACCAATCAAATCGGCCCCAGTCTGAATTGTGTTCATGGCCATGTTCACACTGTAAAGTTTCAGGTGTGACAACCCAACAAAATACTGGACTGAATCCCCTAAATTGTAAATTGATGTGTGTACTTGACAAAGTGCAACGACTGACACCACGGTAATCTTAAAGTTTTAGAGTCTTGCGTGTTTGGTATCCACTATTTTTAATTAAAGTAATACTACAGCAACCAAATACTCATTGCATTCAACAATTGTAACAAAATCACTGTTGACAGAGGCGTTGTTTATTTTTCAAAGTCTGCTTCACAAAGAATGATCTTGCAGTGTTGCCATGTCCACTTATTAGCAGCATATTTGGGATATTGTGGCCTAGTGGTTAGAGTTTGACTCCTAACCCTAGGGTTGTGGGTTTGAATCTCAGGCTGGCAACACCATGACTTAGGTGCCCTTGAGCAAGGCACTGAACCCCCGACTGCTCCTTGGGCACTGCAGCATTAAATGTCTGCCCATTGCTCCGGGTGTGTGTTCACGGTGAGTGTGTGTTCACTGCTGTGTGTGTGCACTTTGGATGGGTTAACTGCAGAGCATGAATTCTGAGTATGGGTCACCATACTTGGCTGAATGTCACATCACTATTTGGGCTTCACAGAAAAACCCGCTCAATGCTACTCAAAACTAGCCCATTCGCTTTTCACGGGGGCACCACTGCTTTTGGGTTCGCTCATAAAGCGATCCAGTTTATGCAGGTGCAGGTTGTAATATTTGGTTTTATTTTCAAAATAAATCATTTGGATTTTTTTTTCTTGTTTGCTGTTTTTTCTAGCAAGACCTGGCAACATATGCAAATCAAGGCTCTTGGCGTATCTCCTTCCCTGTGACTTTCTTGCACTGTGCATAAAGCAGACAACATATCTAGTTTAAATACATCATTAACATCTAGTTGTTCTCTTCAGTTGTATACAAACTGCGAAGAAGTTTTGTACATGTGGTTGTCACTCCTGAAAATAACTGAACTGTGTGGACAGATCAGGATTAGGCTTTAAAGGATGAACTGACAAGTGAGTTTGACTGCAGTGTGTACATGGCCCATACTACTCCATGAAGTTGTGTAAAACATGCTGCTGCAAATATCATCTAATACCTTTTAATGTTTATTCTTACCCCAAATGACCACAGTATATTGAACAGAGCTTCTTCTTTTTACTTTTTGCTTGAGAAGCCCTTGTTTTTTGAAGATGTTTTATAAAAAAATGTTATCACAGTAAAGTGGTGAGGACACAAAGTATAAGAGTAGTTGATTCTGAGAGGGCTGTTCCGCTCACAGTTTCTGGGTGAAGTTTTCAGGGAAGACTCCTTTAGCTAGGAGGTTTTTATTCTGAAGCCAGTGTGACTCTTTTACGCCCATTACCCAGCCTTCATCCTGCGCACACAAACAAAAAGACGATTAGTCATTGTCCCATTGTATGTGAGTGTGTATGCAAATCTAAACACGGGAGCCATGACTGACCTGTTCATCTGGGTTGGCAAAGGGAAGCACAAGCACAATGTCACCAGCCTTCAGATCAAGTTCATCGCTGTCTGTTGCTCCGTAGTCATGCATCACTTTCACCTACCAAAAATCATGTTAGTGAATTCTCTCTCTTTGTCTCTCTCTATGTATATATGTCTCTCTAAAAGCTCTGTGTTTGTTTGTTTGTGTGTGTGTGTGTATGTATATTTTCTAATCATCAAATAATGAAAAAAATATTACATTTATATTTGGTCATTTGGCAGACACTTTTATCCAAATATTGTTAATTGTATAATAAATGAAAAAAGAAAACAAATAGACAGAATAAAAAAGTATAGAGAAGCTACTGTTAATTTTTCTTTTAAAGAAAACAAGCCGTTTGTATTATATTACTATATATTATAATATCAATAAGATATATTATATTAAGCAGAACTTGCTTTTTTTTTTACCAGTAATAAGAAACGTTTCTTGAGCACCAAATCAGCATATAAGAATGATTTCTGAAGATCATGTGACACTGAAGGCTGAAATAATATGCTGAAAATTCAGCTTTGCCAAATTAGGAATAAAATTATTAACATTAAAATAGAGAAATCATTATTATAAATTGTATGTGTGTGTCTGTGTGTTAGTGCTGTCAAATCGATTAATCGCAATTAATCGCATCCAAAATAAAAGTTTGTGTTTATATCATAAGTCATAAGTAATATAAGGGTATATTTGTAGCATTAGCCAACAATACATTGTTGTGGGTCAAAATTATAGATTTTTTTAATGCCAAAAATCATTAGGATTTTAAGTAAAGATCATGTTCAATGAGGAAATGTTTTAAATTTCCTACCGTAAATATATTACAACTTCAAAGTTCATTTGGACAATTTTATTTTAAAGGCGACTTTCTCAATATTCAGATTTTTTTTCACCCTCAGATTCCAGATTTTCAAATATTTGTATCTCGGCCAAATATTGTTCTATCCTAATAAACCATTAATGAATGGAAAGATTATTTACTCAGCTTTCAGATGTTCTATAAATCTAATTTTTAAAAACTTACACTTAAAACTGGATTTGTGGTCCAAGGTCAAATATGTGTATGCTGTGTATATTTGTTATATGAATATATAAATGCAATACAATATATGCAATATTTATATAAGATTTATATTATACATAAATAGTAATATACACTACATATATTTCTTAAATATACACGTGTGTATTTATATATATACACAGTACACACACAGATCTTCTGCAAACACAAACTTTTATTTTTGTATGTGATTAATTACAAATTAATCAATCTGACATATATAAAGGTTGCATTTATTTGGTCAAAATACAGTAAAATACAGTAATATAATATAATATAATATAATATAATATAATATAATATAATATAATATAATATAATATAATATAATATAATATAATATAATAAATACCACCATTGTAAAGATTTGGGATCTTGGGTTTTCAGTGCATCTCACCTTATAAAGAACAGATGGAGGAAGCTCTGCATCTGATGAGCCATTTGTCACTGTTGGCGCTTCATTCTAAACACAAAGAATAAAGAGAAACACCTTAATTACACCTGATCAACTCAACAGAATAAAACAAACCTTCTATATATAGAAATGAATACCAAAACGGACATTTAGCCTGACCACAGTGGAAACCTGTCACACCCACAGAACAACAGGATCTACTTCTGAGCCATCCTAACGCCATCACATTACTCCACAATACAACCTAAATGATTCTTGTTCCTCTTTACACTTTGAAGCTCCTCCCACTGAGGCAGCTCTGACTCCGCCTCCCAAGCCTGAGCCGCACCACTGCTCCAGTTAGAATCTGCACTACCTGGGACCCTTCCTCGCCCCAGCGCTCCACACCATGGTCCTCCCAGCCTGACTGCGCAGACACACTGTCCTGCTCATCCCAGCGGGGAGCTTCATACAGCTGTACAGCAGAAGCGACCTCCTCCTCCCACTGAGGAGCCTCATACGGCTGCTGGCTGTACGTGTGTGTGGCAGCTTCTTCATTCGAGTCCCACTGCTGGGAGGGGTCTACAGCAGGGGTCTGATCAGGATGGGTCGCCAGGATTGTTTGTTGGATTTTGGGAGGTAAAATAGATGGCAAAAGGCACAAATAATTCTCAAAAAAATTGAATAAATGAAGGAAAAGGTGAAGAAGAGATGTGAATTACAGTTCATTCTAAACCCCCAAAATGGTTATTTTAGTATTATTTGTAGTTTTTTTTTATTAATATTTTGAATTAACCTTTATTTTAAGACTTTCAATTTTAGTAAAATTTAAAAAATATTTGTTGTCTTTATTCATTTTTATTTATTTAATTTATTACTGATTAGGTTTCATTTATTTTTATTTCAGTTTTAGTTTTAACTTAATTTTCAGTTTTACCTTGACCTTGACCAAAAAGCGAGTGAAATCTTTTATTATATAATTCACCAGCTAGCAAGATTGACAAACACAAACCTAAATAGAGGTGCACGTAAACCCCTGAGCTAAGCAAACTGTGCATAGTATTTTTTCTTGTCTACATTAAGATATAACTTTGTTCTTGTGTGTTTTCAGCTCACAAATCAACTGACCTGACTTAACATACTGTGACTATTAAAACTACTGGATGCGGGTTAACTTCTGCTGAATGTCTGTTTGTTTGTTTGTGTGTGCTTTTCTTTCTAATTTGTCATTTCAAAGACTGTAGAAGAATTTCATCCAAAAGCCCCATCAAATGGTTATTTCGGGCTCTTTGAGTGCAACCCTCTGCCATGATCAATCAGACCACAAGAGGTCAAGAGAGACCTGATCCATCACAGCACAAGGTCTTCTTACCTCCCATGAAGCCTTCTTCCATGAGGCAGCACAAATATAATAATACAATAATAAGAATGCAAAGTACGTCTATCACCATGACATTAGGAAGAGAGCTCTCATAAACCCCAGTGACCGGAGCTTATAATATCAGTTTTATTACAGCAAGCATGAGAGGAAAGCATTCGTTAAAGGTGAAGTGGATACTGGAACACCATGTACAGGAGTAAGGAGAAAATTAATATACAGTAATATTCACAATGAATAAGCGCAGAAGAGATGTAATGATGTAATTCAGTGGAGTGAATATAATCATGGTAAAATGTGTCATACAGAGCTGGGAGTATAATACAATTAGTAGCTGAGAGCAAAGTAAAATTTGCCTAAACATTTTTATACACTACCATTCAAATCTGGGGTTTGAACGTTTTTGCTCTTTTGTGCTCATCAAGTCTGCGTTTTCTATTTATATAAAGAAATACAGTATAACCTTAACATTTTGAAAACTATTATTATTTTAAACAACTATTTTCTATGTGAATATATTTTAAATGTAATTTATTCATGTGATGCAAAGCTGAATTTTCTGCATCATTACTTCAGTGTCACGTGATCCTTCAGAAATCATTCTAATATGCTGATTTGCTGCTCAAGAAACATTTCTCATTTTTATCTATGTTGTCCTGCATAATATTTTTTTTGGAAACTGTGACATTTTTCAGGAATCTATGAACAAAGATTTCAAAAGCATCATTGCTCAATAAAATTATTGATTTTGTTTAAATAAATCATACTGACCCCAAACTTTTGAATAGTAGTGTATGTTTTATTCATTTATGTTTTGTATTATTTATTTTTGTCTGTCCCTGGAAATTTTTTTTTGTAACTAGTAGGAATCAAGTTCACATGCATAACATGCGAGCAGCTAATGTGTTGCATGCTAAAGGGGAAACATGCAGAAATTTCAGTCCACTTCAAAATTCAAGAGGCCGAGCTGTTGCAAGCATCTTAGATGACAGCATGTGCTGAATTCAGAACTGCATACTAGCATACTACTCTTACTACTTTTACTATATATTTCCATAGCAGAAATAGTAAGAGCAGTATGGGGTTCCAAATTCAGCAATGGTTTTGCATGACCGTGACCTTCACCCTTTGCCATCCTGACCCTTCCTGTCCTCTGACCCACAGCCGGTGAGCTGGAGCAGTGCTGAATGCTTGCCAAGCATCCAGATCTAAATCCAGCACACTGCACACTGCTGGACCATTACACTGCTGTGCACAGCACAAAACACCAGCTTTACTTCAGCAGTGAAGGTATTCAGTGGAATCACTGGTTTACAGCAACAGAAGATGGTAATGCTGACAAACTCAAGAACCAGTGATACTTCAGTTAATGATAAGGTGACAAGTCACTTTTAGGGTGAAAATGGAAGTTGTATGTGCAAATTAAGGATGGAGAGGATTTATAAATGAAACGGAGATGAAGCCAGGAAGAGAGTGCTTATATAAGCAGGGGAGGGATTCATTTGACCTCTGACCTGTGGATGGGTGGAACTGTTAATGTCAGGCACCACTGCATCTTCAAGCGGGTTAATGGTGTTGTCTTGATTCACCTCCTGAGATGAAGCTGGCCTGGGCGGCTGTGACACCGGCGGTCCTTCTCTGGACTGCCACACCAACACACACATGCAGATACACACAAGCAGAAGGAAAATACATAACACACTGAGGGTTAAAACACCCAATCAGAAGTACTTATTGTTAGCTTGTATGTGTGTAACATGCTTTGAGTTTGCTTAAACTCGATTGTAAGGCAGTTATTGTTGTTATTGTTAACTACAACTAAAATTTAAACCCCATTGCAATATACGATGTATAAATGTATAAAAAAGGGCTTGGTTTTATTTCTGCTACTTTAGTTTCATACAGTAGTAAGACATTATAAACAAACAAACAAACACATAAGTATAACATAGAGCACATAATATCATCAGCTCTCTCACAGTACCTTTGCTGGTGATTTAGGGGGGTCTGACGCTGACTCTGAGAGGTTGTGATTGGCTGCTTCTTCACTGCATGAAAAACATAAATAACTACTCCACTTGGCATTACACGTTCATGAGTGTCTTAACTGAAATAGATCACTAGGTGGAAGCAGAGATCAGTGTTACTACTGCAGGCAGATCGGTGCTCTGGTTGAAATCAATACCATGCACAATTAATGCATTTCACAGACATTCCAGACATGCAGTCCTGTTTTTTGTGTGAGCATGTACACACAGCCCCATGCAAGCAGTACTTTTCAATAACAAACAAGTGTTAGTGCTTTTTTAATAATTCAGCCGTGATTTGCACCAAAAATTCTATTTTTTGTTTTATTTTACAAATGGAGGAAAAACATATGCTTCAAGAAAAAAACTAATGTTTCTCTGACATTTCTTCAGAAGAAGGCCTGAGAGCCAAAACATTGGTTTTTCTTCCATGTAAAAAATAAATCAGCTGGATTTCTCAAATCATTAAAAAGATTTACACACCAAAACAAGACATTATATGAGAGTGCATCTTTAATGCAATTAATGTTGCATAAACACACATAAAAAAGAGGAGCTGTTACCTCTTCCCAGTGTTTGCTGTAGGGACACTTTTTCTGTGGATAATTTTGGGGAGCGTTGGTTTAATTTACAAGGAAAAGAAGAAGTCGCACATCTGTGTGCTAAAGTACAGGAAAGCAGAAGTGTCTATACAGACAGGAAATTTCCCAAGATAAAAGCACTCACTTGGCTAGACGCTGCTCTTCCAGTTTGGTCATAATATCACTCAGATTGTGGTTCAGCTGTGTGTGAGAGAGTGCAACATACCCTGGTAACCAACAACAATAATCGCATTTATTCCTTGTTAATAAGTCTCTTATCATTGGCTCACTTTGCCCATGTCTATGTGAAATTTTTCCTCCAGGCCGGCAACGCTCTGGAATGTGTTAACATAGATGCCAACACGACTGAAGAGAGAAAGAGAAAATGACAAATTAACATCTGTTATGTACTTGTAAAGATGTGAATGTATCATTATGCACGTCTCATGATACAAATAAAGCAGCTGTTTTTTCTGTGGAACACAAAATAAGAATATTTGTACTACTTTTCATTATGATCTCTCAAGCTAAACAAAGGACAAATAAAAATGTAAAAGTATCATAAAAACAGGACTCATGTTATATTGCATGTCTTAAGCCAATAGAGGTCAACAGTTTGGGTCAATAAGACCCTATTTATTGAAAAAAAGTACACTTTTAATTAGCAAGAATGCATTAAATAAAAATGTGACAGTAAAGACATCATTAAAAATAAATGACAAAACAGTTAATTCAAAATGTAAAAATATTTCACAATATAGTTTTTTTTTACTCTTTTTAATCAAATAAAGGTAGCTTAGTGTGAGGAACAGAAATTTAGGACAAAAAATTAAGTTTGTAGCTTGTCAGATGTGATCACTTCAAATTGTTATTACATAGAAAAGAGATGTGTGCAAATATTACAAAATTATCCCTTTGTGTTCCACAGAAAAAAAATAAATCAGAACAGCAGCACACAAAGTTTAGAAAAATGTGATGGTTATTCATTTTTAGGTGAACTATTCCTATAAGATGAATAAGAAAGATAAACAGAGATCATGTCGGGATGAATAGCTGGTTATTACCTGTCCCACAGGGTGGGAAGTTCCTCCTGGAGATCATAATTGATCTCCTCAAATACCTTCTGAGCTCTGCCTAACTCTTCCTCAGCCTAAACACACACAAACACACCAACACACATGGTCATTAGACTAAACCCACTGTAATTTATGAAAATACATATACAAAGACTGTGCATGAATAGACTGTGGACAAATGATCTGATTCCTTTCTACTGGAACCTGCAGAAAGAATTTAAAACAAACATCAAACATTTACTCACCGTATGTCATTTCAAACTGTATTACTTTACTTTGTACTGTATAACAAAAACACTTGTGTACTACAATATAACCAAAGTCCTTTAATTAATGACACTGTTGTCTTCTGTAAAGTTGCTTATCGTAGGTCTAGGTGAATTGTAGGTGAGAAAAATACATTTTTTTAGAGAACTATCCTACTGTTTAGGGTCATAATTGTATTCAGCTAAGATTCATTAAATCAATTTGAAGTGAAAAGTGAAGACTGCAAAATAAATGCTGTTGTTTTAAACTTTCTATTCATCAATGAAGGAACATGAGGAAGCCACGCTGTGAGTGGGTGTGGTCAGTGAGTGGGTGGGTGGGGTTATGCAGATTAAGGGAGGGTTTACAGGCTGAGTGACAGATGAGTCACCTGGCTTCTCGAGAGGTTAGTTTGAGCGATTTGGTGTGCTGTGATTATTCCCTGAGCCCAGCCGGGAGCAGCCTTCTCCACCAGAGCCAGAGGCTAGACGTGCAGCAAGAGACGGTGACAAACACACTCGAGTGCTGGAGTTAGCTCACACAAATCTCATCAAGCAAGATAACAACTCATGCAAATGCACTAATGTGCATACACTAACTCAAGCATATAAACTGAATGCAATACATCAATTACGTATTGTTATAGGGATAAGTTGGTTAGTTAACAAGAAATAAAAGCCAGACCGTACAGCATGCATTAATAAGCTGGAACGAGCATCCGGTACCTTGGCAATTTTGGCCTCATCCTTTTTCTTGCTTTTCTGTATAGATGCAAAATGATGTCTGGCACTGTCAAAATCTACCAGCTTCCTCTCGCGCTTAGCGATGCGAGCCTGCAACGGGAGAAAGAGTCACAAGTCCATCTAACACAGCAGTAACTAACTATGGTAAATAGTCAATGGCTTTAAAATAGTTCCCAGTGTGTTGTTATAAGGTTGTGAGTGTTGCTAGAGGGTTCTTGCTATGTAATGCATCTGCATGCCGGTATCTACATACAGCCAGAACCATACTTCAGTGTAAAGCCCTATTTGAGCAATAATAAATACATTTGCATGGAACATCGTTGATACACCATGATGCTACAATTAGAGTTGGGTACCGAAAACCGGTGCCAATATGGCACCAGTACCTATGCAACCGGTATGTACTAGAACCGAATCAGAACGCAAATGTCGGTGCCTCAATTCGGTCCCGCTTAATGCCTCAGCGAATGACTGAAATATTTGTCCTGGTTCTCTGAAATGGACGTTAGAAGCATGGGCGTCGCTAGGCCATTTTTTGTTTATCGATAGATTAGGGTTAGGATTATAATATCGGTGTTATTTTTATGAATACATTTTACAATACTTCGGTAAACAAACCTGCCTGGTTTAAAACATCTAGAGCTAATATTTAACTAATGATGAAAGCGCAATTTGCAGAGAGGTATTTCAGTTGTGCACGGTAGACTGTCTGACTTAAAGGAACAGTTCACCCAAAAAATTAATTTGTGTCATCGTTTACACACCCACAGGTTGTCCCAAATCTGTAATAATTTCTTTCTTCTGTTGAACATAAAAGAAAATACTTTAAACAATGTGGGTAACCAAACAGTTTCTGGTCCCCAAAGACTCTGATAGTATTTTTTTTTTACCTTACTACGGAAGTTACAACCATCAGCTGTTTAGTTGAGACACATTCAAAGTATCTTTCTTTTTGTTCAGCAGAAAAAAAACTGTATGCAGGTTTAGAACAACCAAATTAGAATTTTTTTGTGTGTGAACCACACCTTTGAAGTGACTGACACATCCGTTCTTCTAAAGGTAAAGGAGATACAGAGATACAGTCGAAATATTATGTGTAACTCGGGAAATGAGAGCATCCAAGGAGCATGCGAATGCTATGTTTATTTATTAAAAATATTTGTAATGTTATCCATACCATTTTTTTTTATCGTATCGATTCAGGCACCATTTTGGCACTGCTACCGTTTTAAATGTAAGGATTTGGTATCGTAAAAAAGCCCAATCAATACCCAACCCTAGCTACAACTGAGCTGTTTATGTGGTCAGTCATATTATTGTCAACTATAAACATGTCTCTTATTGATTTGATTGCTTGTATTTAATTTAATGACAGGACAATAATTTATGATTTTGTCATTTAAATATTTTTGATGAAGTGTTTTAAAAATAGGATAATCGATGCATTATAGATTAAATGGCTTTCTGTCTTGCATTTTACCTTTCAAATTATAAATTATTTAAAAAATGTGGAAATTAGCAAAAATAAGTTAATGCAAACTCTTATTTACCAATCAGCCAATAGCTGTTTTTAAACTCATTATCAACCAAAAAAGAAAAATATTAATCTTACTGGTGCATCCCTAATAATGACCCATTTGAAAAAGTATACATGATTTTGTTATCTTTTTTTTAACAGCTCCTATTTTATTTAGTGGAACTGTGATGAAATAAAATCCTTGAAGACATTTTCCAGCATTTCAGTAATAAAAGTGTCCATATTTAAAATGCATGCACATTACCACAAAGCACAACCATTACTGTACGGTGCTTGGCAGCGATCAAAAGACATTTACAAAACCACTTTTCGTCTGATCCCTTCTTGCAAACACAGAGATGTGGATTCACACTGCAATTAAATTACCACACAACCTTGGTGTTTGTCAAAAAAACAGTAGGTAATTGAGCTGGGAATTTTTACATGGGGGAAAAAACAGACATACTGAAATTGGACAGCAATAAAATCACTGAATAGTTCCTGTAAATGTTAAAATGCTTGCATGCACCACTTATTAAAGAAGAAACAAACCCTTATGTCTGGAAACTGAGCCAAATATGTGTCCATGGAAAGGAGGGCACTGTCCACAAGCTTCTGTTGGAAATCTTGCCACAGGAGGTCAGTGTCCTATAAAACAAATATAATCAGACATGTACAGCAAGACACATACTCTCACGCTCTCTCACACACACACACACACACACTGACAAACCACTGAGAACAAAAGTCTAAATATACACATGTACAGAACTATTCTAAAACAGAGTTCACTGCAGTAGCACTACTCTAGCATCATCAGCAGCGGCTCTAGAGTACACCGTCATGTTTACCTCCATTTATTATCCATTTCTTTCTCTATCATCTCCTTTACTCACAGAGGGATGGGTGAGTGGAAGAAACCAAAGAAATGTAGAAAACACAATCAATTTGCAGATTTATTTTATTTTATTTTACTAACCTTCAGGTCATCCAAGATGTAGATGAGTTTGTTTCTTTATTGATACAGATTTGGAGAAATTTAGTATTACATCATTTTTGCAACAATGGATGCTCTGCAGTGAATGGGTGCCATCAGAATGAGAGTCCATACAGCTGATAAAATAAAAATAAACATAATAATCCACACTTTTGTTTAGTTTTTATCAGCTGTTTGAACTACATCTTAGACAGCCTGACTGAGGGTGACTAAATTTTTTTATATTTTCATTTGTGGGATTCAGAATGAAACTATACACTTCAGTTTGGGGTTGGTTAGAGTTGTAAAAATGTTTTTGACATCTCTTATGTTCACCAAGGAAAACTATAATATTGTGAAATATTATTAGAATCTAAAATAACTGTGTGACGAGAGGGGCGGGGCCGAGAGCCGTGGGAATGGTGTCACCAGTGTAGAACGAGAGACGACCAGGCCTGATTTTATTTGGTGTTTTGTTTCTGTTTGTGCACAACATTCATTCTCATGGGGCTGTCACGCTCTTTTGTGTTCATTTTATTATTAAAGTTTTAGTTGAAATAGTTATTTATTTTTATAGTAATAGTAATAATTTTATATTTTAATATGTTTTAAAATGTAATTCAATCCTGTGATGGTAAAGCTGAATTTTCAGCATCATTCCTTCAGTCTTCGTTGGCACATGTTCCTTCAGAAATCATTCTAATATGCTGATTTGTTGCTCAATAATTCTTTTATTTGGATCAGTTTTGCTGCATGATATATTTGTGTCTCACATAAAAAAAAAAAAAACTGCCCCTAAACTTTTGACCGGTAGAGTATAGGCCCATTCAAATGCTGGCAGATTTTGGTATGTTAGCACATCTGGGATAAGTATGAGACTTGATTAAATTGAATCTAGTCTCCTGTGATCATTAACATTTTCCTCTGGCTCTTCTGAAACTCTACAAGAGACACATTTAAGGTTACTGTGGCCCTTTTTAATAGTATGTGAGAAACAAGAGGCTTAAGAAGAAACAACTGGCATATTAAAGAGATTTTACTTTCCTGTGAGATTTTTCACACTGAAAACACTAATGTCACACAATCCAGACAGAGTGTTTTGCTCTGCCAGTGTCATCCTTACACACCTCTGCGATGGAGTCCACCTCCTCTTTGCCAAACCACTCGGGGTCGTACATTTCTGCCAGACAGTCCTGTAGACGCTTTGAACACTCGTGCATGGCTGTGGAAACCAAAAAAAAAAAACAGGTCAGCTAAGAGCCAGTCACATTGAAACAGACGACTGCTCAATCACTCAACCGAACACACATCTTTCAGAGAAGTGAGAACTGCTGTGGGCACTGGGGAGGAAGCTGAGGCCACGGGGTTGTGCATTAGGGCAGCACACAAGAGTCTGCTGTAAAAGGCTGTCTGCTTACTTTACATTTCTTTAATCTACTACCACTACCAATGGTTAAAGTGGTAGTTCATCCCTAAATGAAAATGCTTCCTTTAAGATTTGGATATATTGCGTACAGACTGCTTTTTTTGGAGCTTGGTAGATCAAGCGTGCCAACATTATGACTTTCTTTCTTCTACAGAACATAAAAAATATATTTTGAATAATGTCTGCGTTTTTGTTCACACAGTGAAAGTCAATGGGTACCAAAATATATTCTTTTGGGTTCCACAGTAGACTGAAAGTCATACAGGTTTGAAACAACATGAGGGTGAGCAAATGTTAATTAAACCCTGTGATCTTTTTTATCGTATTATATATACAGACACACAATTAAGAGTCTTACTTTTCACTGCCGCCATATATGCCTTCAAGTCTTTCTGCAATTTGGTGCCATCAGCCTGCAGATATAGATCAGAGAAAAGAAACCACCACTAGATATTTAAGAACTACGGTGAGGGTTTAAGGTCAAATGTCAAGGCATGGTGTATATTAAGGAGGGGGTCAGAGAGGGTGAAGGTTTAAGGCTCTTACCAGCTGCTTGTTGAATTTGGCCACTTCCTCCTCAAATGCTGTGTCTTTTGTTTCATCCGCCTTTCCCAACTTCTGCAACACCTTTCGGAGAGCAACACAACACAGGCGACATCATACAAACACATGGTACACAACTTCTGCATTACTGGTTTGTAGGCCAGCCTTTGTGTTTGTGGGGACCAAGGCGGGAATTTATAAATATCATAATCTGACAACACCAAATGTAGCAAGTGATTTTTCTAAGTGAGTGAAAGTGCTAAAACAAATCACATTCTACGTCATTTGAATTAATGTAAAGAAACAACAAATGAAGAACTATGCATTAAGGTGAGTAGAAAGTTTAATGTATTTTGTGAAAAGACTGGTTTAGTTGCATCATGCCCCTCAAATCAGCACATTAATATTGAATTTATCACATATAGAATACCCAAGACGTGTCACCCGTTTAGTTTTGAAAAATGCTGCAGGAAGCCCCGCCTTCTGAACGAAAGGCCTACAGTCAATGTGTCCTAAACAGATTATCTGTGCTATGTGTATATACATTTCTGTCAAACGAATGAACCTGTTTATTGTGATTAATTAACAGTAATAATAATCAATCTAATTATTATTTATTATTATTATTATTATACATTGGTGTCAGGTTTAACCTAACCTAATCATATAATTGTGATGAAATCATCGGCATGACATTACTGTTTTAATAACTTCTTCAGCTGCTATCAAACTTTTTTTAGGACATAGAATTTTTGATTCACAATTTGTTAATGCATTTTCATCTTAAACAAATGAAAAGTGCAGTCTTAAGACCATAGATGTGTATGTGGGTCTTAAAAAGGTGGCAAGAAAAAGGGTCTTAGATCCCCAGCCTCCACAAACATAGCTTTCAGTATCAGTTCCATGTTTTTCTTCCCCATGAAGAACGCTGACATGCTGTAACTGTTCATAAGAAATGAAACTTATTCATGGAGGCTTACAATGAGTTCCCCGAGAGTGTCATTGACTGCACTTCACTTTCTTGCCATGCACACATACAAACACTTGCCAAAAGTTCAAAGCACAATGTCCTTTCATTGCATAGGAATTTCCATTATACAAGACATAACTATTTCCTAGCATATTTAATTACGCACATTTCCTTTCGTTCAGATTGCCCTACTTCCTGTCCAACATGTCTGAGGTAGTGCTTGAATCCGGTTCTATTTATTCAGAGGTCATTTCCTTTTCCTTCTGCTCCCCCATATCAACTCCTGGCAGCACATAAAACATGCCATGCCATCTGTGATCCAAAGAGATTGGTCTCTGTCAGCCTGACATGAACAACAGAATAGCACATCCTATGACGTCTGCTTCATAATGTCAAAAGATCCAAGATGAAAGGATGCAATTTCTCACATTTTTCTTTTTTGAAATGCTTTCTAAAAAGTTTAATATGCAAAGACAAATATAAGTAAGCCATCTGAATGCTAATATACTTAAGAGTTAAAGGCAGTGTCAGCTGTGCTCTTCTTGAAGAATGTGTATTACTGCACAGGGAGTGTTAGAAAGCTGATCCTGAATGCATTGCAGCAGGACCCCTCCCTCGAGCCCCCTGACATCTTAAAATACAGCGGCCTGGATCTGTGTCATGATGACCTGTGCTCCCTGTGCAGTAGAGCAGATCTGGGATGAAGGCATTCTCTCTGACTCAGAGGTCTTCCAGGAACACTGGATATGACTGTACTCACTGAGCTAGTGGTCGAACGGCATGGATCTTTCAATAGCTGACGAGATATCTAGAGAGCAAGTGCTTGGTGAATGGTATGATAAAATAATACAGAATTTATAAGATAGAAGATGATATGTCACTCACTGCATACTTAAAATTATCTTGAAATTTTCTGAAATAGAGCAATATCCATTTATATGACTGTCAGTAAATTGTGTTGATACGGAGTCTTGTTTAGGAGTCAAGCAGACATGGTATAATAACTTAATCAGGCTGATTAGTGTATCAGTTTTTTGGTCTGTATCTTCTTGTCTTGTAAGCTAATGGCAATATGCTACAATTGGAAAACTATTGGAAAACTGCAACTTCATCCAAACACAGCATTGATAGGAAGATCGCATGATTAATTTCATGCATCTAAATTAACTAATTTATTCTTTTGAGAGAAGGAAACAATTTTTTTTTCAATATCCAAATTACTTGAGCACGTCCACATGCATTTTTCATCATACTGCACTTCAGGAAATTATTATAATGCAGCCAGAGATAAATTATGAGAAACATCAATAATTAGTTCACCTCCAGGGTCCGGAGTTTTTTTATTCATTTGTCACGTAATAGACGCACAATGAAAATCGTTGATTAATGACCCATCACAAGCACGAAGGGTTATAAAAGCACCACAAATTATATGTTCTTAAGGAAGTTCTTTTCCAAGAGCACTTAATAAATTTATAACCGTAAACAAAGGCATTTCCTATGAAAATTACAAAAACATCCTGACTTTCTCACCTTTTGTTCAGTTATACTTCTGCTCTGGCTTCTGTACTGTTCTGATTTACAATAGAAACTAAGTATTGGAGAACAGCTAATTTATCATCCTGTATGTTTCCTCTATTGGAAGCTGGCTTGCATAATGTGTCCGTGTCCAAAAAATTGCTTAAATTACAGTCTGTTCGTATGGCTTTAGACTAATATAGTAAGTCATATGAACTGATTTTTTGTCTGTATATGAGCAGCAGGAACATTTTCCAAGTTGTCTCCTTTTGTGTTTCACAGATAAAAAGTCATCCGGGTTTTGAATGACATGATTTTTCATTTACAGGAAAACTATTTATGAGTCAGCATGTTTAATTAATACAGCTCTGATCACACCAGTGCCAAACATTTGTCCGGCAGCTGAGAGATTCCTAAGTGTGTGTGAGCAAAACATTCAAGCAACCGAGAGAAAAGTTTATACTAACTGATGCAGTTATCCATATTAATACACCCTCAAGATCTGACACCATACAAATGCACATTCATTTTCTCTTTCCTCTACAACAGCATAGACTTTTATTGATTTATATAAAGAATATTTAGCTTCAAAATGCTCTTAAAGGTTTTGTCAGACTGAGCTATATTTCTGGGACAAATCTGTCTAAAGTAAACACACATCCACACTTCTGCTGTAAATGGAGCCTTAACTAATATCTTAAAGGAGCTTATAATGAGAGAAATTTAGCAGTAGCCTGTATGTGCTTGTGCAAATTTATGACCGCATTCTCTCAAGTATAAACCAAATGTCACTGCATCTGTATTTTATAAAGGCCCTTGGTCTTTAATTCTGGTCGATGGGTGCTGGTGTTCAGTTACAGCCCCCAAAATACCCCAGACCACAGCCGTTGGCATTCACACACACCACAAGGGGTTTCTGGGGATTAGCTCACAGCTACAGCCTGACTGCTATTCATAGCCCAATGCACACACTGCTCTGTTGCTCTATGAGGACAGACAGGTGTGTGGGTGGAGTGCGGAAGAGGGGTGTGGCTCATCCTTGAGCTTTTGATTGACAGGTCGCCTGCCCAATCAGAGCAGAGGTCAGGGGAAGGCTGAGGACACTTCCTTTGGGTTTCTAATCTAAAAAAACGGGGTGGACGTAACTTTGCACCCATCTCTTGTCTTCCAGCGCTTGGACACTTCTGGAATGTTTCTACACAAAAAATACAAATAAAAAAGGATGGGTGACCTGCCATAAAACGACAGACAGGTGGATGTGGGAGAAGCAAAGAGTGAGAAAAGACAGAGGAGATGTTGGCCATTTGCCACTAGAGGATCATGGTTAAGTCTCCTCTACCTGGACGAATTTCAGGGGGGAAGAAGAGACTGCGATCTTACCTCAAAGCAATCATGCTGATGGCCAGCGTATAACTTAGAAGGAGTGTACACTCTCACACACACACACGATTACACACACACAGATTCTTTTAGAGTGAGTCCAGCTTTTTACGCTCTGAAGAGGCAGAGACAGCTGATGTACACTAAATGCAACTAAAAAAAGATCTGACAAATAATATTTAGGCCCAATGTAAAGCCTACAGACAAAAGCAATCTGTCCAATAAAAGTATTAAATGGATAGTTCATGCAAAGATTCAAATTCTGTCATAATTAAAGCAACATAAACAGTAGTCAGTACTCAAACCTAAGTCTTCTGAAGATAGATACTAGCTAACTCTTCATGCTGAACAGAGCAGAATTTAAATGTAATTCCCTGTATATGTAAATCTTACTCACACTATTACATTCCTGAAAAAAAATCTATCAGGTTTTACACAAAAATATCAATGAGCATAATTTCATAATTTATTGATTGTTACAGATAGTGTTTTTTAAATGCAGCACTTGATGATGATGTTGCGAATGATGAGAAACCTCCGAATTACACACATGAGTCTAGCATGCAGGACAGAAGAGCCCCTGGCCTACAGGAGGAGGAACACAAACACCGAAGCAGACAATGGTCCTAAATAACCTCTTAACTCTCTTTGTTAACATTTAAATGATTACAAAGTTATGTGCTTGGTTTATAGGGACAGGAAATGATAAAACGTATCTTTCCTAGAAATCTCCTATCCAAGATGTCTAAGCTTCTTATGAAATAATAAAAGTACAAAACTATATTTAGCATGAAACAAGCTAAAACAAAAATGATCAGTATTCTAAAAGACTAAAATGTACTGATTTCTGATGTTCCTGTACTGATTCTAGTGCTAGTTCAGATTGTTAACTCATTGAAATGGTGTGCAAGTGTCAGAACCCTAAAATAAACCTAGACATTGGGCTGAATTTATCAAGTAGTTCTTATAGCCCTGGTCTACTCAAATCAAAAGCGTGTCACTTTTGCACTGTGCAAGGCTCTGGTGTCCAGCTGTGCGGTCTGGGAGGTCGTGTAGCGTGGAAATGACACTTCCTGTGTACCTCCTGCTTTCAGCTGGGGGTTGTTTGTGTTGATGCACCAATCATACCCTGAGATCTAAACTGTGCCACAACATCGCCATTTCCAAACTGCTCCATATGTTCCTGAGAGCCAGGGATTCATTTTGTTGTTTGTGAATATCTCTGATTCCATTCTGTTTAAGTCCTAGTGTATCTTAAAGAGAACATTCTGAGCTTTTCTGTGTTACAAAATGTTACAGGAGAGAGCGAGACTAGTTGGGGCATGAGGATGGTGTTGTAAGGGTTGAGTAATTATAAAGCGACAGAAATGTGTGTTTTCTTTAGCAGTGGGTTTTAAAAATCCAAACTCCTTAAACAAGTGAACACCGCAAAAAAAACAAAACAAGAAAAACAAAACAAAACATCACATTCAGACAAGTGCCAACTATATAATGAGGGTAGATTATAAACATTTTTTGTAATAAATCAGCGAGGGGCAAGTTGTCACAATTTTAATTTTGTCTGTTTCATTAGTTTTTTTCAGAATCATTTTACTGTTTACATATAGTGGAGCCTACAACACAAAACAGACACTGAGTGAAGAGAAAGCTTTATTTATTTATTACTTTAAATTTCATATTTTAAAAAGGTGTTGATCTCAGATCAGTGTTAATAGCAGCTCCCTAATGTGACAACTTACCCCATTTGACAACATGCCCATAAACTTTACATTTTTAACTTTAAATTGAACTCGAGTATTTTTGATTTATTTTTACTTGAGAAATGACAGTGGAAATTATATGTATGTATTTTTTTTTTTTTTTTTTTGTACTAAAGTCTGTACTAAGGTAAAGTACTAAGGTATGTGCCTGACTTTCAAAATAAATTAAACTTTACCTGGCAAATATTTAGTGGAGTACAAAATTATGACAAATAGCCCCCAATCTCCACTACTATATAATATAATATAATATAATATAATATAATATAACATAAAATAACCAATGGTTGATTCATTTGAATGAAAAACTCAAATGTCAAAAGAGCTTGGGTCACAAACAGCTGCTCTTTAAAGCACTTCATCTCAAATGACCCCATGAGTTTCAAACATAACTTTAACAGGAACTGCTCCTGGAATGAGAAACAAATCCATCTTTTCTACGCAAGAGAGGATGATGACATACACGTTTAATATGAAGTGTTAGTTTTACAGTCTCTTCCTACAGTAAACACAGAGTCCGATTATTTGACACTTAGAAGAACAGCTATTCAGCAGGCCGCAGTTGAATGTACAAACTAAATAACAACAACAAACTATAAAACTGTTACAAATACACAGAGAGTAGAGGGAAGTACCTTCTCTTGTGCTCGAGTTATCCTCTTCTGTACATTACTGGCCAGTTTCCCGGCGTTGACTCCTTTCCCTACCTCTGCCATGTTTGAGCTTCACGTTTCCAAAGTGAATAAATAAATAAAGGAACCGTTATGAATGAAGTAAAGCGCTGTGAGACTGGCAGGAGACGCCGAAGAGCAGTAACGTGTGGGGAAATACCGTCGGATCAACAGGAGGTCGGTGGGTGAACCCTCTTAAAGAGACAGTGCGCGACTTCAGAGTCCTAAATGTGGACACGGAGAGTTATTATTGGACTAAACTCCTTCCAAACTACGCCATCAAAAATTTAAACTTAAAACTCTCAAAGAATATATGGTCAAAAGGGTTCCGTTATTTGCCTCTGGTGACAAGCGATTGGAAAACGATAGAGAGAGAGAAAGAAAGACAGAGATGGATTATATTTTCACTCCTTGTTATAGACGCTCTCTTAAAGGCACAGGTAAACACGATCAAGTTATTATAAGCATTTTTTTTTTCTTTGAAAAAGTTGAGAGAAAAATAGTGGGGGGAAAAGTAACATAAGTAAATATATAAATAAAAATATGATTAAACAGAATAGATAATAATATACAGAATAAAAAAATAAGTTTTTTTTTTCAAATAAAGACATGAATAAAAATGGATTTAAATAATATGTCTAACAGTGCAAAACTACAGGCAGAAGTAAAAAAATATTTTTTTTTCCACTTTATAAATTAGCTCTTTATACATGAAAATATACAGTTACTTTTTTTTATTTTAGGATGGTGAGCCCCTGCAACAGCATTATTATTTTGGGGGGTCTGTGGCATCTGAATTCAAATCCCCTGCATTACAAAACAAATAAGCTAGTTACATTTACCATTGTTCTGCAAATTTCCTCAGGTGAAATTCAGTAATTTCAATAAGATCCAATGCAACCAGGATTTTTCCGTTCCAGAAGTTAGTCACGGCAGTGACATGCTAAATGGCATTTACATTTATTTATTTAGCAGATGCTTTTAACCCATTAAGTGGTCAATTATTATATAACATAAGAGGTCTATTGTGAAAAGTCAATAATATTAAAGCTGTCACAATATAATTCTATAAAGCTATGACTATAAAGTCATAATTCTTAACCTAATGCTTTAGTCTCTTGAGAATCTGAAAGATGAGTCTAGCCTAAATGCCATGTTCATTAGTAAGAGGAGAGTTTATCTATTCAGTGGGGTCATATATCACATGTTTGGTGGGATTCCTGTTACATTAAACCCATCTGACCCTCTTGCACACTGTACTGACCGTTTTCTGCCAGCAGGGAACAATTAAATGACCAGTGAGTGTTTTTAAACCAGTTTTTATTACAACAGATAAAGAGGAAAAAATCAGCTTAGACAGCAGCGTCTTCCAATATTGTCTTGGACAAATGGGGTATTTGGAGTCAAAAAGGCTGAGGACCATTGACACGGACAAAACATCAAACAGATGACAAAAATAATTAATACAATTGTCATAGCCATCAAAGAGCAAATATGAGACAAAATAAATAATTTGTATAAAGTTTAATTTCAAAAATAGATTTTAAATACTTTACCCGAATACCTTATATAACCTTAATGATATCAAAAAGCAATTTTTTTGAAATAACATTTTTAAAATAGTTTAACAGACTATCTTAAGACTAATGACAATCTAATGAGGAAAGAGACTGGATTACTGGAACAGTGAACAAATATAAGGCACAGACAATGTTTGGTCTCTCACAATTTCTGTAAGAAGCAAGACAAGAGGTCAGTTTGTAATCTGTACTTTTTTTGCCGTTAAAGGTTATGTGTGGAATTTTTTTAATGTGAAATTTTTATTTGAGCTTATACAACTACAAGAAATGCAGTTATTATCATTGTAAGTGTGTAGAGCGCTGCAGTGATGACGTAGTTTTGTAGGACAACCTTAAAGTTCACGTCACGCTGGTTCCCTCAACAAAAAGCCAATAGGTTTTTTTCCACTGACTTTTGGATTAATTAAGAAAATAAGCTAAAAAACATGTCATCCTTGCAGCACTTCATAGAAGTTTATGGTTTCCGTTCCTGAGAACCCTGGAAATTTGGAAAAGGGTCCATGGCATGTGTTTGGGGTTTTACATATGAGGGCATTAAAAATTATTTTTGCAATTCTGCTTGGTGTCGCTTGTTGTTCAGAAATGACACTCTTCACCTTTAGTCATTAAAAAGTCTGCTTTTGGTACACATTTGCCTAACATAGCAGTTCACCCAAAAATGAAAATTCAGTCATTAATTATTCACCCTCACATCGTTCCAAACCCGTAAGACATTTGTTCATCCTCAAAACACAAATGAAGATATTTTTGATGAAATCCGAGAGCTTTCTGACCCTCCACATACAGCAATGGAGCTACCACATTTAAGGCCCAGAAAGGTAGTAAGAACGTCATTAAAATGTCCATGTGACATCAGTGGTTCAACCTTAATTTTATAAAGCTATGAGAATACTTTTTGTGTGCAAAGAAAACATAAATAATGCCTTTATTCAACAACTTGTCTTTCGATGCATGTTCAGGAGACTACCATGACGCATGCGTGAGATGCTATTGACGTAGAAGAACCCGGATGAGCTGCACCTTGTTTGCAAGCTGAGGAAGATGCACGTTAAACATCAGTCTTCATAGACATGTCTGAAGATTTTCACGGAGAGGGTGACATTGCATTTTTTGCTCAGCCTTACTTATTCTAACCAGAATATAAAGACAATGAACGTTCTACGTCAGAATAATGGCTCCTGTGTCTGACGGACTAAACATGGACTATTTTAACAATGTCCTAACTACCTTCCTAGGCATTAAATGTAGTAGTTGTGTTGTTATCTATGCAAGGTCAGAAACCTCTTGGATTTCATTAAAGATATCTTAATTTGTGTTCCAAAGATGAATGAAGGTCTTACAGGTTTGGAACGACATGAGGGTGAGTAATTCATGTAATTAATGAGAATCATTTTTGGGTGAACTATCCCTTTAAGTCATAAACCCTAAGCATTCAATCATTTCCCGCCACTCACTCATCTCAAAGTTAATTTTCAATTCATCATCTTTGGTGATCTTCTAAGGCCGACGGGTGAAAGAGTTCTGAGTCTAGCAGTAGTGTTCCCACACGGAGTAGGACCTGAGAGTACCAGTGTAAGCCGTTCTTAAGGATCCGATCCGGTCCGGTCCAGCTGTACAACAGGCGTAGAGGTGCAAATGCCCAGTGCGCTAGCTGTGGTTCATTCACCGCAGCGTAGCATGAGGTCATCACTCCATTCACCACCAAAGTCCCATGGGCAGTGAGTGGGGCGTAAGCACCCCGGTCCTCCCGCACCTCCACTTGAGCGATCCGTGAAACACGCTTCCTGAGATCTCCTTCAGTGACGATCAGCAAACTCTGCCCTGGCTGGGCATCACTGGCAAATATCGTCCGGAGGGATCCAAGCTTTGGCTGGTCCCCGCTGGAGCAGTTTCCAACCCAGACAAACAGTAAATGAGCTGGCGTTAAGGAGACACTGACCCCATCCTCAGTGCTGATCACATAAAAGTGCTTCTGAGTTATTGGGCTACGGTCCAGGAAGGCAAGGACTTTGCTGTAGACGAGCTCCCCAGTCCCGTCACTTCCCATCGAGGCCAGAACAAGGTCTCCTGCTCTTAGGTCTCGGATTGGTCTATGTGTGCCATCCTCCATCGTCACCAGAGCCCCTCCAGGAAAACAGCCACCCGTCTTTGCTGCTACCGAGTGCTCTGAAGAAAAGTGTGAGGACGGAATGGAAGAGAAAGAAAGAAAGAAAGAAAGAAAGAAAGAAAGAAAGAAAGAAAGAAAGAAAGAAAGAAAGAAAGAAAGATGTTTCATTAAGGAAATAAAGAATGGATTCAATACCCATGCCCGTTTCTAATCTTCACTTCTGACTAGTTGATATACCTTTGGCCTTCAAGCCCTTGTTCATTGGTTGGTCCTACTGTGCCTCCCTCAGTGATTGGTTGAGTTCAGTGTGGCATCCTCAAACTGGGACTTTGACTACTTCTTCATCATTGGGACGTTGGTGTAGGAGCGCCTTCTAGTGGACTGATTCTGCTTGACTGGCACTGCCAGCAATCTTGCCTCTTTAGACTCCCAAGTTTTTTTTACAAATTGCAATATATACATAAGGATATACAATATATATATATATATATATATATATATATATATATATATATATATATATATATATATATATAAGATTATAAAACTCTGTTCCTTCTGATCATGTCAGGGATAGCTGACTAGCATAACGATCTGGGCAGGAAGGACAGGAGAAAAAGAAATAAAGAGAAAGAAAATAGTGGGGAAAAACAGAGAAACAGATAATGAGTTTTTACTATGATTTTCAATGTATGTAAGAAACAAAATGGTAAATCACATCTCAATAAGAGATAAGCCAAAAAACAACTATGCAATCTGCACTTTGTTTCTCCATTTTTCAGTTGTTTTTGGAGGACAATCTGTTGAATACAATTTAAACATGATACAATGCTTTAAAAATACTTATAATTTAATCACTGGCCAAAATATGTAATAAACTAGCATGCAGAAGTGGAAGTGTCTGAACGAGTTCTGTGCATACAGATTACATTTACATTTATGCAGACAATTGTTAGTGGGCCTGCTAATGGCTAATGCATTTCACAATATTATGTTGCAATGAAGTCTTAAAGCATGAATGAGAATGACTTTCATCTTACCTTGTTGTTATATAGTTAAGCTTACAGCAAAAATTACAAAATATAAGAATTTCCCCCATTTGGTGAATTCTTATCAAAAGAAAAACATCAAATAGCATGTTGGATGTGGATGTGAAAGCTACATGAAGCCTATGTGGACTTACATGGAAATAAGGATCAAGGTAAAGCATAGCTGGAAAAGTCAGAAAGGTAAAGTAAATGTTAGAAATGGTGCAGAAAAAGAAGTGTGCATTCATAAGACGTCCCAGTGCTGCAAGATTGTGCTTTTTTAATATAATCATGTGAAGCAAAGAAATGACATCTGAAACCAAAGATGACTCAAACATGGATCTCTACATTAGATAACTCATTAATCCACAGTGTGTGTAGAGACAAGAATCTAATGCGATTCCTTCTGTATCCTTAGACATGCTCTAACAGTCCATCTCTTGCCCTTGTCTTCTCACATTACATGTCTGTGAGAAGCTTTGTTAGTTATGGTTAGATTTAAAAATAAATTAATAAATAAAATAGAATAAAATAAAATAAAATTGCATTTATTGACAACAAGTAAAACAGTATTTTTGTTGAATTTAAGTATTCTTACAGAATATTTTTTAACATAATAAATCTATTTACTGTAACTTTTGATCAATTTAATGCATTCTTGCCAAAAAAGTTAATAAAAAAAAGTTACAAATTATTATTTTTTTTTTTTAAATCTTACTGACCCCAAATTTTGGAACAGTAGTCCATGCCCACTTTTCTCAATTCAGTTAATCTAATTGCGATGTAATGAGTGTTATCAAAGTGAGTCAAAATGAACTTGCTAATATCCCACCATCTTTGTTTTCCTTGCCTTTCACACCTTTTATTTACAAGGGGAAGTCTGATTTTCACTTGACCTCTCTCCCCCTGCACAACCTCAGCACAAACACATACAGCTGCTCTCACCTGATTTGACACTGCAGTGTATATGGCCTTTGGATTCGTAGTAGACCCAGTCGAAGCCGGCTTCCACTGCCAGACGGGCCAGCATGGCGTACTTGTTCCGGTCGCGGTCCGAGGTAGTGATGTCAACCGCCCTGCCCTCATAATGCAGAGACTCTTCAGAGTGATGGCCGTCTTCATCCCAGCCCTCGGTCACACGCAGACGCACACCAGGCCACAGGTTCATCACGGAGATGGCCAGGGAGTTCAGCTTATCCTTACAGCGCTGCAAAAAATAACACATGAGAAACACTTAAACACTTACTAGAATTCATAAATGTGACACTGGCCAATAAAACCAGTGATAAGTGTCAGTTTTTTGGTAAAATATACATCACATATATTTACATTTAGTCATTTAGCAGACGCTTACAGTATTGTTCAAAATAATAGCAGTACAATGTGACTAACCAGAATAATCAAGGTTTTTAGTATATTTTTTATTGCTACGTGGCAAACAAGTTACCAGTAGGTTCAGTAGATTGTCAGAAAACAAACAAGACCCAGCATTCATGATATGCACGCTCTTAAGGCTGTGCAATTGGGCAATTAGTTGAAAGGGGTGTGTTCAAAAAAATAGCAGTGTCTACCTTTGACTGTACAAACTCAAAACTATTTTGTACAAACATTTTTTTTTTCTGGGATTTAGCAATCCTGTGAATCACTAAACTAATATTTAGTTGTATGACCACAGTTTTTTAAAACTGCTTGACATCTGTGTGGCATGGAGTCAACCAACTTGTGGCACCTCTCAGCTGTTATTCCACTCCATGATTCTTTAACAACATTCCACAATTCATTCACATTTCTTGGTTTTGCTTCAGAAACAGCATTTTTGATATCACCCCACAAGTTCTCAATTGGATTAAGGTCTGGAGATTGGGCTGGCCACTCCATAACATTAATTTTGTTGGTTTGGAACCAAGACTTTGCCCGTTTACTAGTGTGTTTTGGGTCATTGTCTTGTTGAAACAACCATTTCAAGGGCATGTCCTCTTCAGCATAGGGCAACATGACCTCTTCAAGTATTTTAACATATGCAAACTGATCCATGATCCCTGGTATGCGATAAATAGGCCCAACACCATAGTAGGAGAAACATGCCCATATCATGATGCTTGTACCTCCATGCTTCACTGTCTTCACTGTGTACTGTGGCTTGAATTCAGAGTTTGGGGGTCGTCTCACAAACTGCCTGTGGCCCTTGGACCCAAAAAGAACAATTTTACTCTCATCAGTCCACAAAATGTTCCTCCATTTCTCTTTAGGCCAGTTGATGTGTTCTTTGGCAAATTGTAACCTCTTCTACACATGCCTTTTTTTTAACAGAGGGACTTTGCGGGGGATTCTTGAAAATAGATTAGCTTCACACAGACGTCTTCTAACTGTCACAGTACTTACAGGTAACTCCAGACTGTCTTTGATCATCCTGGAGGTGATCATTGGCTGAGCCTTTGCCATTCTGGTTATTCTTCTATCCATTTTGATGGTTGTCTTCCGTTTTCTTCCACGTCTCTCTGGTTTTGCTCTCCATTTTAAGGCATTGGAGATCATTTAAGCTGAACAGCCTATCATTTTTTACACCTCTTTATAGGTTTTCCCCTCTCTAATCAACTTTTTAATCAAAGTACGCTGTTCTTCTGAACAATGTCTTGAACGACCCATTTTCCTCAGCTTTCAAATGCATGTTCAACAAGTGTTGGCTTCATCCTTAAATAGGGGCCACCTGATTCACACCTGTTTCTTCACAAAATTGATGACCTCAGTGATTGAATGCCACACTGCTATTTTTTTGAACACACCCCTTTCAACTAATTCAACTAATTGCCCAATTGCACAGCCTTAAGAGCGTGCATATCACGAATGCTGGGTCTCGTTTGTTTTCTGAGAATCTACTGAACCTACTGGTAACTTGTTTGCCACGTAGCAATAAAAAAATATACGAAAAACCTTGATTATTCTGGTTAGTCACATTGTACTGCTATTATTTTGAACAATACTGTATATCAAAAGCAACTTACAAATGAGGAAGATGGAAGCAATCAAAATCAACAAAAGAGCAATGATATGCAATATATGATATGTGTGATTTGTTAGGAAAGAACTATATTTAATGAGAAAATGCTTAATGTTAAATCAAAATTGTAAATAAAACGAATATTATTGGAGTACGTTTTACAAGACAATACTATTTCAGTCTTTCTACTTCAAATGTAATGTTTAATTCAGTGCGTTAGTTGCTGCTTCTTTTTAATTACTTATGACATTTAATAGCAATTTCTGCGTGAAAATCATTTCTACTCCTGTGTATCTCAGTCTTTCTTTTTAAAAATGTAATGTTTAATTCAGTTACTATCCATTACTTTGTAAATATTTATGAAATTTACTAGAAATTTCTGAGTGAAAACAGTACTTGAAATAAAAAATTCACTGAAATATTGTAAATATTATTATTAGAAAAATTATTTACTTAACTTTTTTATTTTTATTTTAGCTAGTTGCCAAAGCAATATTTCTCATTTTCATTTAGTTAACTTGAAATACAAAAATAACAAACTTAAATGAAATCTAATCAAAAACTGTTTAAAAATGTCCAAAAACAGTCGTACTAAAAACTTTATAAATGTATTATGATCATCTTATGTTGTTCTTTCAGGCTAATAATTAACATGCATTCAATGTGAACTAATAAGGAAATCAGTCATGTAAAATATTACAGTAACCATGATTATAGTGAAATATTTTGACATTGTCTGGCGAGTACAAAGAGTACAAAGCGAGTTAATAGATCAGTCACAATGTCTCACAATGAAATATATAAATATGTTTTTCTGGTGGTTTATGTAGCATAAATGACCAGTGTGACAGCATTTAAACCCAACTGAATGCTGACCTCTGATACATAAGTTACCAATTAAACAAACAGAAGGAGGCTTTGCGTGCCTGAGCGAGAAAGAACACAAGGCCATTGTCTGGACTTTGCGAATTTCCTGCAAGAAATATGGATTTTAGTAGGCTCATGTCAAAAAAAACAGTGGCAAGCAGTTGCTAGGTGAGAAAGCGGTGAGCAATGGCAAATATAAACCTGACAGCCATTTGTAGAACTGACGCATTCGTGGTTAGCACAAACACACTCAGCCCATGGACTGATAAATCCCTGTCTCAACCAAAGGCCACGAGACATGCAAGGTCACTGGATAACCACCAACTAAGTGGTCACAAATTGGTTACTGAGTGACGGCAGAGATTCTTTGATGTCGCCATCCTAAGTCCTCACTACATAGTTGTGCCATCAAACCATCTATTTCTGGAGACCCACCTTTACACTCAATAGCTACTCTACAAAGCTCTACGGATTATCTGTTTAAATCTCAGTTCAGTGATTCGATGTCTCTGTGCTATTAGGATCTGTCTCTGTATGGATACCATCAGACTAGTCCAGAGGCTGGAGATTTGAAAATACAGGGCCAGTGTGTTTGGTTTTCTCTGTTCTCCAAGGTTCATTGAAACCAAAACATGTACAGCAAATGCTTAGACTACAGTCATAGTGTCAACAATGATAATGCACTCTCTCCCACACTCGAATATGCGTACTTATATGCAAACCTGTATACATGCAAACCCTTGGCTTGCTTTTCTCCATGGTACCCAAATGGAGATGTTTTGAAGAATGTTCACACTGCTAATTCTCAAATAATAAATGAAAATGTAATGGTAGCAGATACCAGGGGCTGTCAAGCTCAAAAGAAATGATCAAAAATGTATCATAAATGTGGTTCAAGCACTTTTTTTTTCAAGTCCTCTAAAATTAAACCTTAACTTTGTGTGAAGATCAAAATTTGCTGCAGGACTCCTAAAACCTGGAAAAGACTTTCTGGTTCCATTGCACCAATCAGTCAATGGCAGTTTTTGGTTAAATGCACGGTCTGTGTTAAAATATTTTCAACTTTTAATCCACAACATAAAATTCAGAAATACCCCCTTTGATTTTTAAGTTTTTCATGTTTTGAAATAGGTGGTTGCTAATATAAGTGGCTAAGTGGGACTACGTACAAAGGTTGTTGGGGATATGAAATGTTATTTTATAAAGGTTATCTTGATGAATACATTTTAGGTCATAGATCCTATTGGTTTTTGTCAAGGAAACCAGGGTGAAGCTACTATAACTTCCAGCTTGGCCTACAAAAGTATGTCATGACGAAACAACTCTATTGATTTCATTTGCGTTTGTGCATATTTAAACTTGCAGGAGAAGACAAAGCACACCAGGTATGAAATCAGATGCCAAATGCTTGATTGGATATGAATACGCAGACAAGCAAATGAGATTTGAGTTCTACAGCAAAGGCCAGAATTTCTAGAGAATGATTCCGTTATATGGAATAGAGCAGTGTGAACATTTTCAAATAGATCTCCTTTGAAAATCATTCGGGCTTAGAACACCAGAATGACTTAAGTTTCATTTCTTAGTAAATTTTCTTCAAAGAACAAAACCCTCACTGTTCCTTGTGAGATTTGGGGGACTGAATACCATTTTAGATAGATCTCGCCCACTCCACATGTAAAGTGACATTTTAAAAATGTCAAGTCTTCCCCATTCCAAAAGTTAAAACAACCTGAACCTTGAAGTGCTGCAGTGAATCTTAAAAAGACCAAGATCGATAAACTGTAGGACCGGTTTATGATGACCTGCAGAAGGAAACGGTAGTTTATGGTTAACTAGAAATATGTGCATTTGGCATGCTTTCAGAAATACCAATCTGAATGGAAAAGGATGTGTTTTTAGTTTTAAGAATGCAAATATAGATATTTATGAAGACGTTTTTCCAAGCACGTCTCCTATAAGAATAGCGACTCTGCGAGCTGTAATAGATGCCTATTCACATAGCAGTGTGGATTTCAGCTTTTTTCGTTGTGGTTGCAAAAGTGAACTGGACTTCATAAATCAGTCTGTGAACTCTGTTAGTTTTGCTTTCAAAGCGGAGATCGACGGGTTTTCAGGAGGTGAGCCTTCACACTAACCGCGGGCTACACAAACACGCGCACCGACGGCGCGGGGCCCTGAACACTTGCGTCTGTATGAGAGCACCGGGGACACTAGCCACTGAATCAAAAATAAGGTGGAGAAAAATATGTGTAATTAAGGCTTAAATGCATGTGAAGCCGACTATTTTTACACATGTATGCCACAAAAACAAACAAAAAAATAACACAGAATAAAAAGGAAAAACAGACCAGAGGTTGTCTCCAGCAGTCGCCGCAGTTTGGCCCTCATAAATCGCGCGAAGGTCAGGTAAACGAGCGCGGCGCTCGCCGGAGAGGTGACAGGTAAAGACGGGGAAAGATCTACGAGCCCCTCCTCATTCCCACGTGGCTCTCCTGGATATTAACATGTGGGCATTCAGGGGAAAAGAGCTGATATAAATACTTTTAGGTGAGGGGGAGATTGGAGTCAAATAAATTCCACTCGGTACCACATCAACGTTGTAAAAAATATCTTACAGTTTGAAAAGGGGGTGTACGCCGTGAATCACAAGCAGTCATGTTTAAGGATACGGGTAAACATTAAAACAGTCACAGGTCATGCTCAATCTACAAGAGCTGTTTCAATGTTTTCTTTTCCAATCGTGCTTAAAACAGTGACAGCACTGTTTTAATTAACCGTTTCAGGTTTCCTTTCCCTTCCACTTTATTGAAAGTCACCCCTTTTGCATTCATTCATTCACATAAATTGAGCAAGAGCCCCATGGGAGAAAGTTCAAATATGTGGTTATAAAATAACCCGACGACTACTGTGTCTTTAATTTGACGAAACCTGCCCCCATATACTCTGTTATGAAGACTGAAAGACCTGAAACCTTGAATGAACTCAAGGATTTTCACTTTTCAGTGAGAGAGAGAGAGAGAGAGAGAGAGAGAGAGAGAAGTGGTCTCTGTACCCACATGCATCAGCGGTCACGACCATTTTTCATTTATGAGACAGATTAAAAAAAGTGACTTGAACAAAGGGTCCACATTGAAAATGGTCTGGGAAGGTGACTTGGGGTGTAGATTTGAACCCCACAGTGATGGAGCCATAAACTCAACATACTACTGACTCTAAATCACTTGCTATTCCAGGTGGTCTATCTTTAAGTTCACTTTGGATGAAAGTCTCAACTATACAATAATTTGCATATTTTCAGAACTATCTCAAGATCATTCGAAAACAAATCCCTGACAATTATTGATCTCCACTACACTTTTTACAGTATGGCAACTTATTTATTGTGCAAATACAAAGCACACTGTATGATAAATCAAATAACAGCAATGAAAATATTGTAGTACTGTCTATGTTGAAGATCTGGAATGGAAACTTAGGGTTGTTGGTTCAAGCCTCACTCATGCCACTGATAAAGACCCTTCATCACAGAGGTCAGTTTGGATTCAATTTTAAACAGACCTTCTTTATTAAATGTTCTGAATTATCTCAAGGACGGCTACATTTACTGATGTCCACTACATTTTTAGTGACAGTACTACCCTGAACTAATGCACTTGATCTTGAAAAGGTAGCTTTACTATAAAATTAAACAGTAGGAGTTTAACAGTACTGCATGAAGCATGGTGTAGTATCTTCAAGATCTGGGTTTGTAAGTGTTGCAGGTTCAAACCTGATTGGCCAAACTTGCAAGACTTTCTTTCCTTGGCAGAACACAAATGAAGACACAAAAACAAACGTTTGGTTACAGTTGACTTCTTCTGAATGGACATTTCTTCTATGTTCACCAGAAGAAGGAAAGCTACACCGGTCAAGAATGTTATACCCCTTTTTTTCTGAGAGTATAATGCTAATCCTTTTGGATAGAAATGTCAACTAATAAGTAATAATTTAACACTTGGCCGACCGACTTGCTCTGATGAAACATTTCCGCGCGTGTCTGCCTCACCTGCGTCATCATGCGGTCCGCACCTGTGTTCTCCTCATCCTTGAAGATGATGTCTGGGTTGTAGTTGGGCGTGAGCTCTTTAAAGCGCTCGGAGTTGCGGGTTATCTTCCCCTCATATCTCCCACTGGCTCCCAGCGTTTTTTCGGCAACGTTTGGACTGAACTGCTTATAGGCGAGAGGCGTGAGTTTCCTCGGAGTCCGTCTCTTGCCGTAACCTCTGCCCGGTCCACAGCTGTCGTACGCCGGCGAGAAAGCCAAGATGAAGCCGGTGAGGAGCGCCGCCGCTGTGGAGAGTCTCATGCCAACCGGTGCCAGCGGGCACTCCAAAAGATGGAGTGTCAAAGATGCTGAAGATGATGGTAAAGCGACCCTCCTCCCCCCAATCTCAGCTTCAGTCCCCGCGCAAGATCACCGGAGGGGGAGGAGGACCAGTCTATTAGGACACCTGGCGCTCACCATCCTTTTACGCACGGAAAGACACCCCGGCAAACCTAGGGTTCCTCAGACGGCGAGGCTGGTGCCAGCTCCTCGGTCCTCCTCTCAGGTCTGTAAAACTCGCTTTCTCTCAGTCCAAGCGGAGACAGGGGGAATAAATAGAGAAGTTCCGTTTATCTTGGCATGCGCGTTTAGAATCGTCTGCAGGCGGATCCTGGTTGCGCAGAGCCGCGGTCAGAGCGCGCGTCCCGCAGCGGTTTCTGGCTCCCGGCTCGGCTGTTTGACTACTGCGCTGTGGCGCGCGGCTCTCAGTCGAGATGGAAATGGAAGTGACCCGAGCTCAGATGCTACTGAAGCAGCCGCACCCTGCCAGTCCTGCCCTCTGCCTGTCTCTGCCCTCCTCTCCACCCCTCCGGGCAGACGCGCTTTTTATCAGTCCTGTCGCTCTCCCCCTGTACCGCAACCGGCGGCTGCCAAGACGCGAGACAAACAGGCGCATTACAAGTCTGGACTCTCGGACCATGATGTGTCCAGCAGTCCTTTGAACCTCTGCAGCAATGCTCTATTGCCTGTCAATGGTGCGTCAGCACACGTAAGCACACACAAAGCTTTCACATGCAGACAATGATACCACTGACACCTTAATTTTTTATTTTTCAAAAGATAGTTAAGTTTTATTTTAAATATTTAAATTTAAATACATTTTCATTTTAATGCTCATTATTAATTCATTGAATTTGTATTAATTTATTTAATGAATAATGCAATTATTATTTTAGTTTTTCTGTTTATTTTCAGTTTAATTTTTATTCCAGTTTTATTTGTTTACTGATTTGATTAAGGTGGACTATGCAATAGTAGTTTGTGACATAACTTGTGCCACTTTATTAGTGTGACAGTGCAGCATATTTTAATAAATTCTATAAACATAATGGATATATTTTTTAATCTTTTAATTATTTTTTTGCTATTTAAAAAATTATTATCATTGATGTTCATTATTAAACCACTAAACGTTTTTATTAATGTTTGTTACACTTTTGTATTAAAGGTATTAACTTTTTTTTTATAATGACATTATTATATTAGTTATTCAGCTAATTGAAAACTTTTATTTATCCAATTTTACTTTTTAAAGTCAATTGACAGTTTTTTATGCATTTACTTTTTATTTACTGCATGTAAACTGATTTTAAGGTGGACTGTGAGAGCAGGACAGTTTGTGGAACACTTGACTAAGGTGGGCCGGATGGTTTAGTGTTTAGATAATGAATTTGCTGCAACTGAAACTACAGTCTGCTATTTATAAATTAACATTTTTTCAAATTAGATCCCCACTGAAAAAAAAAAATCAGCTTGAGGTGGGCAAGGTGTTTGGAACATAGTAGATTGTTTGTTCCTGGTGCACAGTGGTCTTGAGGAAGGTCTACCAGGTCATCTATGGCCAAACAAGCTTGAAGTCTTGCTGATCCATCATCTAAATCAGCTTTGACCAGCTGCTGACCATAAATGACCAGCTTGGTGTAGCTAGAAGTCACGTAAAAACAATCACTACAATGTGGCTGTCAGGAAATAGCAAGGCTCTAGTACTGGATGACATGTTTCATTATATGTTAGCTTATAAAAGAGCTGTGATTTATGATCAAAATCCATCAGAACATTTTTAAAAGTCCCACTTTTCTGAATGACAGATCATTGTGGATTATAAACTGAGTGTTAACTGCTTATTTACTTCAAGGACAATCAACATTTAAACTTATATATCCCACTATTTCTGTATCCTTTTTTTTCTTCAGTAAAAACTGGATTCAGTAATAGTGTTCAACAATGTGTTCCAGATTGAGAAGTGCAGAGATTGGTGGTCAGCTTTAGTTTCGCTGACGGACACTGGAGACAAGACACGAAGTGCTGTCCCTCCCAGGAACACTAATGTCTTTAAAATAACACTAATGGCTTCTCCACTGAAGACGAATCACCAGTTAAATGCCAGAACTATTACCAAATGATACTTGTAGGAAAATGATGACAGTTCTGTGTCTCCTTCAGTGGCACAGCCATTTTTTTCTGTGACCGCACTGTTGACAGCTGAAGATGTTACTGGTATTGCTGAATACATTTTAATTAGAGAGTGTTTTGGCCAGGCATCAGAAAATAATCTGTGGAGAGCAAAAATACTACAGTAAAAAGGGATTACCCAGATGCTTCTATCAGTCTACAACTAGATTTAAAGCATCGTGCACTTCATAATTCACTAGGTTTTTGAGTAGTTTCACAGAGTCAGACTGTTGACTATTGGCATGCCGTCTGGTCCACTTTAAAGCTTACTCTAGCCTGAATTAAATGAGGAGGCATCTGAATAACAGGTCAAACAATCAACCACAATTCACTTTTTATGTTATGTTTAGAGATGGATAAATCAACAATACTAGGACAATAGAATGATGTGAAACAAAGCGGTAGCTTATTCTAACAAAGGCAAAGCCAAAACCAAAGAAATTAGTGGATTATCTGTGTTGGGTTTGTGGTCAGAATTTCCGTCCATTCAAAAGTCTTGATGATTTTTCAGGAACATGCATTTGAGCTCAAGCATATCACATTTACTTGCTAGTAATGGCCTCATACTAAACTTTATATATCTACAAACCATACAAACTTTTAAAATCAGTAACACTATAAAACACTGTTATCCTCCCAACAGACTAATAAAACCTGTGCATCTTATCTTGATGTAAAAGAAGATGCTCAGATTTGAAATTGCAACACATTTTAAGCATACTCTGAGCATCTGTAATTTTTTCACATGCTGCCAGTTGAGGTGCATCAACCCTACTATTGAGAACATGTATTTAAAAAATGCAACATTTTATTAATGGCTTTTAAAACATTAAGATGGGCATACAGACTAAAATACAATAATGAAATGTCCATAATCACTTAAAAATTAAACCTAAAAAGAATAAAAATGTTTATAAAGCATTCAGAAAATAAAAGGGTCCATATGTGCACTATTCTTATTCAGAAGCATGAACAGTCACCGAAAAAGCCCCACTGCTTTCTTCTTCTTCGGCCGTGAGCTGGAACGTTCCTCAGAACCAACAGCTGATGGTAACGGGACATCCTGAAAGAATCATTCAGAATTGGATCAAATTCCCTCAAAGGAATAATTTGGGTCCAAAACCATTGATAACTTAAACCTTTATCTTTATAATAGCAGAAAATGATTTTGACTCATAGATCGATTTATATCTGCAATGTTCATTTCAGGTGCATTTTTTGTACATGTGTTGTTTGAGCTTCATTTATATTCAAACCAGGATATTACTTTAATCACATCAAGGTAAGTAACATTTTGTAGCCTGTTTAGATGCATGTTTAAATTGTTCTTTTGTTGAACTTCCAAAAACAAACAGAGGTCAAACTCTATCATCTTAAGGCTCAGCAATGATGGAGTCATGGTAGACTGAGGATTTGAAAAGACTAGAGGGCAGCACAGTCCTCTGGAAGAATCAATCAAATATTTCATTTATTAAATGAAAAGAAAAACTAAAAAGCCAACCTGTTTACTGTCTGCCACCTGAGGTCTTCGTGATGGTGCTTTGACATCATTCTGTTCTTGAGAAGCCAGAGAAGAACTCACATCTGCACAGCACAGCAGACAAGACAAACAATGCTCAAAAATGACAAATGTCATCATTAATTGTTCCAAACTTTAAATGTATCAGTGGAATACAAGAGGCTCCAAATTGACAAAAAGGCATTATAAAAGTGTTCCATACAAATTCCGTGGCTATTCAATAGTTTTGAATGCATAGCCATAATTTAACCACCAATCACATGTGGTGCCTTTATATACATTTGATGACCATGTTTGGTTATGACATACAGAAACAACCAATGATGTTAGATACGACCAATGTCACACGTATACAGGTGCAATACAGTGTAACAACACCTGTTCCCTCGCTCATTCTATGAAAATAACATTCTGCAAAACATTTCCTATTGTGTTCCCCAGACATACAAGTTTGGAATGATTCCTTTAACTCGTGCACTAAGCTCAGTGTCAGTGAGGCAGTAACCTGTGGGGACATCAGTGATGTGTTGGTGATGTTCAGAGACGTGCTTGTCTTCTGCCGCAGGACTGCTGTCAGGAAAGCCTTTGCGTTTCTGACCCGTTTTCCCCGAGCTCAAGGCCATGTACAGAGCCTGCAACTCGGAGTCAAAACCCACACTGTCCAGCGTCACACCCATCTGTGGAACGATCTAACAGAAAAGAGAAAATGACCACACCATAAAGAAAGAGACGACATTTAATGACTTATTAGTCTCCATAGAGGAACCGTCTTGAACCATTAGTTTTCCGAGTGCATTTCTTCAGAAGAAAATTGCTTTTGTAATATTGTTGAAAATTATAATAATTATATCACAATTTTGGGTATATGTGTATGGGTTTGTGATGGCAAAATATGAATTTTCAGCATCATTACTCAGAACAGGCTGTTTTTACAGTTTCACTGGTAATCAGAAACATTGCATTTTGCCTGTAAAGCCATTTTAAAACAAAACCATGTGTATGCATTATGACAATTTAGAAATTGGGAGTGAAATGTTCTTAATGGTAAAAAAAAAAAAAAAGATCGAGCTAAAAAGAAGTGTTAATGGTCAAGGTTGGGTGACAGCAAGTTCAACAGGGTAATGGTAAAGATGACTGCATTCACACATTTCCCAAACACATTCTCTTTCACAACAGAGAGGACACATTCTCAAAATTAGCTTGTCAAATATTGACCTGGTGAGATTGGTGACCACTGGATGAATGAAGGGCCCCTAAATATGCGTGTAGACATTTGGGGTTTACATTGATTTATTTTTATTATTTGTTTGTTGAAATATCATAAAAAATAAATGAATGCTTTGAGTTCCTCTTTGGGGACAGAGAGGGCAATGTGAGGAGAGAAGCCACAGTTCATGAGTGTGCACTTCCTGTCTCCCCTCAAATTTCTCCGCTCCCGAACCCTTCATTTTTTTTTTTTTTTTCATCGTCTTGTCATATAATTTGAGCAATTCAGTTGTTCTGCTGAAAACATATGTGACTTCTAACTGAAATTGATTATATGTGTGCTGGACAATCACACCAGGAGCAGGTCAGATGATCATCCATCATCATCTGTGTGCATCAGAGAGGGAAGTGTCAGGAAAAGCGGTTCATGTGTTAGTGCATCATGTTGATACACCTATTCATAGCAGGTAAACAGCATTGGCTGGTTTTCAGTGGTTTGTGGAAGAACCCTGAACTAATGGACTCTAATGGAAGATTCCAGAGAGCGTCTTGATTCTTGTTCTGAGCTCTACACTTTGTTGGTGAAGGGCAAGCATGTACTTCTGAGTGTGCAGTAGATATTGAGACATACTAGCAAAAATGTGACTAATTCATTCACTTTCAAACACAAAATTACTTATCCTGTAGATTCATACATTTCATGCATTTTGTGGCAGTATCTATTACTATTACTGCAATGTCAAATATGAGTTTATACATTTTATAATATATATACAAATATACACATTTGGTTGGGACACTCTAAAAAACTAGTGCCCAAAGACAAATCAGTGACTTTTGCTTTTTTTATTTGACAAAAATAGCAGCATAATTCTTTGTAATTCATTACAATTATTAATGTTGTGAAATATTATTACAATTTCAAAATAACTTTTTCTATTTGAATTTATTTTAGATTACATTGAAAACATTTTTCTTTAATAATAATAATTTATTCATATGATGGTAAAAAAAAAAAAAAGTTTCAGTGTTTTTTGTATGTTATAAATATCTCTGGTGCTTTGGATCAATTTAATGCATCCTTGCTGAATAAAAATATTATGAAGAAGAAAAAAAAAAAACTTATTATCCCTAAAACTGTGGCAATAAAAACAGACTTAATTTTCTGTAAAGCTGCTATCTATACTGATCCATTTGAATGATTATTATTATTATTATTATTTATTTAGTAGCGAAATATGACCCAGACCTATCTTTAACAGAGTTTATATGATACAGATTTAGATTGTTATTGAAAATAAAAGTTAGCATCAAAAAATAATAAAATAAATCCACATTGCCAGCCTCAAGACCATTAACAATAAATATGAATAAACTGCATGTTTTCTTTCATTTACTAAACTGAAACCAAGTACACACACACACACACACACACACAAACACAAACATAGAGTCTGTTCAGCTATCCTTGTATAACGGTTTTTATACTGTACATACTGTATTTTCTATCACCCCAAACCAACCCTACAACTAAACCTGAACTTTCAGCATTTTTACTTTCTCAAAAAATACATTCTGTATGATTTACAAGCTTGTGTACCCACGGGGACCTCAATTAAGGTCCCAACAGTGACACGAGTCCCCATGAGTTTGTGTGTATTAAGGTTTAAGTCCCCACCAGAATATATAAACCTGTACACACACACACACACACACACACACACACAATCTATAGGGAAACAAATAAAAGCAGGTGAAGTCTTAAATGGGCGTCATGGATTAAACCACGAGAAGAGCTTCATTTTACAGTCCTCTATAAATCTGTCCTCACTCTCTTTCAGGCAAACCCCCTCCTAAAAATATCTATTACCTCTTCCTCTCAGTCCTTCTCTGTCTCACACTCCCTAGATTTCTTATTAGTGGTGCGAACTAAGACAAACATCACATTATTATCATACTTAGGGTTAGAGATTTAAACAAACCTTAGAACAAATTATGTGGCCTGTTGAGGAGAGCTGTGTTTACTTTTCTACTTGACTGGACAATTTTTGCAGCAATAAAACAGGTAAAAACCTCCCATAGATGTACAATGAAGGAGGGACCGAACCATGTTTTTGTCTTGGGCAAAAACTTCTGCACAAGCAAACACCACTATTGCTTTAGAAAGCATAAAAATGTAGTTATCTCATTTTGCTATCTATTTTTACATTTTCTACAATGTTTCCATTCCATCCATGACATTTATGAGAGGGACTGGTGTTTGACGGGATGTTACTCTTGTTCTGGCTGGCAGGGCAGCTCTTCTCAGGGGTTCAAAGTAGGCAGAGTAAACCACAGCCCAGCTACAGCTAACTAATTACAGATCAGAGCTCACCCGATGGAAAACTGGACCAGAGCTACGGAGAGAGAGAGAAAGAGAGAAGGAATAACAGAAAGACAGACATCTGAGAAGCTGTCCTGAATAGGTTTCATGGTTATCAGATTGGGATGATTATAAAGGCCAGGAGCCAAGAGCTTCAGTTACAGGAAGACGTCTTGAGCTTTAGCTGGAATTAAAGCATGGACACCTGACAGATTCTGGTGTCTAACAATAAAACACACACACACACACACACACACACAGTAGCAGTTACAGGGGATGTGTTTCCCCTACTACCCCCAGAATTTTACTGTAGAAAGATGAATTTTTAGCATCATTCCTCTAGTCTTCAGTGTCACATGATCTTTCACTAATCATTCTGATATGCTTATTTGCTGCTTAAGAAATAGTAATGCGAAGTAGTTTTGTGTTAGCATTTATTAGAAATCTTTGGTAACATTATAAGTCTTTAATGTCACTCTTGATTAATTTAATGCATCCTTGCTGAATAAAGTTTTTTTTTTTAATCTTTAAATGGAAGTGTAAACAAGGTAAAAAGATACTAAACCCATCTCATATTTGTATACTATTTATGATTTTTTCTTTCTAAGATCGCCAAAGGTATCTAAGAAAGCATACATACTATGATATTAAGAAGTGTCTTGAGCAGACAATGAAAAAGTTATTTCTGTTTTGGACCACAGCACACATCTTTGTCACGAAAAGCCTAAATTCCTCATTCTGGTGTTGTTTATCCTGCAGTTTCTCTCGGGATGGGTGATGTTGCTCGTGTGGCAAGAAGGAAAATCCAGGAGAAGAGAGTATGAAGATACACAAATCTACCCCCTAATAAGTACTGGCGGATCGTAAAAAACGTTCTTATTTAAAATGTACTGATCAAATAAATCCAGAACATAAGAATCTCTAAACTCTTGGACTAAATTAACCCGTTCTTTAGTAATAACTTGGACTGAAAGCATGTTAAGAAGGTCATCTAAATGTACACACGTCTCGTATAGAGGATGGTTTGGGGTGTTTTTGCTGGTCTTTCGGTGTGGTGGTGGGAAGGGTCACGCTGTCAGTGCCAAACCCAAACTGGTTTCTCAACTCACCCGGTCAAATTTTCTCTTTTTATGCCTCAAACCTAAAAAAAACTACAGTTTTGCGTCACTTAAACACATTCACACATAAATACATTCAGCCCCAAAAGAACTGCAAAGAGGACGGCATGCACACTAATATGAACCCTAAAGCAAGTCTTTGTGTTAATCAAGTAAGTACACACTCCCACTCAAAACACAAAGTAAACGTTCACACTCTCCTCTCCCCTCAAAAAACCTGAGCATGCGTCACCGTCTTTCAAACTCGACTTTACGAACATGTCTTCTCTTAAGTTTTGACCGGTTAAAGACAGCACTTCAAGCAGGACTATCCATCTATCCATCAAACACAATCTCATCCAGGCTTCTGCCGATCAGGAATCTTAAGAACGGCCTCTATTTTTCCAGAGACTTGCTATGTTTGTTTGGCATTTCGGTGAGACATTTTTCCAAACACACCTTCATTTTAATTCTGAATTGGGTCTTAAATGATTCTTCAGAGTGGAGTGGAATTTCCCATTGTACTGTGAGACAGCGGCAGTCAAATGACTTTGATATGTCCAAAAAAATCAAATTATGTGAACGTTCACATTTTAATAGACACAACAAGTACTGTTAAAAATCTGGAGGCATTTCCAAACCATGGACTAGGAGGTAGCAAATATGCTCATTTTTTTTAAAAGGTTTATCCATTTCTGCTAAATTATGATAATAAATAATTTACATAATTTCTCTGAGACAGAGAAAGCAAATATGACACTGAATATCCAATTATTTTCACTTAAATATAATCTAGGTCTAATTCACTGAAGTGTTTTAATTCATTAGGACAATTCTGCAGTTTAATCCCCATTTTCAACTTCTACACAGAGTAAATAAAGTATATTTGCTATTATACATTATATAATACACTGGTCTTATATAGGAGTTGGTCATTTTAAGTCCCTAATGTTCACCAAGGCTGCATTTATTTAACCAACAATACAGTAAAAGTTCATATAATTACAATTTAACATAACTGTTTTCTTTTTGAATATATTTTAAAATATAATTTATTTGTCATGGCAAAACTGAATTTACAGAAGCCATTACTCCAGTCTTGAGTGTCACATTATCTTTCAATAATTAAGAAACATTTCTTATTATTATCCGTGTTGAAAATAGTTGTGCTGCTTAATATTTAATGTTTCAAAATGTTCATATTTTATTGTTTATTTTATCAAACTTAAATAAGATCAATATGAGTGATAATTAAATGTGGAGACATTGAAAATAATTTTTGAGAAGTTCATTATACTTATTTTATGGAATTAATTAAATTTTGTGGACTAAAAGTGAAAACCAGGTTCGGAAATCCACCAGTTTAGGGGCGACTAGTAAGTCAGTGTTTGGTACAGTGGGCGTGTGGGTGAGTAGACTCATATCCTTTTCTCACACCAACAAGTCAAGCCACGCATATCTGACTGCACATTCATCAAGCCAGTGAGAAATACCGGTGGATTCACACATACACACTGACAGAGATCAAACATAGGCCTATCAAAGGACTCGCCTCACGCAGAAAACACGGCCGCCAGCACTGAAATTAAAGCTCATGACTGAAACCAATAAAAAAAAAAACATTACTTATCAAGGGAACAAAAAGTGGGCCATAAACACACAGTTCTGGTCTAAATTATGCCTGCGGCTTTGGCTCCTCCCACTGTGGTCAGTGTGTTTGTAATGACCGTAAGGCAGAGCGGTCAGACGCGTGATTGACTGGCATTCTTGCTTAGGGATGGTGGCTTGACCAAATCCCTGGTATGAGAAGTTATATATGAAAATATGTCATGATGGTACAGCCACAGTTTTGCTGAATATTCAATGAAAAAAGGCTTAAAAACAAATCAAAATATGGCGATCATCAGCTAATAAATTAAATACCTCACAGACGTAAACCAACAGATCAGATTATTCAAAAGAAGTGAATGCGTCTGACATTAGTGTCAAATATGAATTCAATATTATTATACCAAATATTAATCAATACAATCAAATGTATAATTCAGGATGAACTACATTAAAAAACAGTCATTTCATCCATGAATTAAGTCCAACACAATATGAGATAAAAAATCTGTATGTAAACATCTACATTTATCAATAAAGCTGTGGAATGTTGACATTTAAAAAAAAAATATATATATATATATATATATATATATCTTAAGACAAAATGTACAGAAATATTTAAGATTCTAATCATCACTAATCAAATAAGTACAATCCCAACTCCAAAAAAGTTGGGATGTTTTGTAAACTGTAATCAAAGTGAGAATCTGTGAATGTTCATTCTTGTTCATTTTTATTTTTATTGACAAAAGTACAAAGAAAAGACTGCCCAAAGTAGTCACTGACCAACTTAAATTAATTTTGGACAGAGGCAAAATAAAAGTGAAAAGGTTATAGAATATCCCAATTAAACTGTTTTGAAACTGTTCACATTAAGCAGGTGAATGGGTATTAGGTGAGGGTATCATGTTTGGGTATTAAAGGAGCAGTTTGGTCTTTGCAAACAAAGCTGGATCATGGCTCAACACTTTGCACCAAATTTCATGTAAGGAGGGTCAAACAAGTCAAAAATCTAATAATTGAAGTCTTTCGTCAACTACCATACATTACATTGTGAAAAGATTCAGGGAATACAGAGAAATCTCAGTCTGTGTAGGGCAAGGCAGAAAACCTCAGTTAAATGTGCTTGACCTTTGAGCCTTTAAGATGGCATTGCATAAGAAACCATCATGCTGCTGTGTTAAATAAAACCACATGGGCTCAGGATTACTTCGGAAAACCGCTGTCACTTAACACAGTCTGCTGCTGCATCAATAAATGCAATTTGAATCTCTGTTACTCTATGAGAAAGCAATACATCAATTCTATGCAGTGATGCCGTGGGGTTCTCTGGGCCAGAGATCACCTCTAATTGTCAAAAAGACTATTAAAGTGAAAATGTGTGCTGTGGTCAAATGAGTCCACTTTTCAACCTGTTTCTGGGTAAAAATGACGTTGAGCTCTCAGTCCCAAAGACCAAAGGGACCTTCCAGACTTTCATCAGCAACAAATGCAAAAGCAAACGTCTGTCACTGTATTGAGGTGCATCAGTGCACGGCATGGGTGACTGGAATATGTGCGAAGGTACCATTGACATGGAGGCATATATTGGGATTGTACAGAAACATATATTGCCATCAAAATGACTTCTTTCATGGGAAGTCCATGGTTATTAGATCAAGACAATACCAGGTCTCATTCTGCATGTGCTACAACAGCATGGTTCTGCTGACACGTGGATGTGAGCAGATATGTCTCCTATTGAAAATATATGGCCCATCATGAAAAGGAGAAACAGACAACTATGACTACGGACTGTTGAGCAATATCTATTTTCAAAATTAGCATCCGTAATTCCCAGATGATTCAAATGTGTAATTAAAAGGAATGGTGAATTCACACAGTGTTAAACATGGCTCTGTCCAAACTATTTTTTTTGGAAATGGGGTTGTACATTAGTGACATTGATCATCAAGTGAAAATCTTCACAGTTGTGCTATTTAAGTACTTTCTTATTTTGTACTAATTTAGTATAATACTCTATTGTCACAATCATTAAACAAAATAGATAAATAAAATGGAAATATGAAGTGCTCCTTAAACTGCAACTAGCTTAATTATTATTATTTTCATGAAAATCTCAAATCTCATTTGACATTTATTTCAGATTTTCACTCAAACTGTTAAACTGATAATATGTTTTAAAAATATATATATAAATATAAAAAAAACTACAATTTCTTCTAGTTTTTAAAAGTGGACTCCACTGCATAAACACTTTAGTTTTACCATCATATTGCCCAGACCTAATCCCACTCATCGCTAAAAAAGCAGGAAATTCTAAAACACACACGCCTATGGCGGGAAAAGAAATAAAACATGCAGTCAATAGACAGTTCAGTGTGAGGCAGAGCTACAACTGAGCTGTCACTGCAAAAACCACAGCCTAATTATACACTGTGCATGTGTGTGTGTGTGTGTGTGTGTGTGTGTGTGTGTGGTGACCCTCAGCTCTGACTCAAACAGCGATCCAGTCTCTCTTCATGTCTAGCTTTCACAGTTCTCTCCCCCGTAACAAACCCTAAAAGCAGCACTGGGGCCTGGCTTCAGTATATACATGTGACTGAGTCACGGTGTCACATGCATGCTAGTTCTGACGGAGCTTGTTTACACTGGGTACATTTAGCAGGACACTGAATGTAAAAATGTTTCGCACCTGTGTGAAGAAGTTCTCCCTGTACCTGTGCACCTCAAACGGCTCCGTCTGAAGTCTGGCTGTGAGGGCAGAGTTTTAGAAGAGTGTCAGCGAGCAAAAAAAAAAAGACATAAGAGAGAATGCAAAATGGGACTGTTACCTCTACTTAGGACAGCTCCGTTCTCCTGATAGTCCTGTATCTCTGCATCCTTCTGAACCAAAAGTGCAGCTAGATCCTCCACTTGCCGCTGCAGGACTCTACTCACTGCCAGCAGGGGGCGCACCAGATGCCTGCACACCTGATTCAAGCAGAAACATACTGTATATTTAATACATAGATTTTTAAGGCATCGAGATCATCAGCGTGATACAAATCTACTTAAAGGCTTCTGCCTTTTTGTTGTTAGTTTGTACTTTAAAAAAAGGGGGGGGAAAGCATTTTTATTATAATTCTACAAATTTTAATAAAGCATAAAGTAAATACAGAATAACGTTTATATTGCTAGTAATATTTTAAGATGAACACTTGCTGGACTGAAGCTACTTGGGTGATTAATTATGTACACAATTTTTATTTATTTATTTTTGAAAATCTTGTTAAAATTTGAGTATGAAAAATTATCCATCAGGCTTTTAGAACTGTAACTATAACTGTATTGCACTAAATGTTTTGACCTCACAATAAAATCTAAAGAGTGCTGATAAAACTAAGCATTTAAAAATCACATTCTTAAAACATCTTTTAAATAGATATAGAGTGACAACTGATTTTCAATCTTTTTATGCATGTATTCTATTGGACTTTTATAAAAGGTCTCACTGCTTTACATTACAAGGTAGCAGGATTTTTTGGCCATACAAATATCAGCAACTGCACCAAATTGAATATTTTTTCTATTTATTTCTTCTGTACAATACTATACGAGCCATCATCCCTTATGTATCAAATATAACACTCAATGAAAACACATCAGCAAACTTTATATCCATCTATCCATTTGTTTCAATAAACTGCTTCATTTCATATGAGCATTATTTCATATGTCAGGCTTCACAGGGTTAAAAGAATAGGTTAAATGTTTCAAACACATTCAAAACTATGTTAAATCACAGCTGGAGATATTATTTGACCAGATAAGGTTCCTACCACGCCAACAGGTGTTGTGGTGCAGCGGAACTCCCAGTAGAACGGCAACCCAGCCAGCTCACTTTTGAGTTTGACTGTTAGATTGTCACCACGCTGTTCAAGAGTAATGTGTGCAGTAGAAATCTGATCATCATCTTCACTGGAGAAACAAGGCTGTGCCACAGAACACAGATGAGAGAAAAAAGCTTGTGTAGGAGCCCTCAGACGCTTATTCAGATCCTTTCTTACGGATGAAGAGAGGAAAAAGAGAAGGGATCAGTATGAAGTATTGACAGACCAAAGGTTCCATTAGAACTGAATATTGTGGGGATACAATCCTCTATACTAGTCAAGTCAAGTTAAGCTTTATAGTCAATTCTTCCACATGTACAGTACATACAGAGAATTGAAATTGTGTTACTCTTAGACCCTTGGTGCATATAGATTACACTAACAGTAGAACAATAAATAGAGATAATAAAATATAAAGTACACGTATACAAATAGGTCATGTAAAAAGAAAGATAAGTAAAGCAGCACAAGGCAGACAGAGTGCAAACCAGTGAAGTAAACAGTGCAGATATAATGATTGTAGTGCAAGAGAGCTTATTCAGTCCGATTCTGATTAAATTTTAGTATTATAGAAACATTTCAGAGTATTATTATTTGAACAGAAATACATTGATGCTACAGTATGTTTCATCTCCTCACAGTGTTTCATATTTGAATTAAGCTAATAATAATTAAAATCACTAGAAGCAGTGTTCTTGCCTGTGCTCGACTCTGGATGTCATCTGCGGTCATGTCTTCTTCCCACACAGTGTTCAGGTCACTCAGCAGAAGCCGGTACTGTGTGTCACCGAACCAGGCTTTGGCCAGAAGATCAGAACCATCGATATTCACTGGCACCCATGGGACAGCACACAGGCCTGTTTCCATCTCCCCACAATCTACTTCATATCAACAATAACATGTTTACGCACAGCAACCGTAGTTTAGATCAGCACAGCCACAAGTTAATACATGAGTGCTTTCTCATTACTATTCTTATATCAATCCATGTTTACTAAATACTAATTATGAAAATATTAAATATGTCACTTTAAACATTTAGAAAAACAGATTTCTCAGCTGTAAAACACTTAACGTAAGTAAACTTTATCACAGTTATTAATCATGGTACATTTAATGATAAGTTAATTTAATTTTATATGTCAGAACGTCTAGACCGAGACAAACCATGATGAACTATGAGGTTCAAATCTGCACTATTTCGTTTCTATTTTCTAACGCGTAACAGGAGCGGTATGCATAAAAGAAATGACAGCGGGTAAAATAAATATTTCGGATAGACATGTAATTACATAACAACTTTTAGATAACGAATTAACTGTTTTATGGGTAAAGACTTTACCAGTATCTACTTACCAACAAGGGGCCGTTTCGACTGACGCACATTCCCCATAAAAACAAACGGAGATTAAAACGTTCCGTGAGGAATAGTTCCGTTACTACACGCCTTCGGTATTAAGGGGGTTATAAGTAAAACAAAACCAAATATTTATTGTCCAGCATCTTTATTGAGACATTCATAAGCAAAACATTCACACACATTGTGTAAGAGATCAAAAACTGTTCTAAACACCACATCATCTTATAATCAACTGTCTTCTGATTCTTTCTGTTGGAGAATGTGGCAGGTTTCATTTTAAGGTGAAGTTTTATCCTGTGAAAGTGGAGTCATAGGTTAAAAGGGTAGTGATTACATATGGAAAAGCTTACATTTGTGTGTTTACATGGTTACAGGACTGGACTTGCTGATGTGTTTGGTTGCTTTTCTGATTCCAGGTTATTTGTTGTCCAGGGGGATTCGGGCTCCTGTCTCAGAACCAGTTTCTCCAGAAACTGAACAACATCTTGCTTCGTCTCACATTGTTCTAGAGTTTTATAAAGCTTGGGTAACCTGGGGGCACCACAAAAGGGGGATCTGAAGAGTCATTGCACAGCTATTTTTTAATACATTGTAAATAGTGTAAAAAGACTGTCAAGTAAAAATAAAACCTATATGGTCATATGACTATGCACTGTATTCTGATGCATATATACATAATTAATTTTGTTGGCAAAACAGCAAAAACACATGACATTGACAATGCTGTGTCTAACATTTATCTTATTTAACTTTTGTATAAAATAAGGGACATTTTTACCCTCACATCTTAAAATACAAACTAAACGTGTGAAGATTTTTCTGAACTTAGTGTCAGAAATGAATGGGTTAAAAAGACTCATGCTAATAAGGAAGAAATATTAGAAAGATTCTGTAAGTTAATCATTATAAATTGTTACACACACACATACACAAAAATCTCTGCACATTTTTTTTATTTTATTTTATCATTTATTTATAGCAGCTCTGGAGAAAACAGTGATGTCATCATCAGAACACTCCAGTTTTTATCCAATAATGACCGTGCAGTTATATTGCCTTATTAAGTGTCGCCAACTAAGCAAGCCAAAGGTGACAGTGGAAAGGAACCGAAACTCCATGAGTAAGAGAAAGAGAGAAAAAAAAACCTTGGGAGAAATTAATTGATTGATATCATTAAGAATAGGATAAGCATTTTTAATAGGCTAAAGATTTTTTGTCTGTTTTTTGTTCTTTGCTAGGGTTCTCTTTCCTTTTTTCTGCACCATGGGAGAAAGCAACCTTCAGTGGCCAGTTGCCAACAATGCAGCCATTCATTAATGATACAGCTATAATGGCATCATTAATCGAGGAATATAAAACAAATCCATAACCCATGCTGACTGTTGTTCATAATAACCTTTGCATTGGTCACATATCCAAACACAGAAAACAGGGAGCACAGCTCCTCACTGTCCAAGCTGTATGGCAGGTTTGATATGTAAAGACTTGTCTTTCTTTTTGCAGCATTTGGAATTCTCATTTTGGCTCGCCTGGCGTTCCTCGTAGGACTTGTAATGACTTATAGAAACTAGATGGTCATTTAGGAGCATACCGTCTAGCTTCTTAATTGCCAAATCAGCAGCCTCTGGTGTGGCATAATGGACAAAACCTTTTGGTTGACCATTACTGTAGCAGACCACTCGACTGGAGAGAACTTCCCCAAAGTATGAGAAAGTGTCATATAGAGCAAGGTCATCGGTGTCTCTTGCTATGCCCTTAATAATTATATTTCCAATCCCACTTTTTCTCAAAGTAGAATTGCGTTTAGCCCACTTGATTTGCATGGGTGTGCTCAAGAGGTCAGAAAAAATCATAGCATTTAGGGCATTTTGTGCATCGTGACGGTGTGCAAAAGTAACAAAGCCAAATCCACGAGGGAGGTGGGTTGCTCTGTCTCTGCACACTTTCACAAAACAGACTGGTCCAAATGGGAGGAAGATTGAAAGCAGCACCTGTTCGGTTACACGTGGGTGCAAATTACCCACAAACAAAGGGCCCGACTGGTCTCTTTCACCTTTAACATCACCTAAACCATAGCAGGTGGACATTTTGACTGACTCTGAAAGAAGACTTTTTTCAAAAAGCTCTTGGTCCAAAGCAAACCTCTGTGTGGAACTCACAATGTTCAAATCGCAAATTCTATATAGGTATAGGTATAGTTCAAATCCTAAATTCGCTGTTGCAACTGTTGTATCTGCAAGGAAATGCCTAAGTCAGAAGCATCAGTCAGAAATGATTAAGAATCTGACAGCTTTGCTGCTTTTATAGGCGGAACATTCTAAAATGCCAAATTATGACATCATCAAGTGACATCCTCCTAGCTACATTCCTCAACAGTAAAACACAATTAAAGCTATTTTGGTCTGATTTTAGACATTGAAATTAAGTCCTAAACATTAATTACAGCAAAATAAATCAAACTAATGCCCTACATGTATGAGATAAAACAAGTACATTAAAGCTGCGGTAGGGAACTTTTGACGCTCTAGCGGTTAATAAACAGAACTGCTTGCGTCTTGCGGAAGAACATCGTAGCCGGAACTACTTCTCTCTGTTTATGTCTATGAAGAATCACAAAGGTACTGGGTTACTCTGCCGCGGTACCCCCGAAGCAATCTAAAATAGTCCAAATATAAACACTTATTATAAGTGCACCCTAGTGATTAAGGACAAGCCAAAAACACGGTTTGGAAAATGGATTCATGGTGTACTCGCTTATTATATACATTTTTCTACATTTTGAACACAAACAAAGTTATGGACCGCAGCTCTGATTGGTTATTTTTTACCGGGAGCGATGGAGTTTCTGCAAATGGCAATAGGACCACTGGGAGGAGCCAGAGGAGCTTGATTTTTTCCCAGATTATCTGTCTCATATTCTACTGTCAGGACATAATGACAGGTTTAATACATTTGTAAAAAATATTTTTTTACAAAAGTTCCCTACAGCACCTTTAAAGCGATGGAATTTAAATGCCGCAACAGAATTTTATAAAAGTTTGGATAGTTTATATTTACATTTAGGTTTTCATTTTACTTTCAGGTTTTAATTTCTAGTCATTTTGTTAGGTGCTTCTGTCATTGGTATTATTTTTCAAATATTTTTATTTAGCTTTCATTATTTTTATTTCAGTCATTTTAATTATATAACTCATTGTTTCTCATTTGTGTTTACATTTTTCAAGTTTTTATGACATATTTATATTTTATTTATTCATTGTTTCAGCTTTATTTCAATTATCAAAAAACGTTTTTATATATATATATATATATATATATATATATATATATATATATATATTTTCTGTTTTAATTTTAGGTAACAATACAGGTTTGATAATCTGTAGTTCCAGTTTATTATGTAATTCAAGTTTAAATTATTTTTTATGAGCTTTTGCCATTTTTATTATACTTCTTTTTAGCTTTAATTGTTATTCTATTAATAATGTTGTGTTTTTTAAGAGTTCTTCATCAAATATATATATATATTTTTGTATTTGTATTTCAGCTTTATTTCATTTACAGAATAAGTATTTCTGGGTGAACTATTTCTTTACAGAGGTTATTATTACCGGTAACACAGTGTAGCCTATGACATTACAAAAATGTACATTGAATTAAACATTCAAATATAGTTCTCACCTGCCTCTCTTCTCTATTTGGTCCATAAGATCACTGGGATCTCTGCCTCCTTGGCTGTCTCTTTGAATCAAATGAGAAATAATGTCTGACTGAGTGGTTTTTACATTACTGAAAGAGAAGAAAAAGAAGCAAGTTTAGTGGCTCACGTGAAAAACCAGTAATTTGACTGTTTATTTTAGGAGGAAATCTCACTGGTCAGGATCATGGAGGTTGTCGGGTGAAGGACAGTGGGGAAAAAGGGATTTTTCCACTTGTTCCTCCACAGTCCTTTGAGGATGCTTCACCTAAAGAAACACCAGAACACCATTATGAACAGTTTATCATTCTAAAATGCTTATGTCTAACTGACCATAAAGAGCTTATATATAAAACATTACAGCATTCCTAAGTAATATTACTGACCTGATGAGAGTGTCCATAACCAAATGACCCATATGTTATGGCCATCTCAACATCTAACTTGCAAACAACCTACAATCAAACAGAAAATCATATTTTTTTCTCTTACACATGAACCCAACAATGCACTTTCCTAGAATAGAGCACAATTTGGTCGTTTTGTAGTGAGAACTCGTAGATAAACAATTATGTAACATAAAATTGACATAGCATAAAAGATGGGCAGTTAGTTAAAAATTATCTTAGGATACATCTGCAAACCTGATATGTACCAATTGTATAGTTCTGATTTATACTTCTCATACATTTACTTTTTTTTATTATTAATATTTGAAAATACACTTTATATTGCTAAGACTAAAAAATAAATTAAAAAAGGATATACTGTTTAGTCAATACTTAATTTTATATTCTCAGATAGATAGAAGATTTAGCACTTCCTATCAAAGACTACAAATGTCGAAATTAAAAAAAGAAACAAATCAATGAGGTGCATTTACATATAAAAACATTTCTGCTTCCGGCTTTGCTACCGTTCGGACGTTCTAGCTTACTGCTTTGCGCTTTGCTTCTTATTTCTGTACTTTTCTCTGATTTTTCTAAGATTTTTACTTCAGCAGATCAGCACAGTGCTCAAACAACAGATTTTTGGCACAAACTCTAAAACTAAAAACATTGGGACTGCAAAAAGAAGACTTTGTCTCCCACTGCTAACAGCTTACATTCCTGTGACGGGATAACAGCTGCCTACATTCAAACAGAAGAGAGAGAAAATGCCTCCTGTTGGATCTACTTGTTGCATTAACTGCTGCAAACTTCTACAAAGGATTGTGATTCTTGAAACAAAGTTTCTTTCTGGATTTCCAAAACAGACGGAACACTTAGCAGACCGTCGTCATGGACCCCCTCAGCACACAGCCGGTGAGTCCCATGAATCTTCTGAATCTCAACAGTTTATACCAAGTGTAGAGGAACAAGCCGAAACTGATCGCCACACTAATCGATGGCACAAACAGGGAGCGAGACCCAAAGGAACACGAGATATCAGATTGTCACGAGTTTCTCGTATTGCTGCCATTGCTTCCTCTACCCCAGATTCGACTATGACTAGGCTTGTAAATACTGGTATTCTACCACCCCCTATACATCTGGAGAACAGATTTGAAGCATTAATAAATGTGGGTGAGGAATCCCCAAATGTATTTAAACATGGATCTGATCAGCCAGCAGCTAACACTGCTACTAACAGGTGCTCAAGGACGAGCAGACAGCGGCTTTCAGCTCAGAGCGCAGCCGAGCCAAGGACTCTGATAGTGGGTGACTCTTTTATCAGAAACATCCGTAGCAGGACTACAACAACATGCTGCCTTCTTCAAGCAACGGTCTCTGATGTGAACAAGGAACTTCAGAACATTCTGATGAAGCACAAGACTGCAAATCAAATCATCATCCATGTGGGAAAGAATGATATTCGGAAAGAGCAGTCAGAACTCCTTAAGAAGGACTTCATTGAACTCTTTGAAACACTTCAAAGACTCAAAGTTCAGTCGTTCATCAGTGGACCACTCCCAGCAAGGGGAACAAATATGTTTTCACGGTTGCTTGGGCTCAACAAATGGCTACAAAGATCTTGTAATACAAAAGGAGTCAATTTCATCGACAACTTCAATATTTTCTGGGGCCATAGACAATTGTTTAAACCAGATGGCCTCCACCCAAACAAACTTGGTGCAAGAGTGTTTAAGGACAATATCTTCTTCTCCCTTCGTCATCCTTCAGCAGAGTATGTCAATCCATTCAGCACACACACAGGGTCCGAGTCATCATGTGGTTGACATATCCCACAAGGACACTGATAACACCACCCAGCCAAAACAAACACTGCTGATAGACACTATCCCGGCTGAGCCCTGCCCACAGAGCTCCTCACAGACTGACTGTGATGTATCAAAACAGCTACAAGATTCACCACCCAAGTACGACTTTCTGGAAAACAGCCAGGGAAGCCAGGACAACACATCATAGCCACCGGAAACACCAGAGACACAGCCCATCTCACCAGACACATTATCCCTCTCTCCAGCATCTCCACTTCTGTGCTTCTCACAGAAAATGGAGGAATTGGTGTATGTTGGGACTAAACTCTCCCACTCATTCGCTGCTAGCCCGCAGATATAAACAAAAAAACGGCGGGCCCCCCAACCACCAAAGTTTGTGGGCCCTGTTCCTATGAGAGCTCTCCGACCGCTGCCACATCGCCAGGGCCCAAACCCTCTATCTACTGAAGTTGAACCAAAAACAACTGATAGCAGCTCTCAGTGATATGTGTCGGGTCCCCGCTATAATAGCAGCAACATTCACAATTGCTTACAGACCAAGCGGGAACCGAGTGTGCCTGCAGCTTTCTCTATTTCAGTTTTATCACGTGATAGAAAGTCTAAGGCCTTCTCAAGCCGAAGGGCAAACTCATCTAATCTGCGTCATCTAATTATGCATCAAACTAAGATTGATATAAAGACACCAAGCACTGCCATCAAGTTAGCACTTTTAAACATTCGCTCACTAAAAAATAAATCATTTCTAATCAATGACTTTATAACCACAAACAATCTGGATTTTATGTTTCTAAATGAAACATGGCTAGAAGACAGCTGCAGTGCAACAATCCTAAATGAAGCAGCCCCTCCTAACTTCACTTACATGAGTGTTTGCAGGACTGTTAGGAGAGGTGGGGGTGTAGCTGCTCTATTTAAAGATGTCTATCAATGCAAGCAAGTGTCATTTGGTCAGTACTTGTCTTTCGAATATCTAGGGATTGTGCTGAAAGGTGCTGCACGCATTCTGTTTATTATTATTTACAGGCCTCCAAAATACTCTCCAGCCTTTGTTGAAGAGGTCACAGAAATGTTATCAATAATTTCCTCAGAGTTTGACTGTTTTGCAATTGCAGGGGATTTTAATATTCACATAGATAATGCAGAAAACAAAACTACAAAAGAAATGATAACGGTTCTAAACACTTTTGACCTGATTCAGCATGTGCATGGACCCACACACAAAGGTCGACACACTCTGGATCTAATCATCAGTAGGAGTCTAAACATTTCATCCATTGTTACTAAGGACATAGCACTATCTGATCACTTCTGTATTTTCTTTGATATATTGATCTCTGCTACCACTGAATCTAGATCTGTCTCTGTCAGAAGGAGATGCATAAACGAGAACACAAGTGTACTATTTATGGAGGCTATATCTTTAACACCAAGCATTTCTGCAGACTCTGTTGATATTCTCCTTGATTCCTTCAACTCAAAAGTTAAGAATGTTATTGATGATATTGCTCCAATAATAGTCAGTAAGAAAACAAACAGACAGAAATCAGTTTGGAGAAGATCAACAGCAGTTCAGACTATGAAAAGACAATGCAGAAAAGCCGAGAGGATGTGGAGGAAGACGAAACTTGAAATTCACTATAGCATCTATAAATTTCATTTCATTTTTCATTTTCATTTAACTGACGCTTTTATCCAAAGCGACTTACAATTGCTATATATGTCAGAGGTCACACGCCTCTGGAGCAACTAGGGGTTAAGTGTCTTGCTCAGGGACACATTGGTGTCTCAAAGTGGATTTGAACCTGGGTCTCTCACACCAAAGGCATGCATCTTATCCACTACGCCAACACCACCCCATAAAGAGAGCCTTCATGCTTTTAATGTGAAACTAGCCACTGCTAGACAGAATTTCTTCTCAAACCTTATAAACAGTAACTTAAATAACACTCGTACTCTTTTTGCCACTGTTGAGAGACTGACAAACCCCCCAAGTCAGATTCCAAGTGAAATGCTCTCAGACAGCAAATGCAATGAGTTTGCTTCTTTCTTTTCTGAGAAGATCATAAATATCAGGAAGGCGATTAGCACATCCTCAAGTAATGCAGAGGTCAAACAGATTCGGCCAAAATATCAAAATGATACTATGTCTATTTTTGAAACAATTGATAGCAAAATTCTGGAAGACATAGTGCAGCAACTAAAATCATCAACCTGTTGTCTTGACACACTTCCCACATCTTTTTTCAAAAGTGTGCTTGACTGCTCATACTTAGAAGGGAGAGGCTATTATGTGAGTATAGGAGAGCATACGTCTAAGTGGATGTCCATGACATGCGGAGTCCCACAAGGCTCAATTCTTGCACCGCTCTTGTTTAGCCTGTATATGCTTCCACTAAGTCAAATAATGAGAAAGAACCAAATTGCCTACCACAGCTATGCTGATGATACCCAGATTTACCTAGCCTTATCTCCAAATGACTACAGCCCCATTGACTCCCTCTGCCAGTGCATTGATGAAATTAATAGTTGGATGTGCCAGAACTATCTTCAGTTAAATAAAGAAAAAACTGAAGTCATTGCATTTGGAAACAAAGATGAAGTGTTCAAGGTGAATGCATACCTTGACTCTAGGGGTCAAACAACTAAAAATCAAGTCAGGAATCTTGGTGTGATTCTGGACACAGACCTTAGTTTCAGTAGTCATGTCAAAGCAGTAACTAAATCAGCATACTATCATCTAAAAAACATTGCAAGAATTAGATGTTTTGTTTCCAGTCAAGACTTGGAGAAACTTGTTCATGCCTTTATCACCAGCAGGGTGGACTATTGTAATGGGCTCCTCACTGGCCTTCCCAAAAAGACCATTAGACAGCTGCAGCTCATGCAGAACGCTGCTGCCAGGATTCTGACTAGAACCAGAAAATCTGAGCATATCACACCAGTCCTCAGGTCTTTACACTGGCTTCCAGTTACATTTAGGATTGATTTTAAAGTACTTTTACTCATATATAAGTCACTAAATGACCTAGGACCGAAATATATTGTAGATATACTCACTGAATATAAACCTAACAGAGCACTCAGATCACTAGGATCGAGTCAGTTAGAAATACCAAGGGTTCACACAAAACAAGGGGAGTCCGCCTTTAGTTACTATGCTGCCCGCAGTTGGAATCAGCTTCCAGAAGAGATCAGATGTGCTAAAACACTAGTCACATTTAAAACTAGACTCAAAACCCATCTGTTTAGCTCTGCCCTTATTGAATGAGCACTGTGCAATGTCCGAACAGATTGCACTATATTTTCACTGTTTTATTTATTTATTATTATTATTTTATCATTTTAAAAGTTTTAAAATTGCTTGTTTTATTTTTGTTAATTTTTTTCTTCATGATTATTTTACTTTCTTTTATGTAAAGCACTTTGAATTACCATTGTGTACGAAATGTGCTATATAAATAAACTTGCCTTGCCTTGCCTATAAACAGAGTTAATTTAATTTCCATGCCAAATTTAAGTGTTGTTTTTCTTTACACACACAAACACAAACAACAGTAAACCTGGTGGTTACCTGCTTATTGAGGATCACATTAAACTGATGACTGACAATGGATTCCTGGATAAAGATAATCTCATCATTATTTTTCAGTCATCAGGAGGTTTGAGAATTTGTAAAAAAAAAATTTTTTTTAAAAAGCCATACATTGAGAACTTTCAACACATTGAAGAAAGCACTGCCCATTGGTTTAGGATCTCTTGCTGCTGGCTCAAAGAAAAGAAGCTCCACCATGATTTGATTGGGATTCACAGCACTGGAATTCTGCTCAGGTATCTGAATTAAAAAAATAAAAAAATAAAACAGGCATAAAGCTGAATGAAAATACATAAGCACATCACACAAACACAATTTTTGAGAACTGAAAAATGGCTGAATATAATTTTTTTTATCAGTGTTTTGGATTAAACTGTTGTTCCCAAATCAGTAAATAATACTAACATTACTGTGTGATACAGATCTTCTAACATCAGATCAGAACACATAAATTCAGCCAACACATCAAAAACACTCCATGGAAATGTGGAAGAATTCAGGGTAGTGACAAACCTGGATGGAGAAGTATTTCCACTCATCAAAGCAAAGTGAGAAATCTGCTTTGCCTCCTCTGGCATCTTTGCTGCTTTGAAGCTTGGTGCACTTTTCCTTTCCCCCAACAGATATCCTGAGAAAAAACTGAAAGTCTTTTGTGTAGAATGGATAAGTGATCAAAGAAAACGATGACAAAAAAAGTTCAGTGCTAAAATTATTTAAATTGCAAAATATTTAAATTTTTTATTTTGAGATGCTGGAAAATATAAGGATACATATGTTTGGAAACACTTTGCAATCCTTTATATGCACAGTCAGAACTCCTGTCTGAAAGCAAAAGCATTGCAGGCACATATGATGATGTCTGTATATACTATAGAAAAATGAATGTACTATACATGCACTTCAGTTAATTTATACCAAATACATCTGATTGCATGTAGTATGTATGCATGTACACTGTTAAAAATTAGGACAATCCTTGTTATTACCATTTACATATTTTATAATAGCATAATTGTACTTAAAAACTACAGAAAGGAGTTATGGGGGGGATCAATCAGCCAATGTATCTGTCTGTCTGTCTATAAATACTGACTGGCACTTCATGAGGCACCAGATTGTTCTCAGTCTCCTCAGTCGTCTCTTCATTCTCATTCTTTGAGTCCATGCTGTAAGTCTATGAAAACAAGTGTGTTAAAGAAAAAAATCAATAAATTATAACAAATCTGACACACAGGTAGAATTAATCTATTAAAAGTAACTCTAATATAATCATTGGTATAACCTGAATAGAAATATCAGATGCAAACAGGAAACAACAATAGGTCCTGAAACTATAAAAAAAAAAAAAAAAAAAAAAAAAAAAAAAAAAAACATTTATACAGAACTAATTATTTCTAAATTCTGGGATAGGTACAGTTCAGAAGGTCAGTGACAGGCTATATATATATATATATATATATATATATATATATATATATATATATGTGTGTGTGTGTGTGTGTGTGTGTGTGTGTGTGTTTAATAATAACTAACGTTATTTTGTCTAGGATTAATTTGGTTAGTTACAGTTTTATGTAACTAGCTACTTCTAGTGTTTCTAGTGTTTAATATAGCTTTGCCTCCAATGCATGTTAAAGAATAGTGAAAAAAGATATAATAGAGAAAGCAAAACAATACTTCAAAGGGAAATCTAGAAACTATTTTAATTAAAGAGCGATCTCAGACAAAGTCAGTCAGTATGACGTAATCGATGTCAGTTAGGTTTCAAAATGCTGGCGTCATGTCAATCGGATATTTTTCAAGCTAAAATTTATAAAAAGCAACAGCATATAACCAAAGTCTCTTTAATTTGTATTATATAGTCTTTGATATAACACAGTTAAGATTACAGACTACCAAGACATCTTAAAACCTTTACCCTGCAATGAACTGACGCAGATACTTAACAAATACTTTTATCTTTACAAACATCACCTTTTGCTTGTTTTCTCCGTTTGTTGGGTTGCCTCCATGTTCATCCATTGGATGTTTTTTAAATGAAATGTGACAGTTAAATCTTCTCACTGCTTCCTGGTTGCAGAATTATGATTGTGCCCTGTTACTGTAGTGTCAAAATTACATTAATTTATTCTAAATCTCCCTTAAGAATGTGACCGAGCCAATGAGAGCAGTTATAGGCGGAGCGACACCGTACTGGCCCCGCCCACTTTATATGGCGCAGCCACCAGCCAGAATAGTTCAATTTTCTTGCATGCCACAGTAACCGCAAACTGCAGTTATCGTAATAAATCCTTTCGGGCTAGACAGAACTGTAACAACAATATATATATAAAAAAAATTTGAAAAACGATTTAGGATCAAATCAAAATAAGACCTTCATTATACAGGGCCCGATTAGATTAAATATTTGAGCAGAGTATACTCAATCCGCATACAATATATTTACACACACACACACAAATATAAATATATATATTTATTTATTTTTACTTTAAGGCAATACTGCCCTTGATATTTAAAGAGTAATGTGTAATATGAATTTCTCCAGCCTTAGTAGCGAATACAAATAGTAAATCTGCTTAAAAAGTGAGTTTTATTAACTGAGGGTCAAACAATTAAGAGCATAATGTTTTTTCAGTTTTGCATTAAAACGTAGAATGCATTCAACCACCTTAAAAGACTAAACAGACCTATATTTATGATGTAAATTTGAATGTTTATCTATGGACCATCATGACAGAAATGCACAATGAGCTTGAAACAGGTTGAAATCCTTTCCAGCTTATCTTTCTCTTTTGTACTGTCAACAATATGTTAAAATCCACAAATACAATAATTGTGGTATATATCCCTTCTACAGATGCCTAATTTTGGATTGTGAATATGTTTTACCACAAAAATGGTCTCGATTCAAGACAGTGATTCTAACATTCAAAGAACAATGTGTTAATGGAAGTAGACACGTCCGACACCAGCAAAAGCTCAGCTCACACAAAATGATTCTGATCATACAAATAACACCCACATATTCTGACAGCCATTTATTATTTGCCATTAAAACAAGAGAAATGTCTCGTTATGTGTCACATAGGTTTTTTTGAAAAGTAAATATAAAATGAAACACTTTTAGTTTCAGGACAGCATTAAGAGCAAGTGGCTAATACAGAGATGAAGCTGAAGAATAGTAGAGAAAACTGGATTTAAATGTGTGTGGATAACCATCAGACTCAGCAGAACCCCTCCGAAGCATTTCCCAGAACAATCCCAGCATCTTTCCAGGACAGTGTCTCTATTGAGTTTTATATTGTCGCTGCTTCCTCAATGCAGTTACAATACTTGTCATATTTGAGGCCGTATCAGTGAGTTACATGGTGAAATGCCTTGTGTAATCATATTCTATTGTAGGAATGACGGCTTGCACAAACTTCAGGAAAATCAGAAGATACCTGGAGTTATTAAGGTTAAGGGAAACTGTGTTTAAAAAAAAAAAAAAAAAAGGTTACTCATGAGCCAACATAAACATTTGTTCAATACGGCATAAACATCAGGAAGAAGTCTACAAGATGTGTGTAGTTTAGGCACACTAAAGTTTAGTGTCAGTATCGATCTACACAGTATATGCACACAAACACGCACACGCACACACACACACACACTGTATAAGTTTTTAAAATGGCACAGCTTTTAAAATACCTGAAAGTACACTCTTAACATCAGTCAGTCAGTCATTATAATATGATATCTGGATAATCAAGTACTATTTAATGATACAACTTTAGTAATTATAATGAACTTGGTAACCATTTATAAATGCACAGACATTTTAACTGAATTTAGGACTGTTGGTAGTGCTTTGTTTGTCATTTAGTGTTTCTGTTAAAAAAGAAAAATAAATAAATAAATAATAATAATAATAATAATAATAATAATATTAATAATAGGGGGAAAAAATAAACATTCATACTGATAAGATGATGATAATAATAATAATTTGAATTCTACTAATAACAACAGTAAATAAATAATAAATGCTCGAGCTGCTGGATTTATGAATATTAATCAGGTTGTCCGTTCGTGGGAACTGATTTGCTGAAATCAAAACGGATGATAATAAGAGATTGCCATTTGCTCATTAGTTCTGCCCACTTCGCGCATGTCAGATAAAGTGACGCGAGTCGTGATGAACTAAAAAAATAACATATCGCTTGATGGAGAGTGAAACTCTGAAGCGCTCCGTCAGAGAGTGTTTGGCTAGTGAAAATATATCTGTGCTAAACTTATACTTAGCCTCCTACTCAAACACTGGCGAGTAAAATCAGAGAATCTATTAGCCATTGGCTAATATTAGACATCATTTAGTCGCCAGAGTGAAGACTTAGACGCATATGAACTTTTCCGCAGCAGAACGGTTTTCAACATTGTTTTCATGAGCAGCAAATCAGCATATTAGAATGATTTCTTAAGGATCATGTGACACCGAAAATCTGGAGTACTGATGCTGAGAATTCTGCTTTGCATCACAGAAATTAACATTACAGACACACACACACACACACACACACACACACACACACACACACACAGACACACACAGACACACACAAGACTTGAACGACAGTGTATGTGCTTAAGCATTTATTATAGTATTCTATTTTTTTTTTATAGAAAGGATACATATGGACCCCAAGTTCTCCTCCTCCTTCTGCCACGGTCTCGATAATCTTTTTCATCACCTCTGCATGTCTGACGAATAACATCAAGAGAGCAGCTTTTTAGTTTGCTGACTGTAAATGAGAGGTAAATGTAAATAAGAGGTAGATGCATGTCAAGTTTGTATATACCTGCATGGATGCACAGAGCACATAGCAGGTGGTGGCAGGTTGGGATGATTCTCAATGGTGACTGTTTTTTTAACATGATCCTGGCTGATGTCTTCATACATCTGATCCACCGTTAGAGGTTGTCTGTCCTGAAAAATAAGGACAACATGCAGGGTTTTAACAAAATGTGCTTCACTTTAGTGAAATGACTAAAACAGGCTTACATCAAATCACATTACTATCACATAAAATCAAAATATAGCAAAGTTACCTCATCATATCCAAACAGCCATAGTCTTGGTGTCTGGTAATATTTATCATATGTGATGTAAAGATCATAGGTTCTTGTCTGTAGAATGGCATCTTCCCCTCCAGCTTCTGTCTTGGTTTTACTTAAATCAGTCATTTTACTTGTGTCAAGAGTTGCCTAAACAAAGAATATGAAATATTATATATGTATGTATATGTATAATATGTATAATTCTGCAAAAGCAAATCTTGATGTTGAAAACTCATGTCCAGGATAATTTCTTACTTCATCTGTCTCCAAAAGTCCACTTTCTTCATATTCTGAAACATAAAATATAAAGTATACAATTACCAGTTATGGCTGTTACTACTAACTGATGATGTGTCATGAAAATAAAAAAGAATTTAAAACATTCAGAGCTACCTTCCATGTCTGCTGGCTCTCCATCGTCATCATCATCTTCATCACCATTTCCACATGCACCCGGCTGCACGTTCATATTCATATTGTCCTTCACATCCAAAACAATATACAGTATATTTTACATAAACACAATATGACTCATTTACTCATCCTCAGGGCATTCAAGAAATTTAGCATTACATCACTTCCTCACCTCTGCAGTGAATGGGTGCCGTCAGAATGAGAGTCCAAACAGCTGATAAAAACAAAACAGTAATCCACACCACTCCAGTCCATCATCAATTAATGTCTTGTTTAATGAAAACCTGTGTTTGTAGTTCATAACTACAGTTCCTCCACTGAAAAGTCCATCCCTGTTGTCCTCTCACATTAAAATCCACCGACATATTTGTTTAGAGCTGTTTTCACTTGTATAGCATGCTTGATCTGTGTATATTTTTCTCTTCAGATTTCTTAATTGAAGAAAGCAAAGTTACGGATAGACGATATGTATTTTAGCCAGAAGCAAGAGTTAAAAACATCTTAATGATAGAACTGTTCCTTTCAGACACAGTTTTTTTTTGCTTTACAAGATGTTAATCGATGGACTAGAGTTGCGTGGTTTACTTGTGGATTACTGTGAGGCTGCCTACCCTATTATCCAGTGAGATTTCCCGAACTGCTTCTGTCACCCCTGTAACACCTAGGAACACAAAAAGAGTCCATAAGTATGTCTGTCAGAAACTTAAGCATGACAAAAACGTGCTTTTAACGTGTTTTAAGATTCGGTTTCATACCAGAGTTATGATAGGTATCCACCCATCCTCCATCTCCATCATCTTCTTCTATAATGGCCTCCAGCTCGTCAGAGTACTCCATCTGTTTACAGCGCTTGTAACACGGGACTGAGCCATATTGTGACATTTACAAAACAGCTGTAGCACATTCATCACAGCTTCACACAACAATTACAACTGATTTATACTTTGGGAATGTACGTTTGAGAAACTGAATCATATTTTCACTTCCTTTACCATTTCGGGTTAACAGAAACTGCTTGTCTTTGGGCAGATAAGGCTTCACTTTTGCTTCTTCTCCAGATGCCCTAAAAGTAAAGAAAATCTATTCTCAACACTGTAAAAAGCCACAAAAGAGAATAGGCATTAAAAAAAGGAAGCTACATAATATTAGTCATGTGAAGTTTTATTAAAAAATAACAGTTTTTATGAAAATTCCCTCATATATCAAGGTTTTCCAAGTGACACAACTTGAGGGAACATAATATTAATGATTTTAAATTAATTAATAAATATGTTTGTTTACCTTAAGTCTGTTTTAGCTTAAATTTAATTACTTTAAATAATTTAATACATCTTAATTTAACAATCTTAATCTAAATCTGATAAAACCTCCCTTTGGCAACATTATTATTATTATGAATTTTTTTTTATTGCACAGATGTAAAGATTAGTGTGTACTAGGGTGACCACCCGTCCCGCGTAGCGCGTGCGCGCACAGCGTTTAAAACCCCATTCATGCGTCCCGCAAATTGAGACTGTGTCACGCATAATCAATGCTTGCTCAAAAAACATTGGTCGCTCTATATCCTCGCGCCCCAGGCAGCCAAACGAACATTAGGCTACTTGAAAGTTCAGCACGAGCGAGTTTGAATGAGAGATGAAGTTTACATCTTTATTATTTCTGTTTTAACGTTTTTCCTACATTATTTATATTAAAATATGTTATGTAGACAATAACTCCATTTACTTTTTGACTAATTTACTGAGGTGGCATCGTTGTTAACTTACAAAAATGATAATTTGGTGGATAATTTAAATTTTTCCGTTAATAACAGGTTGTGTATTCCGATGTAAAATTAACAGTCGCCTGAGGACCATCAACAACCATCTTATCTGAGCTCAAAACGCTGCTTGAGCCAGTGTCAAGATACTAAAAGTAATAAATACATAATTATGAACGTTTATGTGTGTTTATTTTTGTTCTCGGTACGTTATTTTAATAGCAATTAATGATTATGAACATAAAAGCATTACAAAAATATATATAAATATATATATATTATTATTACTATATACCATCGATGAAACCACAAAGCTGACGCGGGAGGTATGTATAAGTGCAATATAAAGTAATTTTGAGTATTATTGCTATTAGTATTATTTTCTAAAATTAGGTACATGTTATGTAAAAGTACACATGGCAATGTTTTTGCAACAGCTCCAAGTCTCACACGCAGGGTAGGCTATACGTCACTGTCCGAATCCGTTCACTTATTTATTTGTTCACTCCTTCCTGATATAGTGAACTCAACTGCCACACACTATATAGGGATTAGTGAATGAGTGAATTCCCTTCCCTTGAGTTGTGATGTTAGACTTTTTTTTTTTTAACTGTTCCTGTGGTGTTGAGCAACTACAATTCATTTTAATCCTATAATTTTATATTATAATTTATTTAAAGTTAATAAATTGTAATGAAAAATAAATAAAATAGCTAAATCAAATCGTAAGTGTAAGTGCATCTGTCAATGTTTAGGGGAATAGGGCATTATTAATATACCATGTAAGGTGGTACGTGCTAGAAATGGGTAAACTACTATCAGTGAGTCTGCCCATGGGGTGTCCCGCATTGTCCCTCAGAAACATACCCCTTGTCCCCCCTTGGGCTTATTAGCAGGTGGTCACCCTAGTGTGTACGCGTGTGTGTGTGTGTGTGTGTGTGTGTGTGTGTGTGTGTGTGATTTCTTGCCATTTCCATGTGGGACAGTGATGAACCAGATGATCTCCGGCTGCAACAAACTGTACAGAACACAAAAACACTGTTGTTCTTGAAACACTGTGTAAAAAGTATTTCAGACCGTAGCAAAATCAGAATGCACACTCACCTCCTCTGGAGTTATAACCCCAGTTTCTTTAAACTTAGATTCCTGGAAAAGGGAGATACATCAAAATGATTTACATTTTCTAACTAGTCTTTATAACAGGGTTGAACAATGTAGATGGCCTGGGTGTGTGACACAGCTTTGCCATCTCAAATGCCAGTTGACAAACTATCCCTTCCTTATTTGCTCATTTAAATGTCGGTTAACATAGATATGGCCCAAAAATTTATGTTTTGCACTGCACAAAATGTCATCGTTTAGAGTATATGTAAATTAATTTATAGTGGTAAATTGTAGCAATACATTCACATCTAAATTTACATGTATGCATTTTGTAGATGCTTTAATTCATAGCTACTTACACTGAATTCACACAATACATTTGATCAGTTCATGCATTCATGTATATATTGTCTATGCAATTAAGTTTAACATAATTCATAACAATGCACATCCATTATAACAAGTTAAAAGAAAAAAAAATCAAATACATTTTAGTTCTAACATTAAACAATTTTTACAGTAAATTAGAGTCTATAGATTAGCATGCACTGCTGTTCACAGTGTTGTTGCACAATTGACATAACTTTGAGTGATGTGGCATCCTATGCATCATTCCACGAAGAAAACATTACATATTTATGGTCTTAACTAAATCTCATTTCAAATTCCGTGCAATTCCAAACTTTTATTTCCTAAATTATATGTCACAGTCAAATATATATGGCGTCTATTGAACTTTGGGCCATCTGACAGGTTGCTAGTTTTCTAATGTTGTGACATGCACACCTGCTCGTACTGATCTCTGCTGACATCAATACAGCATAGGTTCAGTCATATCTGCTTACAGTTAAATGCTCGCATTTTACACTCATTAAACCCCTTGTTTAATGCTGCAGCTACAGGATCATGCTAACACTCATCGCCTTACCTTCAAAACTGGCGTTAAAAACTCCGCCACTCCCAAAGCAGTGCCTTTCACCGAGTTTATGACGTTCTGCATGCTGAAAGAAGCGTCTCCACGATAGATGTATTCACGCAGAGATTCAAATGAATTGTTATTGACTAACACTACACACAGAGTCTGTTTAAAGAACGTCTAATCGAGATACTACACCACATGACCTGAATCATCTGACATGAACTTCCGCATCCCAAATATCGCGATATTACGTGACGCCCATCATCGACAAGCAAAGTCTAAAAACTTCAATTTATATTACATTATAGACGTTTTATTTTATGAATATAGATAGCTTTGAGAATAGCTTTAGAATAACCAACTTTGAGTAGAACACTTTACACTTTAGAGATTATGAGGGACACGAAATGACATTTTCGTATAATTACCGATGATAAAATACGCATCCAGTAACCTACAAGCGTGTTTATTTATTTATTAATTAATTGTTAATGGCTTTATTATTTGCTTCGAATACGTGTCACTGAGATATGCGACGTGGAAATCTTTCAATTTCGATATTGCCCTGATTACAGACTAAAACAGAAAGGGCAGAATTGAACACAGTTTGGAAGTCGGTAATTGGCCAAAGCGTAGTCATGTGACTTGTGTGACGTCACCTGCGGGAATCTTTGATCGTCTTAGGTGGTCCAAAAGTGAAGAAGGGAAATAAATACAGAATTGTAAATCAGAGTTTAAACGCGGACTAATGTTACTCCTTTTATGTCTGCAATATCTAAACCCACTTTACAGTCTTCTAGTTATGGCAACCTGTATTTTATGAACACAGTTTGTTAAAAGTAAACTACAACGTGCAACTTTACGTGCATCACAAAACCGTTTGAAAGTATGCTTTCGGTGATACATATGTTTTTAAACTTTCTGAAATGCAATTAAGTTTTTTGCAATAAAGTCTTGTGTAGTGTCCAGACAGATACTCCGGCGTGAGACAGACCACACAGAGGCTCACACAGACCTAGAGAGAGCCGCCATTGCGCTGCTAGACTCTCAACAGCGCTAAACTGTGAATAAAATCACGATACAGACTTCTTTAAGCTTTAAACTAGCATCTAGAGCAGCGAGGTGAGTTGGACAGGATTTGTCATTACGTTACCTATTATCTGTTCGGAGAAACGTTATTATTTTTTAGTATAAGTTACTAACTTTGAACGTCTTGTTTTGTTCTTTGTTAAATCTGAATTGTTAGAGATCCTTTAATAAGCTATTTGATCATCTCTATACTAAAACTCTAAACTATACTTAAGATTTTGATATTGTTTTTACAGTTTGGGGATTAATACATACATAAAGAGGATCGTCATATCAAATTAAACAACATTTCAAGTTCTGAAGGAGTTGCATGCAGTTCACTTTAATTTAATCGTAAGCTCTTTAGTTTTAATAACTTGTTGCTCGGGACAACTTGTTTGTATGTAAATCTTAGTAATAATATGTTTTATGTTGGTAAATGCTTTATTACACCTTTGTTATCTGATACGTGTTCAGAAAGAATGCTGTAAGTTGTTATTTTGTACCTTAGCACTTACATTTGTACCTTAGCACTCACAATTGTAAAACTAAAGACGATTCTAAACAATGAATATATAGTCACCCTCATGTTTTTTTATAAACCTGCAAGAATTTTATTCCTGCAATATTTTGCAGAATGTCCAAGTTGCTTTTCCACACAACAAAAGAAAATGGGAATTAGAGTGACTGGAGAAAAAAACTAAAACAAAGTTATGATGAAAGTTATCCATAATTAAAAATAATTATGTAAGTTTAATGAACAAATTCATCATATGGTGCCAGAAGATTTTTGGTTAAAGCTGAAATAATTTTTGTAATAACTGATTAATCTGCCAAATTATGTATTCAATTAATATAATAAAAAGTAAAGACTAAGTAAAACTTATTTTCAGTGCTTTTCCCAAAGTTATTCTACATCTTGCCCAATGTTGTCCTCCAAACAATGTATAGCCTGTGTAAATATATTGAATGTATCTATATAAACTAAGCTATTATGAGCAAAAAAAAAGTGTTAAAATGTAAACATTACATTATAGTGTCATTCAATATAAACAACCATTACTATAAATGGTAACAGTGAAATACCTGCATTTGGGAAATGAGATTTTGAGATTGACTGCTTCAGTCCCCATTCAGCTTTACTGAATGCACAGGAGTTTCTGAATGAACATATACTTCAAAAATCATAACCAACTGCATTTTTAACTTTCTCAGACATCTTTGTGAGCAATGGATCTCCAGCCTCTGCAAACATATCCTTGGTCTGTATTTGGATGACATAGTGTGTTTACCATGAACACCAGCAGCCATGAAAGCTTACTGGGGAACGCCACAGACGTGAGACACAGCAGCGCCTGGGTCGTGGAGTCTGTCGTCATATTAGCCATTGCCTTGTTTGTCTGTCTGGGCAATCTGCTCGTTGTGCTGACCCTTTATCGGAAGCCCTACCTCTTAACGCCAAGCAATAAGTTTGTCTTCAGCCTGACGCTTTCAAACCTCTTGTTGTCGGTCCTGGTGCTGCCGTTTGTCATTGCCAGCTCTCTTAATGGAGAATGGCTGTTTGGTGTTGTATGGTGCAACTTCACAGCACTGTTGTATCTGCTCATCAGCTCTGCCAGCATGCTCACGCTGGGAGCCATTGCCATCGACAGGTAAGAAGTATTATTTGCATGACTAAAATTAATTAATAAATAATACTAAAAATAAAATGGTGCTGTAGACACAACTGCTGTCAGGTTTGATATCATTGACATGTTTCACAACACATGCAAAAGCAGTTTGACTTTATTGGCATAACTGTTCCTTTTTGAACATATTGATATCTAAAACTACACCATCCCTGTTTTGTGTTCTGTCAGGTATTATGCAGTGCTGTTCCCGATGGTCTACCCTATCAAGATCACGGGGAATCGTGCAGCGGTGGCCATAGTCTACCTGTGGTTGCACTCTCTGCTGGGCTGCCTGCCTCCTCTGTTTGGCTGGTCCACATTTGAGTTTGACCATCTCAAGAAGACCTGTACTGTGGCCTGGTATCGTGACGTCAGCTACACTGCATTCTGGGTTGCATGGTGCTGCCTGATTCCACTGTTTGCCATGCTGGTGTGCTACAGCCTCATCTTCCGCGTGGCACGACACAAAGCTCGCAAGGTGCACTGTGGCTCGGTTGTGGTAGTCCAGGAGGCCCAGTCCTCCAATAGGAACAGTCGAAAGAACTCCACCGCCTCGGTTTCTTCTGTCGGGAGCCGGAAAGGTTTTATCTACGCCGGAAGCCAGTGTAAAGCCCTGGTCACCATTTTGGTGGTGGTCGGCACCTTCTTGATGACGTGGGGGCCGTATGTGGTAGTGATCTGCACCGAGGCAGTTTGGGGGCGAGGAAGTGTGTCACCGGGACTGGAGACGATGGTGACCTGGCTGTCGTTCATCAGTGCTGCCTGCCATCCTCTCATATACGGGCTGTGGAATAAAACTGTAAGAAAGGAGCTGCTTGGCATGTGCTGTGCTGACCGCCACTACCGGGAAACATTCATTAGTCGCCACAGAAAGTCCCGCCTCTTTAGCATCTCTAACCGAATCACAGGTGAAGTGCTTTACAACAGTTGTTTGAATGGGAAGCTTGCACATCATTTCATGTTTATATGTGGTTATGTGTGTGTGTGAATATATACAGTGGGGAAAATATTTATTTGATCCCCTTCTGATTTTGTTTGATTTCTGAAGTTTACCCGCTTACAAAGAAATTAAGGGTCTGTAATATTTATGGTAGGTTTATTCCAATGTATAGAGATAGAATACCAACCCAAAAATCCAGAAAAAACACATTACATAAAGGTTAGAAATTGAAATGCTGCCCGCACACACAGAAACATTCAGGGGCAAAGAAACGTTTTGCCATTGCTGCTTTTAAGCACACTTAATTAATAAAACATCTTAGATACTGGATCGCTACATTATATTCCTCAGCAACAAGAAGGTAAAATAACTGTTTTTGAAGTAGCTATACTTACAGCTTCATTGTTTGAAGAGAGAGACGCACAGACGCAGGGCAGGAAATTCACACGCAATCATCTCTCTCTCTTGATCAATCCATCCATCACTAATTAATTCAAATAAATGTTCTAATTTATTCATTTAATTTTGGCTGAAGAATACAGATTTTTGCATGAACATTTTTTTGATTAATTTACACTGATGAATTGTTCACCTCAAGACTAGTAATGTGCACTGGAAGTAAATGGTTTTGATTTCATGCAGACTTTAAATCAGTGTTTTTGTGTTGCAGATCTTGGGATGTCTCCGCATCTGACGGCCATGTTGGCTGGTGGAGGCCCGGTTTTAGGTGCTTGCAGCAGCACAGGAGACACTGGCTTCAGTTTTTCCCAGGACTCAGGTGCGTGAAGATAAAACTGTATATTTACATAACTTTAAAAGTTGGTGATTTTTTTATGTTTTTAAAATACGTCACTTATGCTAACCAGAGCTGCATATATTTGATTCAGATATGATTTGTTTATTTTTAATTGTATATTATTCCCGTGATTCAAGACTGTATTTTCAGCAGGCATTACTCCAGTTTCCAGTGTCATAAATCAGTTAAATATGCTAATCTGCTGCTCAACATTACTTAATTTAAATATCTGTATTGTGCTTCTTAATGACCCCAAATCTTGAATGGTTGGTGTATATGTAAATATATTTGAATGTATCTTAAAAAACAACTAATCTATTACCTAAAGTGTTTTGTTTTGTAACGGTCACTCACAGGTACAGATATCATGTTGCTGGATAACTGTTCTGAAGGAGCAGAAAGCTCACACTACAGTGCTTTAGTCGTAAAGCGCAGGAGTTCAGTGATGTTTGAGGACCAGGTGGAACAGCAGTCTAAAGGTATAGTCAACTACCTCTGTAAATAACAAAAAGTTTGTGCTTATTTCCAATTCTGTACATTATTTTCCAGCAGATGAGGATCAGTCTCAATGCCTGGTGAAGGCGGAGATACACCAGGTGATTGACAGCTTTGCATCCAGTATGGCCAAAGCCATCGAGAGCGATGCCAGACTTCTGCTGTTCGGTGCAGAGTCTCTGACTGACAGCGTTTCATCGTGTCGACCCGCACAGAGGGGCTCACACAACCCAGATGGACAGAGGCTCCGTCTGGAGAGCATCGATGAGGGAATTTTTAACGATGACAAGGTTGAAGAAGACGAGGATGAAATCGAGGAAATATGTGCATAAATAAATCGACACATGGCCTGATATTTGTTTAATACATTCTCAATGAAGCATATATTCTGACTGTGTATATATCACTACATATATAACACACATACAGCGAAGATGCAATAATATGCATCCAAAACTTCAAGAAAAAGTTCAAAACTAGTAATTTTTAGCTGTTTGAGGAAAATAACTCTCTTGCAAAGTAACTAATTTAAACAATTTATGTATACACCAAACTTGGTCCTGTAAAGCTTAGCTCCAACTTTCCTCAACACATCTGGCTGGATGTTTCTAGTATGCCTAGTAAAACCTTTATTAGCCAGTTCAGGTATGTTTAATTAGGGTTGGAGCTGAACTCTGCAGGACACTGGCTCTCCAGAAGCGGAATTGGACACCCCTGATATATACCGTATAAAACAGACTGGGGCTAGTTGTCACGCTTATTAGTCCAGTGAATATTTCTCAGAATAGGTTTGTTGAAAGAAAATTTCTGTTTAGGAATATACCATGATCGATGCATATAGCCTAGTGGTTAGGGCACTGATATATATATATAGTGCAACTGTACCTCCAGCCAACTTGGGTTTGAATCTTGACACTGGGTCCTTTGCCAATCTTACTCCACCAAACACTTTCCTATCAATCTTCACTATCCCGTTAAAATTGAAAAATTCTGTATTTTTTTTAATGAACAAAGTCTTCAAAACCACCATGTAAACAAGCATTTATGCAACTAGAAGTCTGACACAAAACTTTATAATTACTGTAATACAGTACCTGTGACAACTAGCCCCGGTCTCTTTAACTGTAGTGACTTCACATTAATCAATATAAATGAGCTGTGTAAAGGTGTTTAGTGTGTAATGTGTTTGTACAGATGGAGGGGACCCAAAGGAAAAATAATCTTTTGAATTGTTGTGTTTAGCACTGTTTACATATGTATGCGTATTACTTTGTCTAATTTTCATGTCATAATTACTGTCACAATGTGGCCTTCATGTTTGCATACAACCATGAATAATGTTTAGACCTGCCAAAAATGATGAACCACAGTCCATTATGAATGGAAAGCTTTGTGTCATGTGGTGCTGTTTTCAAGTGCTGAGCTTGTAACATCGTAAAACACAGTCTTCTACTTAAGAATATGCACACAATCATGATACTCACGTTTGATATTTCTACAGTGGAAAAAAATGTTGTAAAATTATTATTTTTCTTTGTATTGCATTTCAAGGTGTAAACATTTTGTAATTTAATTTTCTTTAAAAAAAAATCATTTAAATTATTATTTTACAAAACATTCACTATTCTGTCTTTTTTTGTCATAATTGTCTTTCTGAAAAATAAACAGCACTTGTATTTCTAAGTCTGTTTCTCCCAGTGGTCAGTATGTGAAGGTGTTAATGATTAGAGTCTGCCGAACATCTGTAAGGATCTCAGCCAACACTGATGCAGCAGGAGAAGAAGAGTGCAAACAGAGAAGTTTTACTTTTACAGTATAAGCCTTTTAGCTAATTGTTTTTTGATTTATGCATAAAAACAACATTTATTGGAATTTATTACAGCAAAAAGCAATTTGTCAGGTTTTTCTTATAAATTATTTATTTTATATAACTTTATCCTTATTTGTAAGTCACTTTGGATAAAAGTGTTTGCTAAATGACTAAATGTAAATATAAATGTAACTTTGTTTATATGCTTGCTATGCACCTAATAACCCAATAAAAATCTCACAATTCTGACCTTTTTCTTGCAATGTTAGATATATATCTCACAATTTTGTTTCTTTTTCTTTTTCTTTTTTTTCACCACCGAATAAAGAATAAAAAGATAATTGCAACTTTTTATCAGAAAATTCAGATTCCACTTACTTTTCAGATTTTTGTTTTCTTTTTAAAATCTGAATTAGGAGATATAAACGTGCAATTCTGTTTTAAAAAGTATCAATTGAGAGATATAGACGTGCAATTCGGAGAAAATTAAAATTGAATTCTGCAAGTTTGTCATTTCTGAGTTTTAAAAGAAACAAATCTGAAAAGTGAGAATTCTGCAGCTGCAAGAAAAAAAAACAATTTTAAAATGAGCAATTACTATTGTTTATGCTGTGGAGAAAACAACCTTACATACTATATGCACCTTCATAACTTTCATTCTTCATTCTCCTGTCCAGTGCCTTCTGATCGATCTCCTTCAAAATGATCTGCAAACAAAACACACACACACACACACAACAGATCTACGCATTACGCTGTAATCAGCATAAGCAGAGGACGATAAAGTGTTCAATCAGATCTGTTCTGATGTGGCTGAGACTGAGACTGGGGCTGCGAATATGCGATGGTGTTTCTGGTCTCTTCAAGCATCTCATCTGCTCATTTCGCAGAGTTACCTACAGAGGGAGACAGACAACTTTCTCCGAGCAAATCACAGCCCACTAACACCAGGACGTTTTCCATGACTGCATTTAGATCATTTATGATCTTCGACTGCATGCATAAACATACTGTACTTAGAAAGAATAAAATAATAAATGAACAAAATAGAGAACAAAATAGAGAACAAAATTCACCAATCTCTTCTGTCAACATTATGTTAAATGATGAAGACTCCTCCATCGGTGACCAGATTTTAAAGGTCCCGTTCTTCGTGATTCCATGTTTTAAACTTTATTTAGTGTGTAATGTTGTTAGAGTATAAATAATATCTGTAAAATTCTAAAGCTCAAAGTTAAATGCCAAGAAAGATATTTTATTTAACAAAATTCGCCTATGACGATCTGTCACGTTTGGTGATACAGAAAACACGGGAGAGATCCAAATGCAGGTGTGAGATTTTATTAAGGGCAAATCCAAAAGGGTAAACAGTCCAGGCAGGGTCAAAACCAGAAAATCCAATAAACATAAAAACAAAACAAGAACACACGGGAAGAGCAGACTCTGGGAGGTATCACACATAAGACAAGGACTCCGTGACAAAGACTCGGGACAGACCGGGTATTTATACACAGAAGGATAATGGGGAAACAGGAGACAGGTGGGGGAACAATCAATTAACTAAAACAAGGAGGAAAATGACCAAATAAGGGAACAGGAAGTGATAAGATGACAGACACCATGAGGACACCTAGTGGACACCCAGGGAACACAACCCAGACACTGTGACACGAACGACCCGTTTGGACTACATACCTCTACTTCCTGCAATAATGACGTCACTAAAACAGTTTATTGACTAACCTCCGCCCACATGAATACACAAAAAGGGGGCGTGGTCTTGTTGCGCTCCGACGGAGAAGAGTAAGATCACCTTTGTTTGGCCTTCCCAGATCAATGGTTACAATTTATGTTTAACTCGGTTCCCGAAAATTCTAATCCACATGTAAAACTATGTGTAGCACATTTTGCTGAGGACAACTCCCTCAATCTAAAAAGGTTAATGCCGGATTCGCATAAAGATTATTCTTGAAAGATGGAGCAGTTCCCTCTTTGTCTGGAGAAGGCGTTGTTTATAGACCACAGCCGGTAAGTGTATTGTATTATTTAAGTTGGTGCGTTTAACAGTTTCTGTAACTTATTACACAAAGGGCAACGCTGCTTAGCTTTGTTAACTAGATGTTAGGGCTGTGCAAAAAAATCGAATGCGATTTTCATGCGCATCTCGTCAGTAAAAACGCTCCTTTGATTATAAGTACATCTCCAGCACCTGCTCCTGCCCACTTGCTTCTCAAAACTAGCCCAATCGCATTACCAGGAGGTCAGCCTGCTCTAAGCTGGTGTCGAATCACAACACAGTAAACGCTGGCCCAATCAGATCTCATTACGTATTTCTGAAGGAGGGACTTTATAGAACAAGGAAGTCATCAGCCTGTTTTTATGACAGTGAAAACAGTGGTATACAGATAAGTGAATTGTGTGAAAAATACTGTTTTTTTACACGCGAAACATGAACACATGTTATATTTCAAACTGTAAACACAATCAAAGCTTCAAAAAAGCACGAAAAACGGGACCTTTAATATCAAAGTCAATTCCAGAGGCAGCAAGTACTATGACAGATCTATGATTATGAACTGTTTTTGCAATCAGACAAGTAAGATACATTGTAAAATACAATTTCACTGAAAAATGGAGAGGATTACTTCTTTAAACAGGATCTTATAACCTGTTTAAAACCTACTTCAATTGATTACAACATTGCCTGCTTGGCGAGGTGTAATGGATTCCCAATTTCAACTTCATGTTAGGACAAAAACACTGAATGAACTCACCAAAAATATTTGATATTTGAAATATTTGAATATTATGTGATAAAATATGAGAATACTTACATGAAAAATGTGAAAATAAAATTATTGGCTTCACTATTGTCCTTGAATTACGGTGGCCTTCGTATGTAATTTCTGCAACAGGTCTCCTGATATTGAGTGCTCTCTGCCCTCTCTTTCCGCTCTTTCCTTCGGCGGAAAATCTCCTGGATCCAAACAGCTGCTGTTCGCCTACCAGTAAGATGAAAACTATATTAAAACCAATCTATTATATACTGTGTGTGTGTGTATATATTGCAAAAGATTTCTTGCCATCTATAGACAATCTGAGCTTTACAATCACAGGAAAAAAGAATGACATTTTAAAATATATTCAAACAGTTAATTTAAATTGTAAATATATTTCATATCAACCTGTCCTCCAACCAATACGCTCATATAGGTCGTTTGTCCAAATCCCTGAAATACGTCCCATCAGAGCGTATACTACAATTGCACTCCATCGGCAAAAGGACGTTTTCATAATAATGTTTTGTTCTCTTTTATTTGCACTCTGATTTGCGTTTCGTGTAGCTCAGTTGGTAGATTATTGCATTATACCTTGATATGTAATCATGCTATCATGGGTTCGATCCCAGGGAACGGATGTGCACGAAAATGTATATGCTCAATAAATCATAATTTAGCATGATTTCTGTGAGGGTTAGGTTTAGGGGTGGGGTTATTCAAACGAATAAGCCACCTAGCAAAATATGTAGGAAATAATGTGAGATCGGTGTAAAAAGCCAACACGTTGCATTTAAATAAACATGCGTTTGGATTGGTAATGACGTTATACGTCATTTCATGACGACAGACGCGTCATTATTTTTATGCCTGCTAGAGGGCGCTTAACTTTAAAACGTAAATATAGGTCGTAATAAGGTGCTTGCACAAACGACCTATATGGTCGTTTTTTGTTGGAGGACAGGCTCTGTGTTCCTTACACAGATCCTATGTTATCATGTGTGTTGATTAATATGGTGCTTAAGATGTTAAATGGCTAAATTAAATCACAGAATTTACACAATGCCAGCAAATTATGCCGGAAAGAGTAGCAAATAACCCCCCTGTTTTTGTCAATTCCTTTAATTTAGACGCCTTGTCATCCTTATGGTCAAACAGATAAATGTAATCTGAAGAGAAGCTGGTGACAATTTCTCAGCTATCATAGCTGTAACACAGTGAGGTCAACATGTATGTGCCACGATCTCTAGCTGGAGAGCCCATGGTTTCCTGATTATCGTGTTTTGATCCTGGACTATATCCTTGTTTTTGATTGTTTGCTGCCTTCCCTGACCATTGCTTGTTTATCTGGATTACTCTTTTGCCTTGTCTCTGCTGTTACTGTTTGCTGTTTCTGGACCCTGCCTGTTTTGAACACGCTCTATTTTTATAAAGCCTGCAAATGTATCCCCACTCTGTTGTCAGCTTCCTATATTACAATTTGATTTATAAAATACTATGAATAAATCCAAAATCAAGCATTTAAACAAATAAAAAATAAAGGACATGCCTTTCTGCTATTCCTAGGGTCAGATGTGCTTTTCATGCAAAAAAAAAAAAAAATTCTTATGCTGCTATTAAAAACATAGAGAAGAGTCTGTAAAGTCTGAAGATATGGCTGTAACGCATTAAACTTCCTAATTACGGGAAGAAGGAGGCGGGAACTGGCTGACAGTCAAATAAGACTTTAATAATCAAAATAAACACAAAAAAGCGTGGCAGCCCCTCACGGATGACTGCAGCGCAAAAACAAAACCAAAACACAAACTAAAATCCAGGTCTGGTCCTCTCTCGTCCGTCACTGTCATCGTTCCTTTTTTATATCCTTCCATCTCCTCCGTGGGACTCGAAACCGGTGGGTGTAGCAGGTGTCACTCATTTCTCAATCACTCCACCGGCCTCGCCCCATTCCCACGGCTCTCTGCCCCGCCCCACTCATCACATACCCCCATCGCCTCTCGCAGGCCGGGGGGGTACTCTCCAGACTGCGCTCTACCCCCCACCCCCTCCCTCCGAGGGACCGCTCATGGTGACCGGCGGGAACCTGGGGGTACGACAGACGAGGCGAGAGAAAAGGAGATGGAAGGATGAGGAGCGACAGGGACGAGAGAGGGGAGAGAAGAGCAAAAAATTAAATAAATTTCCCGTTCCCAGACGCACTGCCTCTTGGCCCTCCACCAGCTGGGTGATCTCCTCCGTGGTGCCTGGCTGTGGCACTGGACGGCATGACACTCCTCCCCCGCCCGGTGGATGGCGACGGCTCCTACGATTTTGGGCAGCCAGCAGGAGTCCCCCGTTCCCTGCTCCTCCGGAATCCTTCATGGAGGCAGCAGGCTTCGGCCCCCTGGCGAACGGCGCTGACTCCTCTGCTGGAAATGTAATATCTTGAATAATGGTTTACTTTAACAGGTAAATATACATTTTGTATTAGGGCTATTTAATGATGCTTGCCACACTGGTTTCTTAAAAGGCACTATAACTCAATTATCATCAAACTATCCATAATCATTACTTTTTATTTATTTATACTATATATTTCATTATTTATTATATTAGCATTTATTTTCAGTGTATATTACAGGTCATGCCCTCAGTTTTAAACAGTCTTATGCAGTGATTGTTGTGGATTATGCTTTTAATATGACTAATTATCATAGGCAGAATTTCAGAAGTGATGCTGTCGGACCTGCTCCAGCCAACTAAAGTGTTCCCATTAAAACCAAACAGACATCAACAGCCAACATCACTGTTTAAAGGGCTCTTCCCATTTCCCCTTCCTGGAATACTAAATTATCTGGCTCTTATTTAATCAAATACAACAGTAAAATGATCAATCTGAATGTGAAGCTGCTAACATTCCTCCCCAGCACTCCGAACCCCTTTATACTGACATTTATGCAAAATTTACTCACAGCACATGCTGCTCCTCTGCCACATTTAGGGCCGTTTCCTCTTTAAAGGCTTGGAAAACCATCTTTCTGACATTTTCCATTGTGTTCATTGTGATGGCAGGATGGAGAATCAAACTCAATAAGGCAATCAGGATTGTGGAGTCAGTGAAGAAGCACACAGATAAAGTCTGATCTTTTATTCTTTCATGGCTCATCTCAGCGATCAAGACAAACATCATTCTTATTCTATTATGAGGCTTCTGAGACCCTTTACTGAAATTCAAAGTTCCTTAAAGCTGGTTAAGATGACAAGAAGTCATGCAGAAACACATACAACCTTTCTTTGCAAAGGTGCTGTTTGTAGTGAAGCAGCTATCTTTGGAGGAAAGAAAAGCTTCAGTAACCACATCACAGTTCACCTGTGTGCTCTGACAGCCACACACACACACACACACACACATGTGTCTTATTAAGGGTGACTTTGGTCTCTTCCAGCAAGAAAAGAAGAAACACAAACAAAACTAACCTCTAGTTTAACAGAAACCTTTTTATTTCCTCAGCACTTAATCTGTTCTTAAACGTGTCACTGTATAAATCTGAAACTTTCATCCTTCACGTCTCAGAGTGAGTCATGATGAATATGAGGTTTTTAATATCCATGTGACAACAGCAGTCGATATTTCATTAAGATGAATGTAAGCAATGGTCCAGAAATGTCCCACAACACGTCGGCGTACATGAAATAAAACGAGATGTGCAGACGGACACTGAATGACCTGCTGTGCCTCACAGCACTGATGAGAGAAATATTATCCAGATCCGTCCAGATCATATTGATGCTGACACTCGCTTACACGTCCTCACACACAGGACACAAATGATGACTTTGAGACTTCTGTGACTTTGAGGCTCTTTTTGAACAGCTTTTCTCTGTCTGTGTGTGAGGCGAGTGACCTGAAGACGATGAGAAGAAAAGTTGTGGAGCTTCTGCTGCTGTCAGAAATGAGAAATAGTCTGTCTGTCCTTCTCAGTTTTTATTTCATGTCCATTCTGCATGTGAGTCTTACCTTCAAGTAAATAACATTTTATAAGACAGTTTTATTGCACTGATCTTCTCTTAAAAACAATGTTTTTACTTGTGTTTTTAACTCTCTGAAGAATTAGTATTGTTATTAACATTTTCTCCTAGAGGCATCATAACACATCAGTTTGACATGAAGAGCAAAAAATTAAATATAAATAAAGAAAATTGCATCTGGATTCCTGAGACTCTAAAGCCATTAACATCATGTCTAAAATGTTATTGGTCCTGAGTGGTGTCTGTAGATGGAGTTTGATTTGCATAATAAATTATTTCAATCAAATAAGACTGGAGTAATCTTGAATGAATCGTTTCTGAGTATCTCATCCCATAAACTCAAAAGGATAGAATCTTGTACAATATATTGGAGTATTACAGTGCCACTTTCTTATTGTATATTATTAAAAACGGAACTAGAAATTATCAAGGTTCACATAGAGAAAACACCTTAGGTTGGAATATCTGAAAATTTTTGTAACTCCCAGTGTTTCCTCGGTAATTGAGCATTTGCAGTCTTTGATGTGCGGTTGTCTGCTGAAGTTAGTGAGACAAGGCCAACATAACAAGCTTTTTCATTCTCAAAGATACACTCCAGAACGCTCTGCCTCATGAATGTGTGCCTGTACTCAGTGAAGAGGTTTCTCTTTGAAGAATTCCCTCAGGAAAGGAAAACCCCAATGTGTTTCTCACCGATAATGATTTATAGGGATTCATTCTCACCTTCTGGCAGCTCACCTTGTCTGCTGTGGCATTTGTAATCTTCTAAACCTCCTGTAAACTCAAAACTGTTGAGGTTGTTTAGTGCTAGTTTAGTCTTCAGAGACAGCTACTTTTTGTCCTAACAACACAGGTCTTTTGTTTTGAGCTGTCCACGGTGCTGAAATGCTGCTAGGTTGATAGCTAGAATATGTACAAATTATTTTAAGTTTATATTGCCAATATTTTTTAAAAAAGAGAAGTATCCTAGATTAATGGATGATTGCACAAGTATGTAATTCAAGACTGAAATGTTGCATAGTTACACCGTGACAAACTGCCTCGCTGAGCAGGTGTCTGAAAAAATGTGCGTTTTTTAATTTCACAGAATAGGGAACAAACACAAGATTTGCAAAGAAAAAAAATTACTGATCTAATTTTGTGTAGAAAGCCATGTGAATAAATTATAGGAAAATAGTATCTTAAAATGAATATGTAATCAATGCACATGAGACACAATTTGATTCTGAACCAATTTCCAGCTAAACTCTTCTGATTCCACCCCAATATACAAACCTCACTCACACAGAAACAGCTAAATATATCAAAACATAATATCCACAAAAGTAATGACCATATTACATCCAAATAATAAATAACTGAGCATATCTCTGACTTTACAAGAATTCTATGTAAGTCTGTCTTGCCAGTCATTTAGTGGTTTTCTGCTCAACATATTCCCAACATAGCATTTATGTTTGCACACTGTGAGACTGGCAGGTATTGGTTACATGCAGTCATTTTGAGGTAGTAAGTGAGGCAGGCATGCTGATGAATTGAGATTTTAATTCGGACAGGCAGGGAGGCCAGTGCAGTCTGTTCCTGTTTCCTCAGACTGTTCCTGGATCAGCAGAGCAGTCTAACCAGCGACACCGCAGCCCTGCGGGAGTCATTAAGATGTCGCAAAAGAGGAGAGCACGAGTTGTTTATTTAAAAACCACAGATCCACAAGCATTGTGCCAGTCAATATTTTGAAGGCCTGTCTCATTAGATTTGTCTTCATGACTTTCTAATGAACTCAGCAGGGATTTAATAGAAGGAACTTGCATTGGCTTATTTAGGAAATGATTGATTAAATCATTTCCCAAATAAGCCACGGCAAGGTCCTTACACCATTACACATTTTGGGTGTAATGTAAATGCAAAACTGTTCTATGCCTTGTCTATTAATGTTAGGAAAAGTTTCCCACTTTTTTTGCCATGTTCATCCAACTTTCCTGACGTTTCACCATCTTCTGACTCAGAAAATCGCCCGAGCTTCCCACATGGTGCCGCGGAAAGCAGAGAGGGAGTAAATTAGGTGGCTATTTCAGTCTTCTGTAGCTGGAAAGGTGATATCTTCTGCCTCCATCTTTCTTAGCAGGTGAAAAATTAATTAGGGATCCGTGTCTGGTGTTGCTGGAAGCAAACGGAACAATGCATAAGTCATCGGGATAGATTGCTGCCTGTCACAGCACAAAAAGTCAGTGTGAGGCTCATTAATGGCATTTATAGATTTGCCAGGGGAAAATGCCAAAGTGTGTAAGGATGACAGTCTGGACATGCTGTTCCCACACACTGTCTCAAACTGACTGGTGTTTTTCTGTTCCTCACACATGGTGGAGTGTATTTATCGCTGCCCCTTATGCGTCTCCTTTGCCGAAAACGACAGGAAAACAGGGTCGTTATCGCATATAAATTAATTTCAGCACAAATAAATATGGTATATGCACATTTTTGCCGTATTACTTAAGTCAAATTACTCTGTATATGTTTTACATAGTCTATTATGTATTTCTATATAAAATTATATAATATAATAATAATAATGCATTTTATTTCATGGCGCCTTTCAGAACACCCAAGGTCACCTTACAAGCAATATACAGGTCACTGCATAGGACAAAACACACAACAAAAAAACAGCATATACATATTAAGTGCATTTAAGTCTCAATAAAACATGTTATAAAAAAGCCTGTATAAAAAGATATGTATTAAGACGCGTTTTAAAAGTCAACAAGCACTCGATATTGCGAACATCGAGGGGAAGAGAGTTCCATAGGTGGGGGGCAACATAACTAAAAGATCTGTCATCCATAGTAGTAAGTTGAATCCGAGGTACCACAAGAGAAATTGAATATGAAGATCTAAGTGCACGTGAAGGAGTGTAAACCTGGAGAAGTTGAGTAAGGTATTGTGGTGCAAGATTATAAAGTGCCTTATAAGTGAATAGCAAGATTTTGAATTCAACTCTATATTTTACTGGAAGCCAGTGCAATTGCTGGAGAACCATCCATGATGACACCCAAACTTTTAACCTGAGAGGAAGTACAGATTGCAGTATTGTCAATGTGTAAAGAGAAACGATTAGATTTAGACACAACAGATCTAGTGCCAACAAGCAGGGCTTTCGTTTTATTGCCATTTACCTTCAAGAAGTTTGTTGAAAGCCAGTCTTTAATTTCAGCTAAACAGCTTGACAAAGATGGTGGAGGAAAAGAACTGGTGGGTTTGGCAGACAGGTAAAGTTGGGTGTCATCCGCATAACATTCAAATTAATACCATATTTCCTTAAAATATCACCAAAAGGGAGCATAAATATAATGAAAAGAAGCGGGCCCAAAACAGAACCCTGGGGAACACCAGTGGTGACTTTACATGTATTTGAACTGAAACCTTTTAATTGAATACACTGACTGCGTCCAGATAGATATGACCTAAACCAAGACAGAGCAGTGCCAGTAATACCTATGGAAACTAATCTGTCAGTAAGTATGTTATGTGAGACAGTATCAAAGGCAGCGCTCAAGTCAAGAAGGACAAGTATAGTTAAAAGCCCAGAATCAGCTGCAAACAGTAGATCATTGGTTAACCTAACAAGAGCGGTCTCAATGCTGTGGTGGGGACAAAAACTAGATTAGAATGTTTCATACAAATTATTATTGGACAGACGTTCATGAATTTGAATTGCTATACACTTTTCAACTACCTTAGAGATAAATGGTAAATTTGAAATTGTATGAAAATTTTCTAAATGAAAAGGATCACCTCCTGGTTTCTTAAGTAAGGGTGTAATAACTACCTTAGAGATAAATGGTAAATTTGAAATTGTATGAAAATTTTAAAAATGAAAAGGATCACCTCCTGGTTTCTTAAGTATGGGTGTAATAATAGCAGATTTAAGAGATAGAGATACAAAACCAGAATCAAGTGAAACATGAACAATTTTAGTAATCAGCAGCAAAGGGCTGGTAAACAAGCTTTTACTAAAGGAGTTGGTAGAGGGTGTCGAAGATTTAGATTCACCTATCAGACCCACTATCTCTGAAATAGTTAGAGAAAAGTTAGAGAAAACAGAGTGGGGAGGTGTGTGAGTGATAGACTGACAGGAGTCATTGAGAAGAATACCAGTAAGTAATTGCTGATGTACATTTTCAAGCTTAGATGCAAAAAAAGTCAAAAAGCGACCACATAGGTCATTGGAATACATATCAGATGGCAAAGAATCAGGTGGTTTCAGAATATTGTTAACCACCAAGAAAAGAGGCTTTGCTCATTGCTAACCCCAATTACGTTGGAGTAGTAATCGGATTTAGCTTTAGTCAGTGCTTTTTTATAATTTTGAATATGTTCAGCAAACATTTCTTTATGAACAGTAAGACCAGACTTGACGTAAAGCTGCTCTAACCTACGGCCTTTAGTTTTAAGTTTACGCACTTCAGGTGTAAACCAAGGAGCTGAATGTACAAATGAAACAATTTGAGGTTGCAAATTCGTCTAGAATCATGTTCAGTCCATCATCGTAATATTTCACTAGTTCATCAACAGTAGAGAAATCAGATTTACTTGAGAAGATGGCAAGTTCATCAGCAAAAGTAGGCAAATCAATGTTCTTAATATTCAACACAGGTTTACCGTACAAATAGCCAGTTTGGCACAGAATGACACCAGAAAGTGATCTGATATGGATAGATCAGAAACGGTACAATTAAAAGGTGTTATACCAGAGCAGCAAACAAGATCAAGAGTGTGCCCCTTAGCATGAGTGGGCAGTGTGTTAAATTGTTGTATACCAAAGCAATCCAAACATGATACAAATTTTCACTTTTTATATTGCATGTATTTATTAAAAATTTTGTATGATATTTTTATGAATTAAATACAATTGCTAGAAACAATTTTACCCAGAAATTGGTAATTGCACACTAATTACAAAGAAATTGCAAGTACCCAGTGTTATTTTAATGTAATTAAGACACTATTATAGATTTTATTAATATTTTGAATCAGTTTTTTATTTGTATATATTTTAACTAATTAATTTTGTGTTTACGTGTGTCTGTATAGTTTAAGTTAACCGATTACCTTTTAAAGTAGCGTATTGAATTAAAAATGAAAAAGTGGAAAATGCTGAAAATAGACTAAAGAAAGCCTGAAATAGTATTTTCTTGTATTTTCTTTTATTTTGTTTACAGTTTTTCTAACAATAAAAAAAAGCAGACATATAGTCACTAATCAGGTTTTTTAACTGGTAATTTTTTTTTTATAAATGACAGTATAGAAAAGTTTGGGGAGTTTGAAAAATTTACAAGTTGAGCAATGTGTGCTTTTTTTATTGGAGTCTTATATAAATCCCCTAACACAAAACAAATGTTTCTGAGTAAGAATGGGTCACTGCAGCATTACTGAAAAATCCCAGGGCAGCTGGACCTATCGCTCTCTCCACAGAGAACAGGGTTTTGAGTAATGGCAGTGGAGGGCTGCAGTCACCTCAGGAGAGGGGCCACATCCTGCTGTCCATATTCATGAGCACATCCTCTTCTTTACTGCAAGTTCCCTCTAAAATGGCATTTCTAAGCTATTTAATGTTCTAGCATGTCTTTAAAGTGGATGAAGCGGTTAAGTGACACTCAAATCCTGATTCTCCAGTGTCATCAAAATATAGCACAAGTCATATGGACTATTTTTATGATACTGTTACAGTTATATCTAGGTCTTTTTGGTCTTTAACAGGTTCTGGTAATTTTATGTTTTCAAAATGAAATGAAATTACATTTTAAAATATATTCAAACAGAAAACAGTTATTTTAAATGTTACATTATATTTCTATTTACCAAAACATTTTTATTATTACTTTTTTTTTACTGTATGTTCAATCAAATAAAAGCAGCCTTGCTGAGCATAGAAGAGCAGAGAATAAAAAAAATAAAAATAATAATAATAATAATGTCACCTACCCAACTTTTGAACAACATATGGATTATTACGGCAGAAAGTATAGACTCCCTTTTAAGTATAGAAACCCTTTTAATCTAGCTTTGCATTTTCCAGTATTTCCAGCAGAAACAAATCTTAAAGGGATACTCCACCTCAAAGTTTTACCCAACTTTTGAACAACATATGGATTATTACGGCAGAAAGTATAGACTCCCTTTTAAGTATAGAAACCCTTTTAATCTAGCTCTGCATTTTCCAGTATTTCCAGCAGAAACAAATCTTAAAGGGATACTCCACCCCAAAGTTTTAATTTTGTCATTAATCACTTACCCCCATGTCGTTCCAAACACGTAAAAGATTTGTTCATCTTCAGAACACAATTTAAGATATTTTGGATGAAAACAGGGAGGCTTGAATTGAATAACAGTGTGAAGGTCAAGGAAAGTATGAAAAGCATCGTCAGAATACTCCATCTGTCATCAGTGGTTCAACTGTAACATTATGAAGTGACGAGAATACTTTTTGTAAGTGAAGAAAACAAAAATAGCAATTTTATTCAGCAATTCCTTTGTCAACAGTCTCCTCTGTGTCTCTCTATATCACTGTATGCTGCATGTGCTCTTCTGTAACAGCCGCACCACAAGGATGTGCTGTTTTCTTTCAAATTAAAGCTAAATATACGTAGAAACAGCGCATCCTTTCATACTTTTCTGGGCCTTGACAGTGTAATTTACTTGGCAGTCTATGGGACAGTCTCAAGCCTCCAGGTTTTCTTCCAAAATATATTAAATTGTGTTCTGAAGATGAACAAAGCTTTTACGGGTTTGGAACGACATGGGGGTACGTGAATAATGACCACCTTTAATTTTGGGGTGGAGTATCCCTTTAAAGCTATAGATATATTTACATACAGTAAAGATATCACACGCTGCTGTTGAATTGACAGAGCTGTTGGATTTCCTCATTCACAATTAAATTTTCCTTTCATCAGCCTTAATTTTGTTTCAGAGCTTGTTTCTGCGGTCTATTTTGGGAGCCCATTTCTCAAGGTTTCAGGAGATTAGAGCTGTGAGAATGGAAGCTCACAACAGCTCAACAGCTCGTCTGAGCATGACCACATACAGCTCACCAGAGACCACACATTCTGCATGCTCAGACCCTTTGCCAGTCCACACACACACAGACACAGACACACACACACACACACACACACACACAGAGAGAGAGAGTTTCTGTCATCTGGAATGTTTAAAGAGAAACCGCATGAAAATCAGACAAGATAGCTGCTTAAAACACCACTGTATTGACAATGTTCAGACAATTCTATCGAGAACCTAACCTGGGTTGACATGGCTGCTAGATTCAATATCTAATTTAAATGGGCCTGTGGTGTGACAAATGAGGATTTGAAAGTACAAATATTCCATGCATTCTCTAAATAAAAACAAAAGCATGAAAACTGCATGCATTTGACATTTTGATAAAATAATCATGTTTGGAACAAAATATACAGGTGCTAATTATTTTCAGATATAATACTTATTTATTTGACTCAATAAGTACACTTGGAAAACAAATCGATTTACACCTGTAGTTGTGACCATGCGAACGTCATTCTCATACTATTCATTTCATTTTTAATATCTCACACACTTTACAAACTGAGAAAAACAAGCAAACGTAAAAAGATTCAAGTAGACAAATTGGTCTAGTCAGACCTTCTGGTCTAGTGGACCGTGTGTCCAGTGTATGTACACATCCCTTATTTTAATATTTTCCAAAACAGAAGAACAGACAGAGAACTGTTGAGATAAACCAACAGTTGAGATAAAAATGAGATAAACCAGTTTTCATTAGAATAACATTCAGCTGTTGCTCCTCTTAGATTAGTTTATTGGCTATTATAGTGGTATTTAATCTAATCATTAACCCATTTAATCTCACCGATCACATTAGACTATGTGCAGTTTCACATGGTTAGTGCAAATTGTCACATGACCAGAGCAGTTAATGTCCTGTGTGCACCAGGAGAAGCTAGTAAAGAAACAAAGATCTTTAGTCCACGTTATCTTTAAGGTGTCTAGTATTAATATATAAATTCATAATGACTTAAGTTTGTTCGGTGTTGCCATAGATTCAGTAAAATTGTTGATGGTCACAATTGTAACTTATGTATACATATAAATCCTGTTGCAGTTGTTAGTGAAAAATGCACTTAAATGTTGCAATTGCAAAATATTGCACTAAATTAAAAGTTGAAATTTTACAAATAAGTTACAATTCCGTTTTTTAATAATACTGGTAGCACTAATATAATAATTATTAAAAAGTATTATTATTTCAAAGGGTTTCTAATGACAAATCATATGGATAATTTAATGTCTGAATTGGGATTTAACCAACCCGGTCTCACGGCAATTCATACATATTTTACAAGGTGACTTATTTGTACGAATTCGTAAGACCACACTCGTACAAATTCATACAATTTTTGCCAAATCGTACGTATTTTACGAGTTGCACAAGTCGTATGAATTTGTACGAATGACCTACACCTAACCCCGCCCCTAAACCTAACCGACACTGGGGTTTAGACAAATCGTATAAAATCGTACGAGTGAGGTCGTACAAATTTGTACGAATAAGCCACCTCGTAAAATACGTACGAATTGGTTGTGAAATACAGTTGGATTTAACGGTTTAATGATCTTTTGGTCACATGTGAGGAAAGACATCTTTCTTTCAACTGCTTTAGCTAGCCATATTGTGACGTGCAGAACAGAAAATAATGCTGCGGGGGAAACACGTTTTCAATTTCATCAGAATAGATTTAAACATTACAATTGCTGGTAGAGAGGTTTTTTTTATGATGGTCTTAAATGAGCCTGGGTTTACTGACCATCAGACGCAAGAGGAGAAGACCTGTTAGAGAGGATGAAGATGAATGAAAACAGACTGAGGCTATGTTCAGAATAGAATAATAGCTTACTACCTGAATCCTGTGCAGTACAAAAGTCAGTGACACAGTACACACATGATAAATGTTTCTGTAGTATGCTACATTGCTGTCACATAACAGTTATTAAGCTGGAAACCTACATTTATATTTTGTCGTTTGTGTGCAAAAATGTTGCAACTTTTGGCAAACCAACAACAAAATGAGTGAATAAGTAGATGTTAAAATTTAATATTTGACTGATATTGAAATTCTGTAACTTATTATACTGATAAGCCAATAAGCCAAATAGTATATTAATGTTATGGCTGATATTAAAACACTATAGTATTTTACCTAAATTATATAAATATTACACCAAAGACTTTCTTTTTTTTAATGCAACAAGTGAATTTGAAAGTTCAGTATGTAATTCTGACAGCTAATTCCAAATATTGGAGAGCCTCCTCCTCAGATTTGACTGACATTCAATGCAGGTTGCCAGATTGAGGACACACAGCAGGAGCGCAATTGACCATTGAAGGAGACAGGCCTTGCACTGTAAGCTGATGAGCGTGGAATCAAACAGACCAAAACAAAAACAGACATTCCGACATGGAACACACATTTCAAAGTAGAATGACTTGCTGTAGCATTGCTTTTCATGTTTCTTATATATCTGTAAACATGGTCGTTTTTGGTTTTAGTACAGTTTTAGTACAAAAAATCATATACAGCACCTTTAAGCATCACAACATCATAACACAGTACGGAAATGTAGATTAATTTTGAGATTTGTTAATTACTGCATTGAACAGTGCTAAGTAGCCTTTTTCACATTTCTGTGGTTCATTAGTTGGGTAAACTTCTATAGTGGTGAATGGAAACTAGGGATGAAACGGTTACTGGTTTGACCATAAATTAGGGTGACCATACGTCCTCTTTCTCTTGGACATGTCCATTATTTCCCACAGAATCAACTGTTGTGGTGGGTCGATTTTCTCCCATGGGTAAAAGGTTTGAAATATTGCATAAATTACATTTGACTGAAATGCTTGTATTGAAACAGTTTGCTGTGGTAAAACAGTTGTAGATATTAAGTTTTGTGAAGGATGGCAACTGTGGAAGGAAGCCTTTTAGCAAAAATCCTTAATATCTGCTAACTGTTATGGTACCGATATATTGTGCATACCAACTGAAAATCACAGTTAATCTTACTTCTGTTTCATTGATGACTCTGAGAAAGCAATGTCAACTTAAGCACATTGCACTGTTTGATAACCTCATTCCTTGCAGTGGTTCTCAAATAATAAGTTGCAATTCAAGGGTGTTCGAGTAGTGGAAACAAAGCTAAATACAAATACTAACCCTATAAAGCCTACTGTTTCATATTTGATATGCAAAAAGACATTACTTGAAAGACATCCATACATACTTTTTTTAGAAAAACCATGTTAAACCTGTTCCATAAATAAACTCTCTCATTTCAAAAATGAATTTGTCTGACTATTTAATCTTTACATGGTTAAACTGCAACTACATAATGATGCATGGCTAGGACAGCAATAAATAGTCTAAGAAAGTTTTAGAGTGACAAACAAGCACATATCAGTGCCAAAAATGTGTAGATGATGCTCACTTAAGTGAAGGTGAAGCACATACTGCTTTGGGCCCATTCACATTGTGTGTTTTTTAGTGCTCCATCTGTGCTATTTTTAAACGACTGAGCTATGTAAACATGCATCAGATGGACATATTTGGCCATTGCACCACATTTGTCAAGTAAAAAAACATCCACATTTGTTTTGCTCCATCTAATCGGTTCTTCCATTTCAGCGTGCTCTTAAAAATAAAGGTTCCAAAGGGAGGCTTTCATAGCGATGCAATAGAAGAACCATTTTTGCTTCCTCAAAGAACCTTTCACTTAACCTTTTCTTAAAATATTTTTATATTTCATTTTTTTGTAGTGTGAAGAATATTTTCAAAATCCAATAACCACTATACAGAAACTTCTTTAGAATGCACATTTAGGTTCTTTACTGACATGCAAAGTTCCATGAAAAACCTTTAACATCCATAGAACCTTTCCATTCTATAAAAGGTTCTTTATAGTAGAAATGGTTCAATAGATTATTGAAAATTCTTAAAAGTAAGGAAAAATGGTTATTTTAAGAACTGTTCACTAAAAAGGTTCAATGGGGAACCCAAAACGGTTCAATGGAAAAAACTGTTTAAAGTGGATAGTAGGTATACTGCATATTCTGCACAGTATGCATACTATATACTATCAAGTTAGTAAGAGTCGTATGTTATTCTGAACGGAACCAGAGAGCACAGAATCACCACCGCACCACCTGACTGCTGTAGTCCTCCGTCACCCCAGTTAACTCCATATTTTCCTGCTCCAAGTCTTTTTGTTCGTCATCCTCCTGTTGTTGAATCTGTGAAGCTTTCTGTTCCTTCATTCTCCTGCGTTGCTGTCGTTTCCTCTCTCTCTCCTCCTGCCGCTCCTGATGGTGGCAGTACTGCACGCGCTGTGAGAAAAGCTCCCGCGCATATTCATACAACTGCATGTCTAAAGCGTTCAACTCCTCTATGCGCCTCCGGGTAGATGTCCCAACCGTGACCCCGGCCGCCCGCGTCCCGTTAATCTGAGTGAAGGCGGTGATGAAGTGCAAGCCGAACGTCCTCTCAAAAAGGAACTGTGTTTTGCGCTGGAACTCAGTTAGGCCGAAGAACGCCATGCGAAGCAGGTTGCGCTTGGCGCTGCTGAGGAGCAGCTCGGCGCGCCGCTCTTCACTCATGGAGGACAGGTTGTAGCAGCCCACCAGGCTGAGATCAGCCAGCATGCGAGTCTGTCGGTTGTTGGCCAGGTTCGAGGGACAGTTCATGAACTCCTCCAGAGACACGCCGGTCCAGTCTTCACTGCTGTAGCAGGCCGGCAGCTCGTCTGGAGTGGGAGGACGCCCGTCACACATGTGCAGTGCTGTCTTCCACGTGGCGCCGCGCTGCACGTGCTTCCACTCGCTCAGGTAACGCGACACAGGGTCTCGCAACAGCGTGATGTAGTAAAAGTTCCTGTGAAGAGAACACAGAAGGTGAGGGATCTAGAACAGATCTAGAAATATCCATCCAGCATTTCTTTTTTCTCACAGAAAAACAAAAAAGTTCCGTTCACATTTCTGTCATTAAATGGAAAAGAGAGGATATTCTAAAATTCTGCAAATCTATAACATTTTTATATACTGCTGTTCAAGTTTTGAGGTCGGATGATTATTATTTTTTATTTTCGAAAAAAATTAATAATGCTTTTATCCAGCAAGGGTGCATGAAACTTTTTAAATCATCCATATTCTACTCACCCGAGGTGTTTATTACGTTTGAAATCTGGGTATTTATCTTACACAAACAGATGGATTCAATACAGGGCGCATTTACTCACCTCCCGGAGCCATGTGAGGGATGTTTTATTATTAAGTTTTTTAAGCAAGGCACCAAACCCCCAACAAAAGTCACATATACCAAGGATGCTTTGAGGGTGAGTAGAAGATCTATTTGAAATAAATGCCATTCATTTGAACTTTCTATTCATAAAAATAAGTTCAATAAAATAAGTTGATCAAAGTTTCCACAAAAATATAAAGCAGCACAACTGTTTTCAACACTGATAATAATAAATCAGCATATTTGACTGATTTCTGAAGCATCATGTGATCCTAAAGAATGGAGTACTGATGCTGAAAATCCCTTTTTGTAATCACAGGAATAAACAGAACACAGTTATTTTATAATATCATACTATTTTATAATATTATTTACTATTTCACAATACAACAGAATTTTCTTTGAAAAAATACTACTGAACTCATTCTCACAAAAATATGAAAACCATTTTTACAAAAAATATATATATAAATTCTAATGATTATTAAATGTGTATAAAATATTATATAGAAAATATTTAGCTTCTATAGTTTCTAATATTTAGATTTAAACTATCAGAGAAAAGAGGAAAATTCACTCATAGTTCATTACAAAGCCTGATTTAACCACATTACAATCATAGTCTGAATGCGGCAAAGAAATAATACAGGTGATAGAAACTTCTGCCATTAATACTTCAGAGCCTTAAAGAGAAAACAAGTTTCCAAATTATATTTATCAGAAAATGAGAAAAACAACCCCAATAAAAGATCCAATTTTCTCGCTCTGCAATGAAATCGCTCAGCACCCAGAATAGCGTGCTCATGCTGGAGCGAACGCGTGGTGAGATGTGGTCTGCTCATTGTCAACAAGTTCCTCATCATTTGTCTCATTTCCTCTTGCTGGGATTGTTACCTCCTGCATTATTTCCAATCAGTTCAATAAGGGCTGAGCGTATCTCTACTGACACAAGTCATCCATAAGATTATAAACTCAGAAAAACAACATTAATTTACATCTTATAAGCAAATATTTTCTTATGTGTGCCAGAGACATGATGTGCAAAAACAAATGCTGAAAATACAGTGTCTTGGGTATGAATCTCATATTTTAGTTTGCAGGGAGCTGTTAAATTTCGGTGTAAAGAGATACGTTGGGATATGATTTCATGCCAATCCATCTTAGATCTATCGAGTGATCCGCCACATCACGTTCAAATTACGGCCCAGAATGTCATACTGGCTATGGCATTATAATGCAGTGAAATCAATAATGCTCCACTATGGTAATCCATCTGCTCTTCAGCACTGACCTATTGGAGAAGCACTGTCAAATGCTAACCCGCTCAATACAGTCAAGCCGAGCAGGATATGATATGATAATGAAGGTCAGATCGCTGATCACAGGCTGCACAGAGGTCAGTCTGTTACTGTGTAACATATCCATGAAGCATTCAAAGTGTTTTAGAGGTATTCAAAAAAAGAACTTAATTAAACTGAAGAGAAGTATTCTTTGCAGTTAGGCCTTTTCAACCAAAATAACCTTTATAAATGGATTTGGGTTAGTCTTTCAGAAGCTTAAATTTGTTTAGTTATGCTTAATAGATGCAATTCAAATCTGAAAGACTGAGCGAGATTCAAACTCAGGTCAATGGCACACATGAACCAGTCATTACCATGTTCACTCCTCTGAAAAAGACACACTTTAATCCTGTACTAAAAATTTGGAAAAAAGATTTCAGAAAAATATTACAATTCAGATAATTGTTAACTATAAAAGTGTTAATTATTATTTATTATGGATTATACTGTGTGTGTGTGTGTGTGTGTGTGTGTGTGTGTGTGTGTGTGTGTGTGTGTGTGTATATACAAATAGTATTCTGCCTGCTTCAAATCAAATCGGACACAGAGATAAAATAGTGCGGTAAGATCACATTTACTTGAATTAATTATACAATTTATTTGTAAATTAATTAGCAATCGAGAGAGAAAGAAGTGACAGTTGTGTGTGCTTTACCTGCATGCTGCGTCCGCGCATCTCTCTCTACAAACAATTAATTACTTAAAAAACAGCGCCACCTCAACGCTGAAAAATATAATGTAGCAATCTAGTATCTAGGCTTTTTTATTTACAAAGATCGCAGGGAAGTATTGACAACAAGTTTATGTGTGTGCATTGCAATCTGCAGTCTCCGACTCTGTGTATGTGTAAGTGATGAATGTGGGTTTATGTGCATCAATTAAAGCAGCGCATAAATATTGAACGGTAACTAAACTCAAGTATTCAGACAGACAATGGAATAATTTACTTTTAAAGGGGGGGGGGGGGTGAAATGCTATTTCATGCATACTGAGTTTTTTACACTGTTAAAGAGTTGGATTCCCATGCTAAACATGGACAAAGTTTCAAAAATTAAGTTGTACATTTGAAGGAGTATTTTTGTTCCAAAAATACCTCTTCCGGTTTGTCACAAGTTTCTGAAAGTTTTTTTCGAGTATGGGTCTGTATGATGTTAGATGGAGTGGAATTTCCTTATATGGGTCCTAAGGCACTTCTGCCGAATACTCCCGTATAGCAGAGACGAGACATTCACTGATCAGAGCGAGAGCGTCACGAATTGTCACAAAAGAAGTGTGTTTTTGGTTGCCAGGGCAAGACAACCCTGCACAGATTACCATAAAAAAAACAGCATTAAGGGACCAGTGGATGGAGTTTATTTTTACAGAGCGTCAACGGAGTTGTGCAAGTGTTTTTGTTTGTTCCCTGCATTTCGAAGATGCTTTTTTTACAAACAAGGCCCAGTTTGACGCCGGATTTGCACATCGTTTATTTCTCAAGGATGATGCAGTCCCAACGAAAAAGGGTCACGATCGTGTGTTGGAACCGCATGCGGTGAGTAAAACTGCTTAAAATATCTCTGTGTTGTTAACTTAGCTATCGGCGCGTAAGCACATCAAGTAAACAACATGCGATGTTGGCATCAAACTGCACTTCACATGTGCAGCTTAAAAAAAAAAAAAAGACGACATAAAGTGGAACTTAGTCATTTTCCAAAACCGCTAAGCAAATATATACAGTTTCAGTACATACCACATAGAGACGTTGTTGCTGATGCTGCTCTTGTTCAATTTCAGCCTCTGGATCTGATTCTGGATCATAAATATACGGCTGAATCTGACTGTTAGCCATGGTTTGTTTTGGATGATGTTTTTTTCCTCACGGTAATGTCACAGCTTCCAAACGCTCTCAACGCAAAAGCCTACTTCGCACTCATGATTCTTTAGCTCCGCCCACACGTCACGCCTCCAGCCGCTCGTGTTTTTCCAGGAAAAAACGGTACAGACTATCTTTCTCTTATAAATATAATAAAACTAAAGACTTTTTGGAGATATGAAGGATGCAGTACTACTCTATAGGTCTCAAGATTAACAGGATATTGAGTGAAAACGAGCATTTCACTCCCCCCCCTTTAAATGACTGGTTTGTATTCACTTGTATTCACATTTGCAGCACGCTTCAGAATTATCTGAAGCCCACCTTCCCCAGCTCCACCTGTATAGATCTGCTACAGGGGTTTTATATGCTATCTGAACAGCAGCATTATGTCTTCAATACTCACAGCACTGTATTGCTGTATACATTGATAGTAGCATGTTGTACTTGCTTACAGCAGCAGGAATAATCTACAACTACAGAGATAACCAGCAGCAGCAGCAATTCAGCAGCAGCAGATGGAATAGTTCACACAAAAAAAAAAGTCAATCCAAGATGGGGTCACTTTCATTACCAGCAGTGGATCCTCTGTAGTGAATGGGTGCCATCAGAATGTCTTTCCAGACTGACTGGATGATTATGAGATCAGGTCTCTGTGTGGAGCACTGGCTGCTGTCAGACTCATTGTGCAAACAAAAATCTCACTGAATTATTACATTTAATGGCAAAAATAATGTTTGGAAACTGTCACGCTACAGAAAAAGATAGAAATAACGGACTTAAAATAATTTTTTGTTGGTGAAAATACTAGTGGCCTAAGAATTTTGCATAGTACTATGTATATATATATATATATATATATATATATATATATATATATATATATATATATATATATATATATACATCTCTGGCCTCTCGTTTCTAGCTAAAATACGAATCCTCTATCCATAATATTGCTTTCTTTTCTGAATATGGAGAGATATATGCACATATCGAGCACCATTTACAGTACATGTGAAAACAGGGTACACACTTCTACACTGGTAGGACTGTAATAATTTGTTATGAACTTTGATTTGTGATTTGTTTCTTACAAACATGCAGCTTTCACTTCACAAGATATTGGAGAGGTTTGGATTACTTGTGGATTATTGTGATGTTTTTTACTTTCATTCTGACGGCACCCATTCACTGTAGAGGATCCATTGGTGAGCAAGACATGTAATGCTAAATTATTATAATCTGTTGAGATGAAAAAACAAAATCTTCTACATCTGGATAGCCTGAATCCTGAAATTTTCATCATTTTTGGGTGAACTATTCTTTAATATCTCTACATTCTGTCCCTCCAAAATAATAGAAAAAACTGAAATATAACAATTATTATAGAGTAAAAACCGTTAAACTGCATTGGCAAGAATATGTGTTGGTTTGGATCTGGATCTGTAATATTTACCACCCAGTGACTGACAAAGACGGTTACCTTCAATGAAAAAACTGCAGTCCCACTCACTGGTTTATACTCTATACAATCACTAACAAACAGCAATATCTAGCTATCAAAAGCTTTTTATGAAATATATAAATATATATATGAAATTTCCATCTATGACTTTTAAATTTAATTTCCATTTATTTTCCAGGCCATGAAGTTTTCCATGACCGCGGGAACCCTGTAAAACATGACTGAGCGAGAAAGACAGATTTCCAATCTATTAAGACAGAGTCAAAGCTTCCTCAATAACTTCACGGAGGTGTGCTAATTAATCTCCTGAAATTGTTTTTTAAGCACACCATTTAAGTAGTCCGCTCAAAGACTATTAGTGTTCCTCAGAAGAAGGCAGTCTCTTCTCATTACTGATATACAATCAATGACAGTAATACTTTCTACCCGGCTGGCAGTAACAGATTACGGGAATTAATCACTATAATGAACTTCATCAATTCATTGAACATTCACTGATAAATATACACTTTATTCATTTATTTTTTTAAGTAAACGCATAAATAGGAGACTGATGCTAGCTGTCATATTTAGCTGTGTATATATTCTCAGGGTAGCTTTATTTTTAAAGTCAGTTTCTGTGTACAATTCATGTTGTCACGCTATATATGGTGGTTTGCTATAATGGGAAGTTTCCATTAAACTGCCTTTTATAGGATATTCAGTCAGTAAAATTATTATGAAACAAACAATTCATGCAAAAAATTTGCAAGGTACAAAAATATTTACATTCAACAAGGACATTTAAATTTATCAAAGAGACTAATCATAAAGCAAATCATATTTAGCCCAAATACTGTATATAGCCTACTGAAAATAGAGTGATCCCACATTCGCCATTGATTGACTGTGCATAATTCAGAGAAATTGCAAACTGACAGGCAGAGAAAATTTCAGAAGTCCATAAGTTTCTGTGGGCCTAAGTGAGTGGTCTAGCACAGATGCTAATTTAGTTAGTGAGAAAAAAAGGTCTGTATGTGGTGGCTGACAGAGCGGATAGCACATTAGACCACTTACTTAAATGACCAGAGGAGTGAGGGATAATGTGTTCTGTGCCTCCTGGACAGCTGAAATACCTACTGATATCAACCGAATTTAATTACTGAGAAGGCGGTGTGCTAGAACGCCAGTTTATGCTAATGCTAACTGAAAATGCTAACGGAAATTCCTTTCAACATCAAGGGCCAGATTCACTAAACAGGGCAATAGTGTGAGAGCGCAATCCCACAAAAGCACTGATGAGAGTGGAAAGTTCTGTGGCTGATGCGACTGAAAATGCGCAATTTAACAAACACTGTAAAGATCAAAGCAGTCTACAAAAAAAAGTGCACTGAGTCGCATAGAAGCAGAGCTGGATAATCAGGTGAGTACAATCTACTAACAACACAGGTGCAAATGGGTTAGGACATGCATTTTTGGGGCGTTAAATAATAGTTCAAATATCAGTATACTGCCTACCCCTGCATTAGTAAATGACTTTGCATGATTCATGTAAATATTCTCCTCCCATAAATTTTGCATCTGAGGGGGAAACTACTACAAATGCAGATGCAAATTAACTTTTTTTATGCAAAAAGAGAGTTTGCACATCTAATAGCATTGGATAAACATTTCAAATTTTAACATAGTTTTTTTGTGTGTGCCATATTTCAATTACTGTTAAAAATAACAACACTACACTGATTTAAACCGAAAACTCATAAGTTCAGGAATGTTTGAGTCTTTTTAAACAATTAATGTAAAAGAACTGGAATTTGTATGAAAAAACTGTATAAAGGACAAAAAAAAGCTAAAATACTAAAACTGTATAAAGGAGAGAAAAAAAAGCTAAAATACTATTTCATCTATAATGCGGTTGTAGAATAATCAGGTCTGAAAACCTGCAGGAAACAAAACAGAATATAATTGTGTTTTCCTTATATCGCATCAATGGACTGTTAATTGAAACAAAGACATTAAAGAAACAGGTGACACTTTTTTAGAAAAAAGAATTGTCCTGAATAAGGACTGGTTCTTGGGTCCAAAGGCTACAGATATGTAAACTGAAATCTTTAATAAATATTTAATCCATACAGTTCTAATCTTCACCGTCCCCTGCTGATGTCATCGCACAGGGACAGCTGTCATTCTGTAGATAAATTTATCTTGAGAACACAGTTATCTAACGCAGAACACAAGACGTCCCTGCTATCTCTGGCATTTGAAAAGTATGTGATATCTGTGTTTCAAAATGATTCATTGGACAGATGATATATCAGAAGAACCACAGGTCATATGAATATTTCTATTATAGTATATGTTACAGGTCACAAAATGTCATTTACAGTTCTTCTGTGTGGTTTATTGATCAATCAGTGATACTTCATAAGTGTTCTGACTGAACCCCAGTAAGATAAACCAGAACATAGAATTACTTGTATACATCTTCATTAAAGGTTACAGTTTTTTTTCTATATATATTCGAATGACATATTATGCTCAATAAGACAAAGACTGTAGCTAAATAATACATTTATATTTCAAGTAGATTTAACATAAACATTTGACATTTACAGAAAAATACCAGCAGCTGTGGTTGCCAGACCTTCACCATTAAAAATATGGTAGCAACATTTTAGGTTTTACAGACTTAACTTATTTTCACAATAAAATAAAATTTTATTAACTGATGTAATATGAATAAACAAACATATTGAGGTACTAATATCTGTTTTGAACCACTGTAATGCAATGATAACCACCAAAAAACGGGTGGCGATGAGAAAGGCACATGATGAACCAAAGCTCATCACAAACAGTTTTTTTTACGAGCTGAGGAGGGCAATACTTATAGAAGTTTCGCAGTCTGATTCACAGACACAGACACACACACACACACACACACACACACTAAACACCATCATGGTAACACACATGATACTGTTATAATGTAATAACATTAATTTTACAACATTAGATGTTGTGTACATAACTAATGTACATAACTGATAAGAAAAGAACTTCCAAAAGCAGTATTTTTAACAGTATTTTACTGTAAAATTATGTTAAACATAATTATATATATTCACTGTATATAGTATGGAGACTTACTGTTAACAACTTAACAGGTTTTACTGTAGCATTTTTACAGACTTTTACTGTGAAATCACAATCATTTTTTACAGTGTAGGAAAGGAAGCAAAATATAAAACAAAGTGAAATTCAAAGATGTTTATGTCATTGAAGTTTAGCCACAAAAGCAAGGTTAGTCAAGATATAGATAGTGGATGGATGGACAGACATACAGACGGATGGATGAATCGATAGATAGATAGATAGATAGATAGATAGATAGATAGATAGATAGATAGATAGATAGATAGATAGATAGATAGATAGATAGATAGATAGATAGATAGATAGATAGATAGATAGTGGACTGATGGATGGATGGATGGATGGATGGATGGATGAATGGATAGATAGATGATAGATTTAATACATTTACAGTTTTTTTCAATCGCTAACAAGCGCTTAACCATACTTCAGATACTTTTTCTAAACTCTTAACACAGACTAACACCTACAAAACACAATTGGCCAAATGGATCATTTTCTTCTCAAAAACACATTTTGTTAAATATATACTAAATCTTCATTTCAAAATAGAACACCTCTTTCTCTGCACAAACCAACTTTACCAAAACACTGGAAATCTGACTCAAAATTAAATTATTCTGTCAAAGAATAACACTTGTTTTCACCTCACAAGTTACATGCAGTCAATCAAAGTACACCAGGTTTCAAAATACTGGCTATTGTTGACATTACAAAAACTGCATAGACTTTTCAGTCTCAGTTTTACAGGTATTTGCATGCAAAACATGCAATTCACTGTTTTACACTAAATTTCTTGGTTAGGAACTGCATGTCCAAATGTACAGTAATGTTCACATTCAAAAGCATTCCAGTAAAAAGCTATTTTTTTCCTTTACTGTTTACTGCAGGAGGTACAGTAGAAACACGGTATGATAGAACAGAAAAGGTTTTACAGTATTGCTTACAGTGAACAAAATATCCATGAAACACATAAAAGCATTCCGAACAAAAAAACAACAACAGCAAAAAGCCCAGATAAAAAAGGAGGGGGGGGGGGTAAAATAAAAACAATCTCTCACTGCTCCTCTCACTGCTCCTGCTCCTCTCACTGCATCTCTCACTGCTCCTCTCACTGCTCCTGCTCCTCTCACTGCATCCTGCTCCTCTCACTGCATCTCTCACTGCTCCTCTCACTGCATCTCTCACTGCTCCTCTCACTGCATCTCTCACTGCTCATGCTCCTCTCACTGCTCCTGCTCCTCTCACTGCATCTCTCACTGCTCCTCTCACTGCTCCTGCTCCTCTCACTGCACCTGCTCCTCTCACTGTTCCTGCTCCTCTCACTGCATCTCTCACTGTTCCTGCTCCTCTCACTGCATCTCTCACTGTTCCTGCTCCTCTCACTGCATCTCTCACTGCATCTCTCACTGCTCATCTCACTGCTCATGCTCCTCTCACTGCTCCTGCTCCTCTCACTGCATCTCTCACTGCTCCTCTCACTGCTCCTGCTCCTCTCACTGCACCTGCTCCTCTCACTGTTCCTGCTCCTCTCACTGCATCTCTCACTGTTCCTGCTCCTCTCACTGCATCTCTCACTGTTCCTGCTCCTCTCACTGCATCTCTCACTGTTCCTGCTCCTCTCACTGCATCTCTCACTGCATCTCTCACTGCTCCTCTCACTGCTCATGCTCCTCTCACTGCTCCTGCTCCTCTCACTGCATCTCTCACTGCTCCTCTCACTGCTCCTGCTCCTCTCACTGCACCTGCTCCTCTCACTGTTCCTGCTCCTCTCACTGCATCTCTCACTGTTCCTGCTCCTCTCACTGCATCTCTCACTGCTCCTGCTCCCCTCACTGCATCTCTCACTGCTCCTGCTCCTCTCACTGCTCCTCTCACTGTTCCTGCTCCTCTCACTGCATCTCTCACTGCATCTCTCACTGCTCCTCTCACTGCTCATGCTCCTCTCACTGCTCCTGCTCCTCTCACTGCATCTCTCACTGCTCCTCTCACTGCTCCTGCTCCTCTCACTGCACCTGCTCCTCTCACTGTTCCTGCTCCTCTCACTGCATCTCTCACTGCTCCTGCTCCTCTCACTGCATCTCTCACTGCATCTCTCACTGCTCCTCTCACTGCATCTCTCACTGCTCCTGCTCCTCTCACTGCATCTCTCACTGCTCCTCTCACTGCTCCTGCTCCTCTCACTGCACCTGCTCCTCTCACTGTTACTGCTCCTCTCACTGCATCTCTCACTGTTCCTGCTCCTCTCACTGCATCTCTCACTGTTCCTGCTCCTCTCACTGCATCTCTCACTGTTCCTGCTCCTCTCACTGCATCTCTCACTGTTCCTGCTCCTCTCACTGCATCTCTCACTGCTCCTGCTCCCCTCACTGCATCTCTCACTGCTCCTGCTCCTCTCACTGCTCCTCTCACTGCTCCTGCTCTTCTCACTGCATCTCTCACTGCTCCTGCTCCCCTCACTGCATCTCTCACTGCTCCTGCTCCTCTCACTGCTCCTCTCACTGTTCCTGCTCCTCTCACTGCATCTCTCACTGCTCCTCTCACTGCTCCTGCTCCTCTCACTGGGCCTGCTCTTCTCCCTGGGCCCCTCGCTCTTACTCTTCCTTGTCCATACATTACAGTGTTTGTCTTTTTCTGTTTCCAAAAACATCACTCTTCAAAGTCCTCCTTTCATTGTATAAGTGTCAATGTAATAGAAAAAATAACCCCTGCCATTGAGTCTAAGCCAGATAGGAATCAGCTGTGGTTGGCCCAATTTACACAACATAAATCAGATAAAATATATTGTTTTTGAACTGATATAATTGCAGAAGCAGAGGTTGTTATACTGTCTCTAAGGTTTGGAACATTGTTTTTGCTATTGTGGGATGTTGTGTGTTAACATTTGTAAATACTACAAAAACGATCCATAATTTTGTTGGGAGGTATAGCTTGTCTGTTCAGAAAATGTAAGCATTGTGGAAATGTATTTAATGACCCCATATTGTGTGAAAACGACATGAAATGTGTGAATGGTATGGCCACAATAGACAGATGCTGTGCTAATTGTGTTTAGAGTTTTGAAAATGTGACAACTGCTTGGACAAATGCTTGTTAGCGACTGAAAAAAACTGTAAGACTGCGACCGTGGTTCATTTGAGGATAGCTTTCAGAAGCAACATCTGCTCTGGTGCTTCATGCTCTACTGGGTTAACATTAACTGATGATTTTAAAATCTTCTGTTTCACTAAGCAGGGTGTTTGCTTGAATGGAAAGCAGTTTCACAGCACATTTAAACTCCACTGATAAAAGACAGCCAAGATGAGGGTCCACTTCAGCAGAGAATATTGCAAGAAAGACCTTAAAGGGATAGTAGACCTGAAAAAGAAACATCTGTCATTATTTATTCAAGTTATTCCAAAACAGTACGACTCTCTGTCCTTCATGGAACTTGTATTTTTTTTTTTTTTTTTTTCAATTACAATGAGCAAGGATAAAAAACTAAAAACAATTACTGTAAAAAAATATATAATGTATAAGTTGTAAATAAAACAGAGATTCAGATTAGTGGTCGACCGATATATTGCCAACGACGATATATCGGCCGATATTTGGCATTTTTCAAATATCGGCAATGGCCGTTAAGTTTTTCCGCTTAGCCGGTGTGTTTGAGGCGGGACTTTTATTTTGACGGCTCTAACATGCTCACATTCTCCCTCTTGTTTACTGTCATCGTTAACACTTCTGTTTAATACGGTTAGAAGTCTGTCCAATAATCAAATAGAATGGTTAAACAAAGGAATGAATGTTTACTGAAAGTATTTTAACGATTGCTTTTATGTTATTAGTTATAAAATTATGTTATGTTATTAGTAATACAAAGGCAAACATTATAATACTTTATTGTTTGCCATCAGCATTAAGCAAATACGCATTATATCATTTAAACAAATCTTTGAATGACTAATGGACATTTAATTTCTCAGACCTTGGAAATTCAGTTGAATCCTGCTGTGAGATCTTGTGAAGTGTGTATGTGTATCCAGCATGAACACGTGTTCTCTGTGTGACGGTAGGTCTGTGTGAATTGAATGCTTTAAACTTTAAACTAGTGATTTCACATTATACTGCGCCTTATGCATTTGCCCACTGTCATATTCATATAATTTTCTCTGTGTGCTGTATATAAAATGAGTGTTACCATGGCTTTATTTGAAAAATATGATTCCAAATGCACACAAACTTCCCAGAATACTGAGTGCCCTGTTGGTTACAGCGTTTACTTCCTTTTAAATTATATTTGTCCATTTGACTTCTTCTTGGGCCCTATGAATTTTTTTTTTTTTTTTTTTCAAATTCTGTGTTTTAAAATCAGAAAGAAAGTCCAACAGGTTTGGAACAACATGAAGGCGATTAATCTTTGAGTGAACTAGTGCTTTAAGGTTATCCACTGGTTGGCTCTCTATGGCAGGCTCAGGAACACTTCTAACTGTGCTGTTTACAGATTTTTCTCAACCGCAGCATATTCGGAAAGTGCACATTCCTTTCAATAGAATTTTCACTTAAGAAAAGCAGATGGCAGATTTTGCAGTCATCAGGCATGCGGCGGCTCTAGTCATATCATCAATTGCAGAGGCTGTGGCAGGAACAGCTTGCCATTTCCATACAGACAGCAAAGCATGAACGCCCCATAGGCCGTTTCTGTCTGGATGTGCTGAGTCATCGGCCGCTCGCCGCAGTTATCGCCACTGCTGCAGGCTCTTACACAAATGAGATTGGGAATAGATGGGGAAAAATATAAAAGGATAAAAATCAAAGCTATAGGAAACTCTGTCATCCCGGATTCACTTAATGCTCTGTGAAATCAGTGAGGAAAGTTTAATGACCTCTTGTGGTGATTATGCATTACAACATTTCACAGCTAAAGCAGATTGGTTTGAATTAAAAGGAGTTTTTCAAAATCTAGTTGATGGTGATGTTACCACCTGACCGCCATATGTCAGAACTGTGTATTATAAGTATTATTTGGGTGTGCAAAAGGAAATTTAAGACTGTTGAATTAGCCTGCCAACAGGAGTGGGCAAATTTGCTCTCTTTTTAATTCAGGAGCTGGAAATGGAATTGGCCGAATCCCACCGGATGCTGGAATGTATAATAACAAGCTTACGATTAACAATTAAAAATAAAATACATTAGTAAAAATTACACTTCCAGCAAACAGCTTTGTAAATATCATTACATTTTAATTCTACTTTTAATTGAATATATATTAAAACAAAATGAATTTTAATTACAATTATGCATCCTGTTTGTCAGCTCAATTTAGATTCAGGAATTCCAAAGCCATTCTCTGTTCGGAATAATGCACAACCTTGTCAGCTACAAGAAGTTCTCTTTCCAAAGTCTAAGAATGTATGTTTTTGTTGCCATTAATTAATATGAATATAAACTGGTGTTCCTTTCTAGATCCATTCTGTGTCATCATCCTGTTAATAACTGGTTCTTTTGCATTTACAGTTGTCTGCGGCATCCTTTGACAAAACCATCATACATCAAATACATTTCCATTATAAAAACTCAAGATCACTTTCAACTGCACAGCTAATCATTTTCATTTTCCACCAAACTGCATGGAGGACAAGACAGTGATTGTTAATTGCGGCATTGTAAATCAAACTTGATGCCAGCCTGTCGTCTGTTCACACGAGTTGTCAAGCAGCCAATTATAGAGTCATGCTGACTTAAAAGCAGACAGCATTATATACTTTAAAAGCACACTCTAAACATGACATTTTACCATATCAGTTTACAGCATCTGATACAATTTTGGACATTTTCAGTTTTTATTTTGTAGGCTGAAAAATCTCTATGTATCTAAATTTTATCATCTAACTGCCTGTGATATTCTAAACAAGCCACAGAAAACACTCCTCCAAACTATTGATTTTTAAATTTCTAATAAATAATTATTATTTTGTTTAGATTTCAGAGTACAAAAAGCCTGCAAACAGGAGTGACACAGACAGACACTATCATACAGCATAGCAGCCCATTTTCCTCTGACTTTCTTACTAGTTTCTTCTTCAGTAGCAGTTTAAAAGTAATCTGAAACAGGCCAAAAGTCAATAAAACTGCCAGGGATCAGGGCTAAACAAAATTGAGCCTGTAGCCCCAACAACACAATGAAGGAAGGCAGAGAAATCCACCACCAAAGAAACAACCACAGATTTGTAATTTGCTGTGAATTCACCAGCTACATGAACTGCTCCTGAAAACTGAATATTTTCACATTCGCACAGATCTCATAGTCCTGAAAAGCTGAAGGAGGGATGGGATGAGAATTCACGATATGGAAATTCTCATGAAACTCATTTGTTTCCCTACGACATATTACTCAGATAAGATGTTAACTGATGGACTTGGGGTTGTGTGGATTACTGTGATGTTTTTATCAGCTGTTTAGACTCTCATTCTGACGGCACCCATTCACCTGTAGAGGATCTATTGGTGAGCGAGGGATGTAATGCTTAGTTTCTCCAAATCTGTTCTGAACAAGAAACAAACTCATCTACATCTTTTGGTGAACTACTCCTTTAACAATCAGCTCAGTCACACAACGTGGCCCCTGAGTTAATATGGTACAATTGTGTTCTCTACAGAAGCATGTTAAAGCAGGGATAATTGCTGCCATTCCTCCTACTATATGTGTCAAACATGTTTTGATAATTAGCATTTGATGAGGGAACATATAAAACTGCAGAAGAAAAGTGTGCCTACACACATACTAAAATAAGAGGACAACAGAGAAGATAAGGGCAGAGCTCGTTCACTCATTTAGCTCATTTGTGCAACAAAAGGCTTTGATGGAAGGAGGTTTGCTTTGATCGGTTATCATGTGAGCCGCAGACAAGACACACCGCTGTGATCCCCCGTGCACATATGAGAAAAACCATCTATTCATTGCTCCTGTGTGTGTTTGTGCAATATCTGCACGTGTCAGCATTTTAACCACAGAGGTACTCATTTTCTCTCATGGGTTCTTAACAGGTTTCCTACAAGAGGATAAGTAATGAATAAACATTGTTTTTCAAAGAAATTTGAGAATAGTAGGAAGCCTGTTTCCACCATGAATAAAAGATAAATAAGGTAATTGCGACTTTTTATCTCACACTTCTGACTTTTTCCTCGCACTTACATCTCACATCTCATAACTGTGAGTATTAAGTCCAATTCTGAGGGAAAAATACAATTTTCTTTCAATTGCGAGTTTACTGTATATCTCAAATTTATCTTTTGTCTCGCAATTGCAGGGTTTAAATCTCGCAATATGGACTTTTTTTGCAATAGCAAAAAACTTTTTAGATATAATCTCATAATTGGAGGTTATAAAGTCAAATTCTGAGAAAAAAAGTATTATTTTCTTAAATATCACAATTCTGTCTTCATAACTTGCAATTATGAGTTTATATCTTGCAATTCTGAGAAAAAAAAATCTGAATTGCGAGTTCACACCAAAAAAGTCAGAATTGTGAGATTAAAAAGTCTCAATTACCTCTTTTATTTTCATTCAGTGGTGGAAACAAGCTTCCATTGTGCAAAGCCCAAGCAAAATGAAAAAAAATGTCTGATTTTTCCATTGAATGCTAGCGTTAGATCAGTCTTATATATTGTGCAAATCACTGCTGAAGTTTGCACTTGTCTTTAGTGAAGTAAATAACTGTCTGGATGAACTATTCTGGCTCAGGTATTGTCGTGAGACTCTGAGCTGTACTGAAGTGCTTGTCACGCTGAGACAGATGAAATGCTTGTGCTCATGCCACCAGGGCCCCAAAGTAAACAGTCTGTGCTCGAATTTAAATTTCCACTCAGACGTTTGACACTTCACGCTTTCATGACCTTGTTTGGTTTAATAATGTCTTGCTTATTTATTACTTGTGTTTTGAAACAGTTATCACTGCAGGAATTCGCCATTCGAGCTGTCACAATCAAAACACAAGTGCCCACACAAGAGCACTCAGATGTGAAATTATTCAGGTACAAATATATGAAGGCAAGATACAGCGATCAAAAGCTTCGATCAGTTGAATGTCTGGTTAATTTGAACAACAAAACTACGACTTTTAAATGTTCATATCAAAATTTCTTTAAATGAATTCATTACCATTTATTACTCCCCAAAGTATTCATTAATTTATTAACAGTATATCCAGCCTTCAAAAGTGTGGGTAACATCAGATCAATTGTGAAATATTATTACAATTTAAAACAACTTAAAATGTGATTTATTGCTGTGATGCAAAGCTACATTTTCAGCATCATTACTCCAGTAATCAGTGTTACGTGATCCTTCAGAAATCATTCTAATATGCAAATGTGCTGAATTATGATGATTTACAATAAATAATGATTTCATCATGTAATTCTTCATATAATCTTTTCAAATTTAGAGTGTGGCAGACATAAGTTTCAAAGTACATAGACAAAGGAAATTCTATGATCTCTTTAACAATCCGATGAGTAAAGTTTGCATCAACTTAACCATCCTTAATGTTTTTTTTATATACAGAAACACTACGCTGATCCGCAGTACAACATACAACTGTGGCAAACTAAAAATCTTGTATTTTCAGACAATCAGGTTCTCTCTGTCTTCTCCCTCACACTCTCCGTCCGTCTCCTGTCCACCTACACACATAGAAAACCATGTCTTTCTGTCTCTCTGATAAAGAGGTCTGCAAAGGAAGTGATTTCTCACAGCTGATGCCAACTGGTTGGCACTGGATTCCTGACTGACACTCAACTATAAAAGCTGCCCAAAGATGCTGACACTCTCACTGCTGCCCAATTTGATCTGTGATACTATTAGAAGAATAAGCCTGAGCCAAAGCCTCACTCAGAGTTTCCTGCTCCATCTGGCACTGACGCGAGGAACTAGTGTTATAGACGGCAAATCACAACCTTCATATGAGCAGTACCTGTGCATTGTGTGCTTTATTTGATAAACTATCATAGAGATCCACTGATATTAAAATAATTTTTGCCTAAACCATGACTCGATAATGTTTTTATGTAATGGCCAATAACCAATATATAAGTCAATATAAAAAAAAATGCTATAAATGCTCAAATTAATTTTGAAATTTGTTAGAAACTGCATTTAACAGTGTTATTAAATAATAAGCATTTTTAAAGAGGACTATCAAGTGAGTGTGCATGCACAATTATTTATCCACTATACAGAACGTATAGCAATAATCCAGTTATAGCAATTAAATATCTAATATCGTCCAATAAACAGTATGATACAGATATATTGTTCATATGATAAGGAAGTGATCATAAAATATTGAAATAAATTAAAAATAAAAACCTATCTTTGTCAAGTGAGAAGACTATTTAAAAAGCAGATTCAAACTTAATCATTATTGTTTGTTGTTTAAAAAAATCATAAATGTACTTTTGGAGCAACATTACATATGATTAGTCATTGTAGTAAATTATCATTTTATTTTACCACATTCACAAACTTTTTCATGTTTTAAGCATAAATCAGAATTTGCTGTCATATTAATATTAAAAACAAAAAACACTATTTGTCAATTCACTCTTGGAGCAAAAAAACATAATATAAGGATATTTTAAAATGCATTTTTAGTCAATTAAAGTATTATTTTTCTTACCACAGTTTTTTTCTTCTCCCTGTTTTAAAGAGAAATCAGAATTTTAAATACCGAATCACTATTTATTAATTTACTAATTTCATTAATAAATTCACTAAAATTCATTTAATTAAGTTTTTTTTTTTTAATGATTATGTAATAAATTAATGTTTTATTTTTCTTACCTCATTTGCAAATAGCAGTTTGTTGTTTTAAGAATAAATCTTCCTGTAATTTAAATAATAAAAACTAGAAAACACTACTTGCTGATGGGAGGATACATAAATTGAATTCAAGATAACTTTTCGTGAAAACTAGCATCACTTTGCTTCTCAGGTAAATGTATCTTGTTTTAAAGACATTTTAATATTTTGACTGTAAAATGAGACAAATACTGATTAATAAAGTGATTTTTTTTGTACTGTTGCAGATGTGTAAATCATTCTTTTAGTCAAAAACAGGCCACTACTATAAGCAAATCTAGCCAGCTGTGTGTGTAAAAGAATGACCTATAGGCTCAGAGACTAGTACACACATATCAGTTTCACTGCAGCCTGTACAGTGCCTCACTGCTGATCCCAGACCAGAGTGTAGTCTATTCTTGGAAGACGCTGAAACCCCAGGGGATGCAAGACTGGAAATGGAGTAAAAGGAGAATTTAACAAAGGCAGCGACAGTGTATGTGTGTGTGTGAGAGAGACAGAGAGAGAGTGAACGTGTGCAGTGTGTTCATCCATAAATCGGCTCCTGACTTTGCATAAGGACTCTGAAACTAGATAGCATTTAAGAGCTGAAAGGCTCTTGGACCAGATTCAACACACCTCTGGCATCAAGCGCTATGTGCTGCACTCTCTTCATATCTCTCTGCATTGGCTCTTAAGTTGATTGGTGGTCAAATCACAGTGTGTCTCAAAGTTTATAATATATGATCCGTCCTGAAGTGTTTAAAGGTACGCTGTGTCACCGGGCCAACGTTATTTTATTGCCACATGTGATAGAGGCACAATCTTTCAGACTGGTCTGATGATATGTGTGTCCGGTCATTGAAATAAAATAGATCATAAATTCACAGCTCTGTATTCACATAATGAAAAGGCTCTTTTTCCCTTGACATTTTGTGAATGATTATGAGTATAGCTGAATCAATGTGAGATCTCTGTATATGTGAATTATTCTTGCTTGACAGCAATGTTTTTGCAATATGGTTTATACTGTATAGCTCTATATTTTTATTGTAGATAAACAACATTTTTTTTCCTGTTTATATACCACTGTTCAAAAGTTGGGGTAACATTTTTGTTCATTTTAAAGAAATTAATCCTTTTATTCAGTAAGTAATTTATTTAAACTATCAAAGAATTCTGAAAAAAAAATGTCACTATTTCCATATAAATATAAAGCAGTTTTCAACATTGATAATAATAAGAAATGCGTCTTGAGCAGCAAATCAGCACATTAGAATGATTTCTGATGGATCATGTGACACTGAAGACTGTAATGATGCTGTCAATACAGTTTAGCATCATAGGAATAAATTACATTTCAATACATTTGAAAAATGTTACATTTTTATAACATATCATATTTGCTAATTGCTCAGAATTTCTAATTCAGAATTATATATAAACTCAGATGTAATGAGATATAATTTTAGGATTGTAATAAAGAATTCAGTATTATAATGATTCAATTAGCAATTCTGAGAAAAAAAAATTGTGAAGTATAAAATATTGCGAGAGAAAAAAACTCTGAACTCTTGAGTTTGTATCTTAAATTTTTTTTTTTTGCTCCTAAATAAAATATTAAATATAAAAATAAATACAAATAAATAATTTTATTTTTTTGCTCATAAATAAAATAAATGTAAAAAATAATAATAATTATCGCAATTTTTATGCCAATAATGACCTTTTTTCTCTGAAATGTGAGCTAAAAAGTCATAATAACCTTTATTTTATTTTTTTTTTTTTTTTATCCCATTTCTTATAAGAAATGCTGAGAAAAGCATCTAAGAAAAAGTTTGATACTTAAAGGTAACACAACCGAGAACTGATTGAAATAAAAGTGCTTTTCACACTTGCACAATAACATTTTCTGCTAGATAAAGCTGGAAGAAAATGTAAAGTATTACACAGTGGTTGCATACTGAAAAGGAAACCCATTCTCGAGTTCTGGTGCCAGTGATGGGTATCATCAGCCTGATTTTCATTAAAAAAACCTCCATGCTCTGAATTCTCAAAGACAGAGGGCACGACATAAAAAACACATGAAGAATAAACCCATGGGAGCTGATGACAGCGATCCCCAGAGCAGCGGGAGGACACACAACTGGTATTAAGACACAGACTTTTGCATAAATCTGGATGGTAATCTCTCACTCAGATGATGAGATTGCCGCTCTCGCTTGCACTAATCTTCCTGAAGGAATCCGAAGATTACAAGCATCTCAAGAATACCTTGCTGGAAGCGAGGATTTATCACAAATGAAAGCAAGGGGGTGGAGAGAGAGAGAGAGAGAGAGAGAGATGGTGGCATACATTCACTTGAAATAAACAGGCCAACCCTGTATTTGTGCTTCTTGTAACTTAAAGGGATAGCTCACCCAAAAATCACAATTCTGTCATAATTAACTCACAGTCATGTTGTTCCAAATCTGACCTCCTTTGTAATACAAAAGAAGATATTTCAAGAAGTCAATGGGGTCCAAAACAGCACTTCAATGTGTTAATTTATACACGATCCTGCAATTCTTTTTACAAATATATATATATTGGAACTCAATGGGAATCTGTTTAGTTACAAACATTCTTGAATGAAAATGCATAACAGTTTGGAACAACATAAGTGCAAGTAATCAATGACAGAGTTTTTTTATTTTTGAGGTGGACTAACATTTTAAATTCCATTTCTTTGTTGCGTTCTGGTCAAAGCTCTCATTGTGGTTTTCCCACTGCTTCCTTATGGATATTCAGGGAGTCATAAATAAATAACATAAATTGACAATGCAGCAAGCCTTTTAAATACCCTAGAAGCAGTTAGATTAATGAGAGACACCAACAGAACACGCTTCTATTGTGAGAATGCCAAGCAGTCTATATAAAGGATTGTTATTCTATCGCTGCACATAGGACATGCTGCACTCCTTCATGCATTGCTAATGTAATGCCTGTAGTGCTCCATTTCCAAACATGCCTGATGCCTTATGCTGCCTTTTGCATACACACACAAGTGCTCATCTCACACACACACACACACACACACACACACTCATCATAGGTTATCGTTTCTCCAATGCACACATGAACTCGTTTCCCACAGTCCTGCATCTTTACTTACAACATAATATCTCAAATGCCAAAGCAATAATGCATGATTACAGGGGACGGGCACTGCAGAAGCACTTGTCTTCACAAAGTACCCAATAAAAGCTATTAATGTGTCTAAAGTTGGATCTCAGAGCTATTTCTCTTGGTCTATCACATCTCATTTTGCCTTTATCTGCTTGAATGCTGGAGTGCCTGCTTGACGAGGCATCACGGACGAACAGAGGATTTAGAAGATGAGAGATTCAGGCGTGTGTGTATGCGGGGAGGGGATTAATATCCTGAATCGTGGAAGCAGATGGGTTTTTTTTTTTACTATTGTCTGCCATAGACCTCTCAATGTAACACGATCATGTAAATGAAACCACATCTATTGTTGCATGCGTAAAAGTGAGAAGCTGCGGTGCAATACATAAAGTGTTCAACTGAAGATTGACCGTGAGTTGCAACATTTATGTATGCACCTTTCTTTACACTCTTAAAATAAAGTTTCTAAAGGGTCTAAAATGCCACAGAAGAATCTTAGCAAAGGACAGTTTCCATGGATGTTGAAATTACTTAATGGAACCACACACTCTTAAAAATAAATGTTTCAAAAGGCTTTTTTTGCAGTGATGCCATAGAAGAACCATTATGTCCACGATACAGAACCTTTTGTGCAATGGAAAAAGTTCCATGAATTTTAAAGACTCTTCAGATGGCAATAAAAAACTTTATTTTTGGAGTGTGTAGAACCAACCTTATTATTCAAAAAGTGTAGCAGCAGTTTTTGCATCACACTTGGACTATTTTGTCAAACTAATGAACAATGAGACGTCCAGTCACCTTAAACCTAGCAAAAAGCTGTTTTTGTGATCTCAGCAATTTCAACACATCATAACAGGGTGCATACAGCCAATAATGCAGTAGTTTGGCTATTCTTGTCTATAATAACATTATAATGATAGTGTGTACAAGCCCTGTGCAGTGGATCAACATCTCTGACTCAGTCAGCTGAGAGTATCGATTTATATTCTGTGGTAAAGAGGAGGATCATAAACATGCTTGAAGAAGCTCTGCAAGGCCGACTGAGACAAGGAAGGTATTGACAAGGAATATTCATGTGGCTGCAAACATATGTTACAAGAGGTGTGTGTTTTATTGCATGAATAGGCCTGGTAAGATAAACGTTTACTGGCCCTTGCCATCAAACTGAATCTGTCTCACTGTAATCAATGAACAAGTGTTAAACAGACAGTTCACCCAAATTCATCAAACTTGACTTTCTTGCTTCTGTGGAACACAAAAGAAGATATTTCGAAGAATGTTGGGGTTTAAACGATATTGGACCTCTGACTGTCTCAAAATATCTTCTTTAAGTAAATGGTGACAGAATTGTAATTTTTGGGTGGAATGTCCCTATAAATCTTACACTGTAAACCCTGATAAGTTCACAGAACTCAAAAAATATTTTGTAACAGATTACACAAAAACATTTAAGTGATGTTTTTAAATGTTTTAAGTTTACATAAACTTAAAAAAATGTATTCCAGTTGCCTTAAATTATCTCAGAGTTATCTTAAATAATTATATTTCTGAACTTATAATTAGGGAGTAATTCACTCATAATTTTATCTATTTTTCAACTCCTATAATGTGGGAAGTACACTCAAAATTAGGCTTTTGCTGTCCATCCTCAGTCTAACCACAGGCTCTACTCTTCACCACAACGGTAACACTACAAATCCAACATAACATAAACCTTTGTAAAATCTAATATAACACAACATTTATGTATTAACTTATGTCCCTCTATGTTAATCTTGTGTAAAAACACACAAAATAACACTTAATTTCTAAATTTATTTTCCTTGTTTTCTGATGCAAAGCATGCTGGGAACTAGAAAACACAATCATTTTAAGTTCACCTCAATACAACAAATTTTTGAGTTAACAGAACTTATTTAAATTAAGTCCAATGAACTTCCGTTTTTATTTGAGTGCAATTAACTAATTTCATTTGATTAATTTCACTGTTCGGTTTTACAGTGTACTTGAGTAAAGTCATACAGTAGACATTCAACTAGTTAGTTTAACATAAGGAGTTGTGCAACATATTTACAGTCACACACAAATTCAAAACTGCATGACTCAGAATGGCCCTCAGCAGGGAGCTGATGTTCACAGATGTCGATCATTTTTAGACACACAGTGAAGGACCAAACTCATTAAACTAGCAAAAATACTGTGATGCACTGACAAAAAAATAAAGATATATCATTTGCTGCCATTGTCAACGCATGCTATGCTGATGCATTCATAATAAATGGTAACAACTTAAAAAAAATTTCATATACATAGGTTTTACAAATCAACTTCTACAGGCCGTTCTATGCATAGTAATGTGTTTTAACACAGGGAGAGTTGCAACACTATTAGTTTAACCAAGAAGAAATGAGCAGCAAACAGTTCTTTAAAAAAGCATTATGTTTCTTAACGTGAAGAACACTTTATCACTCTAAAGAATCTTTTTCCACTACAAAGAACATTTTGTCCAGTGAGAATGTTCCATGGATGTTAAAGGTTCTTTGTGGAGCCGGATGACAATAAAGAACCTTTATTTGTAAGACTGTGTGAGGTGAACCACCATCATGTTTGACCACCACTCTTCTGAAATGAAGAAAGATCTCGGTACATCATGACGATTTAAAATACCACAGTACAGTAAATCCATGAACAAAATTAGAAACATCTTTGTTTTTTTTATTGGTGTAATACCACAAAGTTGTAACGCCTACTTCACATTACTTAACACCGTTTAGGAATAAGTAAGCTAGGTTTTAAAACAAACATGCGAATGTTTTATCAAAGTTTAAACCATGAAGCAAAAAGGAGTTGCAGATGATGAAACCAGCACCTCACACGTTCTCCCTTACAGCTCAGGTTTTGATTTACATTATTTAATGGTAGCCTACTTAAAGTATTAATTAGTATTTAAAGTCTCACCAAATGAAATTTAAATCACTTTCTTTAGAAGCCACCCACACACTTACCGTCTGTTGAGTGGCGCGTCTTTCTTTTGCTTTTTATTCATCACAGCAGGGACGCAGTTCGTGAGCTCGGTCCAGTCCGCGTGCAACCCGCAACTCCATCCCGTGGAGAAGCGCGAGAAGAGCCACGACTCCGCTTTACCGGGCCGGTGACACGTGCATTTCTTCTGTCCGGAGCGGCAGTCGCACGGGCGCTCCAGGTGGATGTTGCGCACCAGGTGCCTCCCGAACGTCGTTCCTCCGGTCTTCTGGATGTGGAGGAACACGATCACGTCGTTCCCCTTGATGTCGAAATCCACGTGGCGATAGAGGTCCTCGCGCGTGAAGTTGAATTTAGACGGGAATCTGAACGGAGCGTCCTCGTCCGGATCCGGAGAGTCTCTCTTGACGTCTGCTGGATATTTGGAGAACGGAGAACTCTCTCCATTACCGAACCGACAGGACGTGCTCCCTGCTGGACAGATGTACTGATAACCGATCATGACAAATAAAACGGTCAAAACAGGAACTAAAAGGAGTTTGTTGGATCTATCATCCATTTCAAAGACAATGAACCGGATGATCAAGCCATTGGTGATGCTGATTCCAAGTGCTTTCCACGGATGATGCTCGCAGGCAAGATCGCAGACGAACGCGCCTTCAGTTAGTTACATAAAGGTCAGTTGGACCGTAAAATCGTGGACCGAAATGAAAAACAAGCCTTGCGTTTCCGCATTGTACTAAACTTCGAAATTACGCTTTACAAGCAGCTTCACACAGTGTCAGATAAAACGTAGCACGTCTCTGTGAACATCCATTTGCAAGTGCAGCTCGTCTCAGTGTTTAATGTAAATGTTAGTTTTCCTCGTGCGACAGTTTGTAAGGTGAGATCCGGTCCCATTGTAAACCACATCCAGAGATCCGCTCCGACGCGCAGGGCTTCAGCGCAGAGCGCAGATGCAGGTTCTCGAGATGAGCTTTAAGAAGTTGAGTTCCTGTTGCAACTTGCACAGGAGAGAGAGAGAGAGAGAGAGAGAGAGAGAGAGAGAGCATTCATTGGGTGGGTTTGTCTATAATCTTATAATCTATCATAAAAAAATTTGACATAATCTTCACATACTTGTCTGATATAGTGGCAAATAATTAGGCTATCCAATACAAAATGATTAGACCTAAACTGTAGAAATATCCAATACAGAATTGGTAGGACAGTAGAAAACATGGACAGTAAAATGTTGTGCATTAATGTATTCTGACAATGAATGGACAAATGCAAACTCTTATCACTTTTAAACATGTTTAAGGAGCACAAACGAAATAGTGAGGCAAATATATCTTGATGGGCATCTAAAATTAGACAAATGTAAAAAAAAAAAAAAAATATATATATATATATATATATATATATATATATATATATATATATATATAATTTAATGAGAAATGGAAGACTTAGAAAATGAGTAAGATATTTTAAATAACAAAAGTGGAAAGCTACAATAGAATACATGGAACATTTTCATTTAAATGATATGTAGCATTTGGACCAATCAGACACACAACTATTCGTTATATTTAACAAATACTATCTAACACCCCTTTAGTTAACCAAAGGGTCTATGGACCCTTCCCCCAAAATGCAACTATCACCTCAAAAAAAAAACAAAAAAAAAAAAAAAAAAACAGAACAGTCCTCTGGTTCCATAGCAACCAAAGGCACACTATCTGATAACACTAGGCTGCCAGGAACCTTTTCAGACCTTAAAGGCCTCAACCCACCTGCAGTCTGCGGTTCTTTTAGATTCAGGAATTCAATGAGAAGATGCTGAGCTAAGAGCCTTAAAAACCACCCCAAGCTTGTGCCAGGCCTTCAGCCTTGACTTTCCATTCATCAAGATCCTCTGATTCAACTGGTCTTTCTCATCAACTCACTTCAGCGGAGACCAACTGGAGCGCCGAAGTGCATCAGGACTCTTTATTGAACAGTCGAGACATCCAAGTATTAAACTTAGTCTTATTAATTGATACATTACGAGTTATGATTGATTATTCATATTTCACCTTTGAGCTGATTCGTTACAGATATTTTAAGTTGGCTTAATAAGTATATATTTTAACCTTTATGTGAGCAGATTTTTGCCTAAAATACTCAAACTACAGTAGCTACAAGCCCTGTCTTGCTTGTTAAACCATTTTGTGTCCTACTTTACCAGCATCACCTGAAAAAAAATCCAGAGTATGGTCAGAAGAGGGGTTTTAATGTTTTTCTTTCAAGCATTTAGGAATTCTTAAATTTGACTTTCCATGCAATATCAGGTTATGTGGAATTTCGATTTTACTTGGAAGTGCAAGTGTAGTATGTAATATATATATAAAAAATCCAATTTTTTTCTATTAAACCCATTAAAGTACTCTCTTACCCCAAATAACCTCTCAGTCAGAGCTGTGGTTCAGAGGTGCACTGCTCCTGACACATGAAGCATGTTGAGGCTTGTGGGAATCTGATGTGGAGCCCGCCTGGGTCACGTCCCGGTTCTGTTCACCCTCTCTTTCTCTCTGTACTCTTCTTTTGCTTCTCAACTGACCTACTAAATAAAGGCAAAAGGCTGATGAACAAAGAAAAAAAAAGAAAAAAACACTCAAATCAGTATTACAAACAACATTTAAGCATAACAGTGACTATTCAACAGGAGTTGGAGATCTAAAAGTGAAGTGACCAAAATAAGTGCAAATGGCAACTCATAATACTTGATATCAATAATGCAAGATGCAACCTGTTTTAATACACTGTTTTCATAACAAAATATGACCACAATTTGAATACAATACATAATTATTCTGAAGAGAATGATGGTTTTTCTACTTCAAAAATGTATGTTTTATTAATGTGTTATTTGCTGTTTCTTTGTAATTGTATGGGGAAATTAATTAATTTATAAATGAAAATAGTTTCTAGTTTCGACACTAAAAGACAATAGGCATTTTTTTTTTTTTTTCATTTTATGACATGAGAGCAGTGAAGCAAATGTTGCACTTTTGGCCTTGATTTGCCTATTGATGCAATCATCCACAACATATTTCGTTTTGAAAATGATTTCCAATGAAGAGATCTTTATAAAATGTAGATTTTTTTTCTAGCCATCAACCTGGCAGTATTTCAGCACCACGGACAGCTCTAAACAATAGACCTGTATTTGCGGATATCTTACCATGGCATTAAGTCTGTATCATTACATTGTGCTTTTCAAAGCAATCTATAATTGAATCAAGTATTAGATAATCATTGGAAAGTTTTACCTTTCAGATAGAGAACAACAAAACAATAATATAACCATTTGGCTTTTGTTGAACTTGCTGTAATTGACTGTCTGTATTTATCTCCAGGGCTCTTGTTGTGTAGAGACTGTGGCTGAAAAAAAAAACATCTTGCTTCTTTTAACTATTTAAATTGAGGTATATAGGATTTTCCCCAAAGCAAATCACTAATAACTTAATAACTTCATAATCGCTCAACCTTAAAATCATCCCCTCTCCTTTTCAGAATAAGCTGCTAAAATGCCATCTCTTTGATGGGTTGGTTGAACATTTAGAGAGAATGACAGTCGGAAAGATTCTAGCTGTGATTCCTTCGATTCTTTCAGTTGGTGAAGAATTGGAGGGTATGCAAATAATTATATCACATTATACTTTTATTCATCTTGTGTAATAGGCAAACACAGATAATTAGAGACATATCCAGCTTTGATAAGTTTAAGATTATTAGAGAGAGCATGGCTATGTCTGTGTAGATTCAAGGAAGTGGCTATCTTTGGAAGAGTAAACATCTCATGAACACAGAGCTGGTAATTTATCTTTCTGTTGAGTGCATTTACATACATTAGTCATCAAGCACCATGGGAGCCTTGACAACAACAATGGGACAATTCATCTTTATTTTTCCTTCTTTTTGAAGACATGACACAGTCTGGTGGCTATTAGTGTCACTATATAATATACTAATATAAGTGTCACTGTTGTCATCTTATGTTACAAAATACAACATTTTCTAATGGTGAACGCAGATCTGATTCAGCTTGGATGATTGAACAGGGTTTATTCAGCTTTTATGAAAGTTATTTTGGTAACACTTTCTATGAAGCCCGTATTTATAATATATTATAAAGGTAATCTTAAGACATTATAATGAATGCATAATGCATTATAAAAAACCTTATAATATGTTGTATCATCTCATGAATATTCATAATAACAGTTTTTTGTGGTTATAGCTTTTAAGAGTATGATGATTTATGACACAATGACCACATTGCATCCACTTCTACAATGGATTATATTTCTTATAGTTATAATGTATTATAAGTCTCATATCTTGCCATTTTTCTGATGCTACTTTACTTAAAGCAGTCAAAAACCACTTATAAGTAGTAGTAGTAATAATAATAAAAATAATAATAAAATTCTCTCAAACAGCCATAAAATCATAAATCATATATATATATATATATATCATATATCAGATCAGATATTTTAGTGGTACTCTTTAGACAGCTGTTGATAAGTAACTCTGCATATCAACTAGCAGTCAGTAGAGTATTAGTATGTCTGCTACTGTAAATATATGCTAACACTTTATTTTGATGGTCAACCAACAGATAAACTGACTATAGGTGTCTTTGCAAGTACGTCAGCTTATTCTACCAAACTAGATTCTACCATTCTTGAGCATACTAATACTCTAATGAGAGTTAGTTGGCATGTAGTTGCAAAGTTGCTTGATTGATTAAGTGGACCATCAAAATTAAATGTAACCATATAAAGCATAGCATTTTTTTCAGTTGGAGTATTAAACTCACAGCAATTAATTAACATTAGCTCCACAGGAAACACTCAAATAACACTTAACATCTAACCATTCACAAGCTGTAGTAAGATACTGTGCAGATCTTAAACAATGTCAGGATATGACACAGTCCATTATACTGTAAATGAAGTAGATTTAATATGGTGTTCATTGTGTGTTATAAATAATCATACTCTTAAACTTATATAAGTATTATAATGCATCATAATTGTTGTTATGATTATTCTTGAGTTGATATAACATATTATATGTTTTTTCATAATGCATTATGCATTCATTATAATGCCTTAAGAATACTCTTATAATGTTTTATAAACACGGGCCCCATAGAAAGTGTTACCGTTATTTTTTAACCGTAAATAAATTCTAAGGAATAAATTAAAGGATACACAACACGTTCATATGTTTTCTAAATGTAAATATTTAGGGAGCACACAATGAATTGTATTAGCAACACTATAATGTTTGAAAATATAACTATCAACAGATTTCCATTCAAGAGGATCAAGATCCTCTGATTCAACTGGTCTTTCTCATCAACTCACTTCAGCGGAGACCAACTGGAGCGCCGAAGTGCATCAGGACTCTTTATTGAACAGTCGAGACATCCAAGTATTAAACTTAGTCTTATTAATTGATACATTACGAGTTATGATTGATTATTCATATTTCACCTTTGAGCTGATTCGTTACAGATATTTTAAGTTGGCTTAATAAGTATATATTTTAACCTTTATGTGAGCATATTTTTGCCAAAAATACTCAAACTATAGTAGCTACAAGCCCTGTCTTGCTTGTTAAACCATTTTGTGTCCTACTTTACCAGCATCACCTGAAAAAAAATCCAGAGTATGGTCAGAAGAGGGGTTTTAATGTTTTTCTTTCAAGCATTTAGGAATTCTTAAATTTGACTTTCCATGCAATATCAGGTTATGTGGAATTTAGATTTTACTTGGAAGTGCAATTGTAGTATGTAATATATATATATAAAAAATCTAATTTTTTCTATTAAACCCATTAAAGTACTCTCTTACCCCAAATAACCTCTCAGTCAGAGCTGTGGTTCAGAGGTGCACTGCTCCTGACACATGAAGCAACACGTTCATATGTTTTCTAAATGTAAATGTTTAGGGAGCACACAATGAATTGTATTAGCAACACTATAATGTTTGAAAATATAACTATCAACAGATTTCCATTACTTTTTTTTTTACTTTCCAAAACAAAACAAAAACTTAAAACTTGAATGTCTCTTTTAACCCCAACAGTGTTATTTACATATATTTTTTTTACTATTATAGATTTTTTAGTTTACATTTTAGCTAAAGTTTTAGTCATGTTAAATGTCTATGTAATTTTTCAAATTAATTTTCATTTATCAGTTTTAGTTATTTTAGCACTAAACTTTCAACTAAATCAAAATGACAAATGTTTCCATGGCAGCTAGCTGAAATTACTTTTTTATATTTTTATATTTAAAATTTTAGCAGTTAGCATTAACTTACTTTTTAATTTACTTACATTAACTTACTTTAACTTAATTTACTTTATCTTGAATAACCATTGTTTTTATGGATTTAGTTTTAGGTAAATAAATATAATATCCTTGCCACTAGAATATGGAAATAACTTGTACCTTCTGATGTTCCTATTTTTTGTATTGTTTTCCAGTGTAAATATTTTAAATCAAGATGCATTTACTTAAATCAAAATAATATAAAAAGTTTTGTTTTCAGAGAAACTGAACCCTTTTAAGACCTGCAGAAACCCAGTAAAACTGGACTTATTGGAACAGAAATTAAAATTATAAATTGTACAAGAAAAACTGAAATGTGTGCAAGCAAAACGGAATACATTTGTGAGACAAGAATAGATGATTTTTCCTTGGAAAATGGTGGAAATTAAACATTTGCATATAGTGTGTTGCTGGCAAATAATACAGCTGCGAGAAGGATATACATGACTCAGAGTATGATTTTATATCATAATAAAGTAAGAAGCATCAACACTGACAACATAAAAGCTCCTGTGCTCACAGTAGGCTCTCCACCGAAGCAGCACCCTGCAAATGTGTATGCCTGCGGTTTTGAGAGAAATCCATACAGGACTTTGATTAATGCAGCAGCTATGAGCTTTAGTCCTGCATTCCCCCAGCTGAGAGAAGTAATCAGTGTTCTTGTTCTGCCTGCATAGAGACACAATGAAAGAGAGACTACAGAGGGAAGGGGGTGTTAGCAGAGGCCCATTATACATAATCGTGATGTTTCCCTTGTTTGTTTGATTATGTGGTTTTATAATGCTGACTATTAAGCTTCCCAGGGGGCCTCAGAGAAAGTGATTGAAAACAGGAGGTTGCTCAGAGGGGGTTTACTGACTTACTGCAACAGAGGAGCACTTAACACTTCACTGCCTCTGCTGCTACTGAGGTTCATAACCTTTCTGTTTTTGGAGAGCACTCCTCTAGATTACTTCTGTGGTGTTACAATAGTCGAGAGGGGTGTTGTGTATTCTCAGAAAGCTCAAATTAAATCATTTGTCATAGGTTTAGTCAGACCTCTTTATGGTTTAAAACATTTAAACCTCACAGTTTAGCCCCCCAACATTTTTTTAATATTTAATCACCCGCATTTAATTCCAAACTAGTTGGCAAAAGTGGATTTACATACTTTTGCCAACTAACATAAAAATGTAGATAAAAAGGGTCAGTTTGTAGAAAGTTAGTCAACTAGTCAACTATCACTATTGCAAATGAGTGTTAGTATTATTAACTAAAACTAAAATGAAAACTGTTTGTTAATAAAATTAAATAATACAATTAAATCAAATAATGCAAAAAAATAACACTACAAAATAACTAAAATTTAGATGAAAAATCTAAATGGAAAATATAAAAATAAAAACAAATTCAAAATATTAATAAATATGATAATATTATATTATATAAATTATACTAAAATAACACTGCTGTTAAACTTTAAAAGTACAGTAAACACCCAAAATCATATTAAATCTATATGACTCTATCGAACATTATTTCATGTCTTCTCTAGCTAAATTATGTTATGGAGACGTTATTTCAGTTTATTTTTATTTATTTTTTCAGAACATTGAAAAGTGTTTTTTTTTTTTTTTTACATTTTTAAAATGTATTAAGAATGTATCGTCTTGGTTATGTAAACATTATAGAAATTCAGTTCTATCCCTTTTTAAATATTATGAAATTTGTTACATTTAAATGATCTCTTAACATTTAAAACACCCATTTTTTATATTTAAAGAAAAAGAAAACAATTCTTGGTTATCTGAACATTAGAGGAACATTCCATTTTATAATTTTGAAACCATTATGAAAACAATAGTTCTAAATGTTAAAATATATATATATATACTAAGGATGTTTCTTCTTGGTGTATGTTAGAGAAACGTTTAATTTTATAATTTTAAATTCTATTGTTATTACTGAATAATATTATTGAACCATTTTGAGAACATATAAATAACATCAGAAGCCCATTCCAAGAAAATAAAAACTTTTCTTTTTCACATTACAAAAATGTATGGCATATCAAATATTTGTTATAAGAACATTCCATAAACGTTGATTCCTGACATTTATGTAACCTTTAAAAAAACTTGTGGGAACATTCCCTGTTTGCTGGGACGATGAAACAATTTTTTCATTTTTGGGTGAACTCTTCCTTTAAGAGGAGATTTTGAGAGAATCCAAAAACGCTACAGATATTGCACTGAATGTGGGTCATTTTTGGATCTCTGGGCTTCTCTCCATCTGTGACAGCTTGAGAAGGACCGTACACTGTTGCTGAGGAGGAGTGATGGAGCGCTGCCGCCGGTTCTACTGTCACAGGCTGTTCGTCCGCTCTGGTAATGCGCCGTGATGCTCTTCGCTCTGCTGTCATTTTTATGGTGCTGTCAGCCAAGTGCAATGAGGAATGGTTCACCAAAGATCACTGAGTCAGCGTCTCTCGCCATTGCAGATATACAGCACTGAGAGGGCGGAATTGAGATCCTGCAAAATATTCAATGGATCTACAGTGCTGTCTTACAGGGCTTGGAGGAGGACAGCATGAATACCTGCTAATTCCTTCTGGAAACAATCCTGCACAGCAATCATAAATTAATGTATCATTCATGTCCATAACACAAACAGTGCAGCGCTTTCAAAGCTAAGTATAAGTAATAGTAATAGTGATGTCTTATTGAGCACCACTATAAGTTACAGTATTTCTTTCACATGGATCACTGGAAAACTTTTGATGCAATACCATTCAAACTTTTTTGATAGATGTTCACCTTTTAATCAAACTTACAGTAAAAACTGTAATATTGTGAAATATCATCACAATTTAAAATAAATGTTTTCAATTTTAGTATATTTTAATATATTCATTGGGATGCAAGGTCTTCAGAAACCAGTCTTTAGTGTCACGTGATCCTTCAGAAATCATTATAAGATGCTGTTGTTTTACTTCAGAAACATTTCTTATTATAAGTGTTGAAAACAGATGTGCTGCTTAATAATTATTTGAAATAGAAATTTTCTTTAACAGTATACTGTCAGCTTTAATCAATCTGATGCATCCTTAATACGACCCCAAACTTTTTACCGTACAATATGTCCTCAAGTTAACCCTTTCCATGCTGTAGTGGACCATTTTGTTGTTATTCAGAGCTTTAAAATGATAGGTAAAATGATAAAAATCTATATTTCATGTCTCCATCATCTTAAAATGTCTCAACTTTTTAAACTCACTTCAAATATATTTCAGCAGTTGTTTCAGGGAACAAATAGCTGTAATAACCTTCTGCACCACCTGATGAAACCATTTCACAAGATTTCTATAGAAAACTTACAACGTTATTAAAAACCTTGGCATTAGAACCTTTTTGTTTAAATAAAAATTATCTTCGTTTTTACTTTATTCACATGCTTGGATGGTTATTTGGCACAATGGTGTATTCAAGGTTAAGTGAAAAAATACAATAAATACATGCTGCACACAATTTGAACAATTTGGTTGATTGAAACTGGACCAAGGTCTCCTGCAGAAGATTTTAGCTGTGACAGAGACAGCTCTAATATGAAGACTGATAGCTGTGTGTGAGCTTGACAGAGCACTGCTGACTTTGTCTACGCTGCTGATCCAAAAAACTAACCTGCGTGGTATAAGGCTGCTTTTATATTTATTTATTTTTCAAATGTAATAGAACTCTAAAGTGATGACTTGTCTTTTAGGTTCTTCTAAAATTGTTTTCAGAGAAAATAACCACAGATCCAAAAACTAACTCAGAATTTAAAATTGTGACTTTGTATCCCACAATTCAGACTTTTTCTCACAATTCTAAGAAAAAAGTCAGAATTGCATGATATAAACAGAATTATGATACACTTGCAATTCTGAGAAAGAATTTCCTTTGTTTTCATCAGTTTTCTTCAGAGTATACATCTCGCAAAAGTTTTTTGTTTGTTTGTTTGTTTGTTTTTTGCCACAGAATGAAAATGTTTTTTTTCATCTCACAATTATGTCTTTATTCTCAGAGTTGGGAGTTTATATCTTATAATTCAGACTTTTTCACAGAAAACATATAGTTACACAAATAGTTTAACTACTTTAAAATTAAATAAAACTATAGAAAAAAGTTGCTTTTGACATTTTATTTCACATTTTGGTCTTCTTTCCTCACAGTTTCTTTACAATTCACACTTTTCTTATCCTAATTGCAAGTTATTAAAAAAAATCATGAACATTTTTTTCTATATAAAAAAGAAAAAGGTTTAAATTGTGAAATAAAAAGTAAAAAATAAAAAGTGACCTTTTTTCATGGTGGAAACAGGCTTCCATTAAAAACAGAACTCACATTCTACATATACATCTGAATATTTGGTTGAATTAAATCCTGAACACTACAGACTAATTCTGAGTAGGAACTTGGCACGATGTCCCTGTCGCATGGGTTTGTCCCTGGCTTTGCTCTGTTCTCTCTCAGCCTTCTGTGCCACCCTCCAGCCTCGCAGAACTTAGCTTTCCGCCACCGCTGGCCTGGTTGTGTGCCAGCTCCATCCCCTCTACTGGGCTTGGCATGGCATTAAAGCTCCCTCACCCAGCATGCTGAACTTGGTGGCACTGAGCCGGATCTCAGTCGGGCAAGAGTTCAGTGTCCGCCCTACTGGACGGCCTGGCCTGAACATAATCAACAGTGGCGTTACTAGGATGCTATCCTGCAGTGGGCATTTGGATATGAGACAACCAAAGACAACATGACAACAAAAACATTTCGAATACATAAAAAAAAAGGATTTTGGCATTTTAAATATATGAAACACTACTGCTACAGCACAATAAGAGTCCACACAAATGTCTATACCAATAATAAACACCTTAATTTTAACAAGAATGGCAACATAGTTTAAGCCTTTAAAGCTGATCAAATGAAATATGTGAATATGAAAGATAATCTTTTTTAAATGAAACAGTTTATTGAAACTTTAGATGAAAAACATGGGTGATGAAAATTCAGCTTTGCATCACAGAATTTTTTATTTTATTTTAAAGTATATTAAAACAGACAAACATTATTTTAAATTGTACAAATATTTCACAATATTAGTATTTTTTTCTGTATTCTTGATCAAATAAATGCAGCCTAGTGACTTAAAAAAAAACTTACTCACCCAAAAATTCAATTTTACTGAATTTTGCTCCAATCCAGCAATGTGCAGCAGTTCTGTATCTAGTCTATCCATCATCATTATGGTCTTCAGTATGACAAATGTTTTTGTAAGGTATCTGCAGTTTTGCAACCACAACTTGTGTTAGGCTTGGCTACACACTGCATCATTATCATGGCTTTGGCGTTTGGACTGAACAGGAAGGCACACACCATGAGCTCCAAGCCAGAGAGGATCAAGTTTTTAACAAATGGCATGCCTTACACTTGTGCTATATTTGATGCAGTAAGATTGCTGGAGTGCAGAGCATAAGTGTCGTAAGTGCACTCTCTATCCTCTTGAGTCTATCTTAATAACACTGATGGCATTTCTACCCTCCCCTTTGGATCTAAAGCAGACGGGTTGTTATGGGATTGCCTGCAAAAGATTTTTAGGCTTGTGGGAAGCTTATTAGCATGAAGAAAGTTTCTGAAGAAATAATAAATTATTGTGTGACATAATGGGAATCTCATAGTGCTTGAGAGATTATGCATGACTATGTGTTTATCAGTGCAAAAAATATATTTGAAAAGATTTTTCTATGTATACAAAATGCCTATTTCTCTCAAATATTCTTCACAAATTTGTCTAAATCTGTGTTAGTGAGCACTTCTCCTTTGCCGAGAAAATCCATCCACCTCACAGTTGTGGCCTATCAAGATGCTGATTAGACAGCTTGATTACTGCACAGGTGAGCCTTAGGTTGGCCACAAAAAAGGGCCACTCTAAAATGTGCAGTTTTAATGTATTGGGGGGTCCACAGGATTCCGAAAACCAGTCAATATCTGGTTTGACCACCATTTGCCTCATGCAGTAAAACACATAGAGTTGATCAAGTTGTTGAAAGTGGTCTGTGGAATGTTGACCACTCCTCTTCAATGGCTGTGCAAAGTTACTGGATTTTGGCAGGAACTGGAACACGCTGTCGTATATGCCGATCCAGAGCATCCCAAACATGCTCAATGGGTGACGTGTCTGGTGAGTATGCTGGCCATGCAAGAACTGGGATGATTTTAGCTTCCAGGAATTGTGTACAGATCCTTGCAACATGAGGCCGTGCAACATGAGGTGATGGTCGTGGATGAATGGCACAACAATGGGCCTCAGGATCTTATCACAGTGCATTGAAAAAAAAAATCCAATCAATAAAATGCACCTGTGTTCATTGTCCATTACATACTCCTACCCATATCATAACCCCACCGCCACCATGGGTCACTTGATCCACAATGTTGACATCAGCAAACCACTCACCCACACGACACCATACACGCTGTCTGCTATCTGCCCTGTAGAGTGAAAACTGGGATTCATTCATAAAGAGAACACCTCTCCAAAGTGAGAGACGCCATCAAATGTGAGCATTTGCCCACTCCAGTTGGTTACAATGACGAACTGCAGTCAGGTTGAGACCCTGACGAGGATGAAAAGCATGCAGATGAGCTTCCCTGAGACGGTTTCTGACAGTTTGTGCAGAAATTCTTTGGTTATGCAAACTGATTGATGCAGCAGCTGTCCGGGTGGCTGGTCTCAGACGATCTTGGAGGTGAAGAAGCTGGATGTGGAGGTCCTGGGCTGGTGTGGTTACATGTGGTCTGCGGCTGTAAAGGCCGGTTGGATGTACTGCCAAATTCTCTGAAACGCCTTTGGAGACGGCTTATGGCAGAGAAATTAACATTCAGTTCACACTCAAATGGCTCTAGTGGACATTCCTGCCACAAATGCAAATTGTATCCCTCCTAAATTTATTTGATGCCTTTCAGAGTGATTTCACTCCAGCTGAATAATCCTGTCCTCCAGTAAGTATTTGTTATGTATAAAAAAAATCTGTCATCCCATTTATGTCACAGAAACCACTAAAGTATTATTAAAAAACTAAACTAACAGCATGTCAAGGTTGTATCATCACGCCTAAATTTGTGCGCCGCTGAATAAAAAGTAAACTGTCAAAACTCGGCTATGAGTCATTATTTTGTCTCATGAATGTTTTTATGGGGAATTTTGAGTTTACAGGAGGTTTAGAAGATTACAAATGCCACAGCAGACAAGGTGAGCTGCCAGAAGGTGAGAATGAATCCCTATAAATCATTATCGGTGAGAAACACATTGGGGTTTTCCTTTCCTGAGGGAATTCTTCAAAGAGAAACCTCTTCACTGAGTACAGGCACACATTCATGAGGCAGAGCGTTCTGGAGTGTATCTTTGAGAATGAAAAAGCTTGTTATGTTGGCCTTGTCTCACTAACTTCAGCAGACAACCGCACATCAAAGACTGCAAATGCTCAATTACCGAGGAAACACTGGGAGTTACAACTTACAACCACTAAATGCTTGAATTATGTGAACCATAAATATCTCTACTGCACGTAGGTGTGGATCTAGAATAATATGCTACCAGAGTGTAGTACTGTATAATACTCCAATAGATTGTGCATGACGTGCCTGATCTTCCTATTTGAGTTTGTGGGATGAGATTGATTTAAGATTGATTAGTGCAATCTCTAGCAGTGAATCTTTGCTCTCCAATCTAACAGGAAGTGAAATATTTATTATATCCTACGGTGTGACAGTTTCTTTGCTCTGAAAACTGCTCTGTCAATAAATTATTCCCTTTGCACATACTTCAGGGTGCCCATATTTTCATGTTTTCACGTTGGAGATGGAATCTGTTGTTTGTATCCACACATATCAATTCACTCATTCGTATTCATACTCCTCTAACTGGACTATATTAGTGGACTGATATAGAAAGTAGTGAATGAAGGTATAAGGAGCGATTTCAAACACAGCAACTGACAAATTCAAGAACGAAGTGACAATCTTTATGAGTGAGTAATTTGAATCATTCACTCAATAGATTCATTCAGGACATTGACTATAAGTGACTTGTACGAATACCCACATTTGCTGTCTTTGCACTTGACCACTTGTCTACTTACTACTTTAATGCATATTAAGGGCACTGAGCTTTGGTATTTTCTGACTTGTCATAATCTTGTACTTACTTCTTTTCCTGTCACATGCACAGGCTCTCAAGTGGCCAAGACTGCAAATGTGCGTGCGAGTAAGTCGTTGAATAGTTCGCCCAACCAATTGGCTCGAAAAAATCGATTCTTTCAAAAATTCACAGCTTCAGAAATGTGCTTGGCTTATTTGGTTTTTGCTTTCTGATTCTCCTTGAGCTATTTTCATTGTTGGAACAAAAATATGCAAAGCATTTTGCTGTGTTTAAATTGTAAGTTAGTTAATAATAATGACTTGTTTAATGAATTGATACTGCCCAACATCTCAGAGCAGCCAGTTGCTTTTATCTAAATTCATAAAGCAGATGAACAGATAGATGTCTTGAATCGGACTTGGAAAAACAAGGGAATACTTGACTTCATTTATTATGCAAACCACTAATGCACTTACTATGTTTGTATTAATTACCTGTTTTAGACATGATGCTGATGGCTTTAGAGTCTCAGGAATCCACATGCTATTTTTTGCTCTTCATATCAAATTTATGCCTTATGATGCCTCCAGCAGAAAATGATAAAGAATAATACTAATTCTTCAGAGAGTTAGAAACACAAGTAAAAACATTGTTTCTCTCTTAAGTGAAGATCAGTGCAATAAAACTGTTCATCTCTCCTCAGTTTGCACTGACAAGACTGATGTCTTATAAAATGTTATAGTGCCGTGTCTCTTCTTGAAGGTAAGACTCACATGCAGAATGGACCTGACATAAAAACTGAGAAGGACAGACAGACTATTTCTCATTTCTGAAAGCAGCAGAAGCTCCACACCTTCTCTTCTCATCGTCTTCAGGTCACTCTCCTCACACACAGACAGAAAAAAGCTGTTCAAAAAGAGTCTCGAAGTCACAGAAGTCTCAAAGTCATCATTTGTGTCCTGTGTGTGAGGACGTGTAAGCGAGTGTCAGCATCAATATGATCTGGACGGATCTGGATAATATTTCTCTCATCAGTGCTGTGAGGCACAGCAGGTCATTCAGTGTCCGTCTGCACATCTTGTTTTATTTCATATATGCCGACGTGTTGTGGGACATTTCTTGACCATTGCTTAAGTTCATCTTAATGAAAAATCGACTGCTGTTGAAGGAAGTGCTGAGGAAAATAAAAAGGTTTCTGTTAGAGGTTAGTTCTGTCCGTATTTCTTTTTTTCTTGCTGGAAGAGACCAAAGTCACCCTTAATAAGACACATGTTGTGTGTGTGTGTGTGTGTGTGTTTGTGTGTGTGTGTGTCAGAGCACACAGGTGAACTGTGATGTGGTTACTGAAGCGTTTCTTTCCTCCAAATGAAGCTCCATTTTACAAAATGCTCTTTTTTCAAAGAAACTGTTTCATATACTGTATACTGTATGTGTGTTACTGTGTGTATTTATGTTTCTGTATGTCTTCTTGTCATCTTAACCAGTGTTGAAGCATCTTGAATTTCAATTAAGAGTCTCGGAAGCCTCATAATATCCAAGATATCCCATAGAAAGCCATCCTGCCATCATAATAAACATAACGGACAATGTTTCTTTTCTACAAAATTTGCTTCAAGAAGAAGATTTTCTAGGCCTTTAAGGGGAAATGGCCCTAAATGTGTCTGAGGAGCAGCATGTGCTGTGAGTAAATGGTGCGTAAATGTCAGTGTAACGTGGGTTTGGAGTGCTGGGGAGGAATATGGGCAGCTTCACATTGAGATTGATCATTTTAAAGCTGTATTTTATTAAATAAGGGCCAGATAATTGAGTATTCCAGGAAGGGAAAACGGGAAGAGCTGTTTGAGAAATGATGGTGGGCCGCTGATGTCTGTTTGGTTTTAATGGGAACACTTTAGCTGGCTGGAGCAGGTCCAACAGCAGTACTCCTGAACTTCTGCCAGGGTGAAATGTAAAATACAGGGATTCCACAACAGTAGATTCAGAATAAATGAAGCAAATGCTCTCCTCTTCACATTTCATGCACTGACACCAAGACCTCTCCTTGATCTGCAGTTAACGGTCAACAGTCTTTAATGCTCTTTTGCATTCTAAATGAAGGGTTTAACGAACTGATTACTGTAGAAAATTACGTGTGCTGTCAAACGCACAATAATTGTCATCTCTGACTGTGTCACTGAACATTTACCTCATGTTTTGGGCAGTCTTTATGGTTACATACATGTATCCCACAGTGAAAGCTGTTGTAGTTTAGAGACAGTCCAGTAAGCTTTCTTGTGTAACTTATGAACAGGGGTTCATTTCAGAATTGATGTGAGCCATTTAAGATTCTGCCAGTATCTTAATCGTCATTACTGACCTGACAGGATAGTAATAAAGGCTGGACTGATACATGACTGCTTTTAGTTTGACCTCCTCTTATGTGTGTGTGTGTGTGTGTGTGTGTGTGTGTGTGTGTGTGTGTTTTATAACATGGAGTAATGCTTTTTTTATTAAAATGAATGCTGGTATAACAAAAAAACTGAAACATTCCTGTGAGAAGAAGCTTCTCTCCTTTGTCTTTGTATAATTTCCATATCTAAAGAAACGGAGAAGGGGGGGGATGAACGGGGAACAGCTGTAAGAATAGACTAAAGTGTATTATTTTTTTTCTTTTTACTTTTTGATTTTATTTTAATTGTTTATGTTAATAGAAATTCTGCACGTTAAGGAAAATGATTCAATATCATGAGTCACATTTCAAGACACAAATTCACTTAATGTGAAAATAATCACTTTGTTTAAATTAAAGTACACAAGACAGCGCACATAGAATCAAACAGAAAACAGAAGCAGAAATGCGCCATCTGGCGGTATTTGTTTAATGTGGCATGCGTTGCCAAATAGAATCGGGTTATTTTAAACTTTAAAAGTAGTTAATAAATCATCATTAAAGTTGTAAATCAGGGTTAATTCTCTGTTGAAACACGTAATCGTGTATTTACAGTTCAAATAAACTTAATTTGTTTGAGTATTGGAAACTAGCTGGTCAATGAGACACAAATTAAAAAACAAAAAAAATCATAATGATCCATTTTTTATCCTAATGTAGAATTTTGATGTCGTAATTATGAACGTTTATCTAATAATTTAACATTTTATTTGATAATTATGTAAGTATGTTATTTGAGTCATAAATGATGATTAACCATTTTATGGCAGAAATGGGCTCCCATATAATTTTGACGACATCTGACATAAGCTAGTATCTCATAAATCAACCTTTGTCATGACTTTTTATCTTATAAGTTTTACTTTTAATGGTTCACTTATCTCATATTGTGACTTTTAAGCCATAAAAATGTTTTATCTGACAATTCTGACTTTTCATTTCACAATTTCAGATTTGTATTACATAATTATTACTTACAGTATCATAACTTCGACATCAAAACTTAGTTTAAAGATTATGTTGAACAGTTTAAGAGAAAATTTATCAACTGAAGATGTCACGCTAACAGTAATTCTGATCAAATGCAAACATCTTCATGCATTCACTCCACTGTAATTTTTACTTTACTTGAAAACAGAAGACAATATTAAAACACAGTGCATCAGAATACATTAATTAAAACAAACAGAGCAATGCTGAACGTGTTGTACAGACTACGTGTTTATACTCCTCATGTATTGCTTATCTGCAGAAGATCAGCATTAAGCCGACTCATCCTTTATTTGACTCTTTCTTTAATTATCTAGATTTTTCTCATTTTATGCTGGTTGCACTGAAATAGCCGAATGTTGTTTATACATAAACAGTGCATACATTTCATGTCATTTTAAACTTTGTATGTTAGATCAGTATCTTAATTACAATGGACTCTCAGTATTCCCAGGATGCTTCATACCCAGTAACCAGCTGATGTTCTGTCAGAGATTATATTTCAAAAACAAGACAACCTGTACAAACAAGATCATCACAAGTACAATGAGCAATAAATGCTTCAACAAAAACTGGGTCAAGAGGTCGTCATTTAGCACACATTTTGTTTTCAAAGGCAGAAAACAAAGATAATATATCTTTATAACATATTATTGTAATATATGATAATATAATTCAAAATATTAATGCAAATATATAATACTAGAAAAACACTGGCATTGCATCCAAATGCAGTGTTTGTATTACATCCGTTCTACTTTCATAACTTCATCTGGTCAGTTTTATAGGTATAGCACTATTTGATTTAATTTTCAAAAATGTTTAATTTCAATTTATAATTCATTTTGACTGAGAAACAAGCTGTGTTTTCATGGCATATTGGCTTTAATTTGTTCTTTAATTTCACTTGTTCTAGATCATGAGAAATGCATTGGAGGTTTTTTTAAAAACCATTTTCCTAGAAATACTTGGAATCTGGGTAAGCATGGGAATACCCTCTGGTAATGAAAACTGCTGATGAGGTCAAACCATGTCGTTTTACCAGTTTCACGCTGTAAACTGCAGAAAAACGGTTCCAAAAACGGGAGGAGACAACCATCAGTGCTTAATCTCATTTCATTACTGACTCGAAGCCTTTTAGAAATACACGCACCGCTCTCACCGTAGCTTTTTGTCTGCACACATACACATTTTCTTTCTCTGCTCTTTAAGCCGGCAGCATGAGGCAGCGAACAGTGGTGATGTATGTGGAGATCGGTTGCTTTGTGTCCTGTCTGTGTGGCTGGGTTCTGAATTGTTCCACTCTGGCCACTGAGTACTGGGTCGTCTCAGAAAGTGCGTCTGTGGTTCTCAGCGCCGGTGATTACTATTCCAACCTCTGGATGGACTGTGTCGCAGACACCACAGGAGTATCTGACTGTAAATACTACCCCTCCATGATGGACCTGCCTGGTGAGGAAGAAATCTGGCCTTATTTCATGATTTCATGTTACTGCAGGATCATTAATAGTCTCTCTCTCTCTCTCTCTCTCTCTCTCTCTCTCTCTCTCTCTCTGGTTGTTAGTTTTCCTCCATGTATCCAGGGCCCTGGCTGTCGTCTCTGTGATCTTTGGCTTCTGGGGGGCTGTTCTCGCTCTTATTGGGATGAAATGTACCAAAATCGGAGGTTCTGAGCTCGCCAACGCCAGAGTTACATTTGCAGCAGCGTTGACGTACATGGCATCTGGTACAAACCTTTCTTCATGAACATTTCTGCATTACGCATAAACTGAGTATCATAAACTGATGTGTTGCTGTGTCTGTTTGGCAGGTTTTTGTGGTATGATAGTGTACTCCTGGTGGGGAGAAAAAGTGCGTTCAGAGTTTGTGGATCCATATTTCTTAGAATTAAAGTACGTAAATGTTACTTTTATTTTGGTCATACTGTATGTCTAATTTTAAAAGTTCTAGTTGTGTAAATGATTTTTTTATTTTTATGAAGTAGATAAGTGATGGACTAGTTATGACATATCTAAGGGCATATCTTGCTCTTTTGGATTAAAAAACTTGTAACTTTAAAAAGTCCAAAAATGCTAACTTAATAACTAATCTAACCAAATTAATAAATAAAGGTGGCAGTAGAGATAGGTCTGCACGATTATGTCAAATATCATAGTTGTCGATTATTCCCTTGAAATTGTAATTGCGATTATTAATTACGATTATCACAATTTATATTGAATGATGTTTATACCATTGTTTGATGAAAATAAACAAACTGAAAAACTTTTAGTGCTTTTCTATAGTAGCTATTAAGCCTCAAATGTCAAGTATACATCGGATTGCTTTCTTCAAATTATAAAAAGTAAAAATATACTAGTATTATTAAGTTATACTAAAACTAAAATTAAAATAATAGGAGAAACCCTTAAGATAACATGTAGAAAGCAAAAAAATGCATATTAAGTATAGACAATAACGTAAATGGACTTTGAACAATTAATTTCCGCTTTGAACGCTTGCGTAATTGTGGCATCCATAATTGTAATTGCGATTAGAAATTCGATTAATTGTGTAGTTCTAAGTAAGTAATTCAAACAAAATTAATAATTAATTATGTCCCTTTTACATTAAATTTTGAACTCATTGCATGAGATGCAGAAAGCCAGTGACACAATAATTTTTTTGCAGACAGACTGTAGAGAAAAAAGTATAAGCCTATATTGCAAAATAAATGGCTGTGGACATAGTGTGATAGACTTAGGCTGATGATACACGGGGCAACTTTTTGAGCAATGTTGCCGGGCTACTTTGGTAAATGTTGTCGTCAACAGGCAACCAGGTGAGACACAGGGCCCACGGCCAATCTAAAGTATCCAGATAGACATTTGTTACCCATTCTCAATTAGAAAGTGCACAAGCAACATTACTCAAAAAAAAGTTGCCCAGCAAAATTGCTCAAAAAGTGGCCCTGTGTATCATCAGTCTTAGGCTATGTTCAATGAAATGGAAAATTTATTCATCATTTAATTAAATTTGAATTCAGCATTTTACTTAAATTTGGCATTTTGTATAGTTTCAAATCTATATTTTATGTAATTATTACAATTTTAGTTATTCATCAATCGCCTTCTAATCAGCTGTGAACCTAAAAAAAAGTACCATGTATAAAATGTAGCTGGTAAGTTATGGGCTCTTAAAGTAGTAGTTTTGTGTATTTTTGTGACTCTAAAGACCCCTAGAGTTAAGTGAGTGTAATTTACTGTTGTATTTTAATTGTCACAATTACAGAGGATTTACAGTGAGTTTTCATTGCCTTATTAGAAGTCATAGTAGGCCTACCATTAGCATTACATTGAAAATGTTATTTAAAAAAATAAAAAACTTTTGTTTCTCAGGTTTGAGCTCGGTGCTGCTCTGTTCATCGGTTGGGGGGGTTCGTGTCTGCTTATTTGTGGAAGTGCAGTCATGTGTTATTTCTCTTGGAGAGAGTCATTCCCTAAAAGGTCTGGTTTGTTGCACTGTATATATCTACACTGAAATAAGCACAATAATAATATAAAAATGTTAATGAATATGTAGTACATTGACAACTCTTCTGTCTTTTACTCAGGTTTAATAAACAACCCAGAAAACCCCCAACCTACATGACAGCACGCACCAGACGGACATACATGCTGCCGGGCTCGTCCAGACCCACCACAGTCATCATCCCTCCTTCACACCAATCATACAGAGAGAGCAGAGGAACCAGAGCGAGTAAAGGGAGGAGAGGAACACAAGAAAGCCAGTCTGTTAGACCCAGCCTGCCCCCCATAGACTCAGCTGTCTAATCCAGTGTTTAAAGAAACGGTATCACACCATGTTACAATTATTTTACAGCATTTATTAATCTAGATTAATTTATTAATTTACTGTTAATCATTGTTAAATCGTGTTCCTTCCTAATACATTAACTGATGTTAATTTATATTTCTTAAATTGTTAAAATGTACTAGTGAATGTAGAAATGAACATGCTGTAAAGGTATATATATATATATATATATATATATATATATATATATATATATATATATATATATATATATATATATATATACATATATATATATATATATCATGTTACTACAGAGATATTAATGTACAGAATGTTACTCTGATACCAAAGAAAATATTTATCTTCGAGAAAAGGCACTTGTTGAGTGTCTCTCTAACGCTAATCATTTGTAATAAATTTTCTCAAATTCAGTATTTGTGTAAGATAGAAATCTTTAGATAGAAGTCAATTTAATAAATGTATATTTTAAACATTACTAAAATCTTGTCCTTTGATCCTTTGGAATATATAAACATAAACAGTGTGTGTGTGTGTGTGTGTGTGTGTGTGTGTGTGTGTGTGTGTGTGTGTGTATTGGTTGTGATTTGGTAGTGCACAACCTCTAACTCAAGATAAATCATGAGATATCCAAATCATAACACACACGTATAATAGCCTAAAATGCTTTCTAAATGCTCACTAATTGAAAATGCATTTAATTCCACGTACAATATCAAGCAATAGTCTCATTATGATTCAGGCCTATTAAGACTAAAAGCTTTTGGTGCTATATAAGCCTATTGAAAATAAATGCTATTTGCACCCGGCTGAAAACAGCAGCATGCAAAATCTTTTCATGGCCTTTCAGGATTCTATTCTGTTTGCACTCTGGTGTAAACACTAATATCTGTGCATTCCTCTGTGTATAGCCTACTGCAATTATATATAACAGACTAATGGGAAGCACCAGGAGATTGTAAATACATCTAAGAAAGCTCAATAAAATGACAGATACTACAAATGAGATTATTTGAGCATTTGGAAATGTTCTTCACACCTGCGCGCTAATAAAGCACCGTCTAATAAATACCACTGGATGGCGACATCCACTAAGAAATACTCACTTGGTCTCCAACGTGAACACAGAATAGTGTTGAACTGTAGATAGTATGATGGATTGTAATCTTTACTTTTATATTTTAAATTGTACTCTTATATTAGTATGAAACAAAGTATAGCTTAGTCAAAATGCATAAAGCAAATGAGTATCATTCTTAAGAGCATATCAATATGTGCATGTATAGCCTATGCTCGTTCCTGTTATTTTGTGTATTTTTATATGTACACACATACATATAGACTATACCATATTAATAATCTTAATATATGATGATATAGGTGACATTTTATATTTTGAAGCATTGAAGTATTAGTTGCTTTGTTTCACTTTAAACCAATTTATTTCACAATTTAGAAGAATGAACTTGACATTTTTTCTGTAATCTTAGCAAAAGCAAACCTGTAGCTCTTTATTTTAATCCTGTCAGATTCCATCCTTTCATGAATTCAAATTTATTTCCATCTGGTTTCACATTAAGTTCCTTTCAGGCATCATTTTAGATTTCATATTATTGTGTAAATAATCCGGTATTAATAAAGTTGAAGTTGAATATTTCTTAATATCTGTAGCTTTATCGCACAAAAGAACAGCCCAATTGTCAATAAAAGTTATGGTAATTTCTTATTTATTATTATTATTTTTTAATAGCCTATGCAAAGATTTGCATATGCAGGTTAACCCTACCTGCTTTACATTAACATTTAGTCATTTAGCAGACACTTTTGTCCAAAGCAACTTACAAATGAGCACAATAGTAGCAGCCAAAAACAAAAAAAAATAATGTTTGAAAATTACTAACAGCTGAAAACATTAGACATTTTGAAAAGTAATCAAATGTAATCACTTATAGGCCTGTATTATTTTAATAAGTAATTTAAATAGTTGCACTACTTACATATTAATTAGGGTAACTTGTCATAACTTTTTATATTTGCAAAGTAACCTTCCCACCACCGTCAGTAGGTTTGTGTGTGGATGCTCCCTGCGGGACTCCTGCGAGGCCCTTCCCCTCCTCGAGCCCCGGAGATGAGATGAGACGAGGCTCGCGCCAGGAATGCGCTGTGTGACGTCACGGCGCTCTGGAGCTCTCACACTTTTGGGGGAATCGGTTTGTTCCTGCATGTGTTAAAGTTCACCAAAACCGTGTATCGTTTGTTTTCTTCGCAGCGCAGGACTGAAGCGGATTTTAGGATTGCCAGGTTTTGACGTACTTCTGCACGGATTGTTTGCAAAAAACTTCTTCGCCGAGAGGTAAGAGCCATTGCATCTGTTCTTCCCGTTACTCGGCGATGACTGAGAGTCTCCAAAACTCTTTGGTTTGCCGGAAATGGACGAAAACTAACTTTATTTTATATTTATTCCTCACTTCGTTGTATTGAATTGAAATGTAGACGTTGTCTTCTGGTTTAAGCAATATTTCTGTACCGTTCTCGTGCACGAGTCACCCTTTTGTTCCTAACTGAGCTTGTCCCAACTTGAGATGTTTTAAAGGGGCAGTAATCTGAGAAGAAGACTGTTGAAATGCTCTAACGTTAGTCTAGTCTAGACAGAGAGACCTTCAGAGTCTGTATGACGGAAAAAGGTCAAATCTCATGAGATCTGTAAAGAACATCCAGGCCACATTTCATTCTCAAACGAAAAAAGTAAAATAAATACATACATAACTTACATATACTTTATATTTATCATGAAGGCAATGAAGCCTGTTTAAAATCATTAAGATATTAATATTTACCTAAAAGAAAAAAAAAATTATGTTACGTTGTGACATTAAACCTACAAATTTTAAGTACCCAGTTTAATCACTGTATTGTTGTAAAGTGAAAAAAATAGTGATATATTACAGAATACTAAAGGGGCAGTATTTGCCGCCGTAAATAAAAAAATAAAATTAAATTAAAAAATGAAATGAAAGTAATAGTATCTCACAATGCAGAAATACTTTTCATTTTCTTTGAAGTATTTATATATCTGAATAAAAAAATATTAAAGGAGATAGCATTAAAATGTAATAAGGCGAACATGCACATTTAGCTCGTATATTCGCTTTCCATTCCTTTTAAACAGTTTTCAAACGTAGTCATGAACAAGAAACATGTACCTTATATGTGAAGTAAGTAGTTAGTGTGGGATAATACAATAATAATTGTAAATAAACAACAATCTGATTATTAGTAATATATCCTTTAGAAAAAGAAAACCGTTTAAGATCAAAAAAATAAATAATAATTTTACGAAATAATACGTGATAAAAAATTATCTCTCTTAAATGACAAATAGCAGGTAAAATCATGTAAAAGACCTTTAACATCCACGTGCTTCTCCTCCTCTCTGTTCTCGTGCAGTGTGTGCTGTGCAAACTGGGACACGCGCTCTTGTTTCCATAGAAACGCACAAGACGCCTTGAAACTGCTCCGACCATTCATCAAGACTTCACAAAAACAGCAAGATGGTAAGGAGGCAAGCGACAGCACGAATCAGCGAAAAAGGTGTAATTCAACATATATCGACGGTTTAACCGTTTTATTCCCGCATGTAACCTGTTTAATGAACGCTCGTAGTCATGTGGACCTGCTTGTGTTGTTGCTGTTAGCTGGTAATGATTAGCTTGCAGTGGTGGAATCAATCAGGAATGTTTTTAAACACGTGACCTTGAGAAATGGGCTGGTTTATTAATCAGAAATGGCTATTTTTTCACCTAGCTCTTTGTTTCCCCCTGCAGCCGTTTTATGACAATGTTTACTACCCGTACCCGTCAGATCCCCCGGGGACCCATTCTTCAGCAGGGATCCCGTCTCTGTTGAGCTCTCCTCGGAGTCAGCCCTCATCCGGCAGCCAGAGCAGACCAGCCGCATCCCCCATGTCCAGAGTGCTTACATCCTCCGGAGCCGCCGGCATCCCTCCGCCCTTCAGGTTCAGAGCCCGGTGTGAGAAAGTGGACTGGCGTCGGATCAACGCCGTGGATGTGGACCGGGTGGCTTCTGAATTGGACTTCCACGCTCTACAGGAGCACATCACAGAGGTGACGTTCTGCAGTGTGGAGGGCGAGCGCTGCCGGCGCTGTCAGAGCCCCGTGGACCCGGCTCTTATTAAGCTCTTCCGGCTAGCCCAGCTGACCGTGGAGTACCTGCTGCACTCCCAGGACTGCCTCAGCATCAGCCTGCAGGCGGCCGAGGAGAGGCTTCAGACGCAGGCGCAAGAGAAGGAGCAGCTCTGCGTCCAGCTGCAGAAAAAAACCCAGGAAGCCAAGACACTAAAGGAGGAACTGAAGCAGAGGAAGAAGATCATAGCCTCTCAGCAAGCCATGTTCAGCACGGGGATCGGTGCCAATTACCACAAGGTCTGTACAGCCCCGTGGTGGAGTGTGAATGACTGTATTAGCATTTTCATTGTCCCTGTCACCTCCCCCTCAAGGCCAGACTCTATTCCACCCGTCTCACAGTTCATTGTGAATATAACGTGTGCTTTTCTCACAGTTGACAGTGTGAAGGCATAACATTAAGGCTGAATCCCAGTTCGCGTACTGTGCTCTGATCACTGATCTGAAGTGACATAAAGCTGAAATAAAATAATAAGATTAGATGAGAAACATAAACTTGAAAAACTGAAACGGAAATTAGGAATGCCCTTGCAACTAACAGAAATAAAATCCTTAAAATGACTTTATTTCTGTTAGTTGTTAGTTAGAAGGCCATTTCTAAAAAAGACATCGTAAGGACTAAAATGACTAAAAAAGTAATTAAATCTAAACAAAGATACTTAAAAAAACTAAAAAAAATTATGAAAGCATATTGCAAAATTATTAAAATAAATAAAAATGTAAAAATTCTACATATAAATAAATACTATAGTACTGTGTGAATAATACAAAACATGTAGGTTTTTAATGTGAATATCTGTTAAAAAGTAAAAATATAAACACATTTTAGGAGTATTTTTTGCATATAGATGGCATTAAAGCTACCAGACATGGACTAAAAGTAAGAAAACTAAATATTTTGGTTTTATGGCATCTTTAAAAGTAAGTTCTTTACCATGACTAGTGCAGTATGTGCTTTTCTTTTCAAGTAAATGTATGTGATTTATAGGGATGCACCGAAATTTCGGCCACCGAAAATTTTCGGCCGAAAATGACTTTTTCGGTTTTCGGCCGATAGACTTTTATCACCGAAACAACACGGCCGAAATGTTGTGATGACGCAAACAGAAACCGCGACCTGCACGTGCATAACGCAGACCACGAGCTCCACGCGAAATTCACTTAACACCAGTGAGAACATTCTCTCTCTTCGTATTCCTTTATTCGCAGCACTAAAGCGTCTCCTAACAAAGAGATTAAGACGGACCACGAAGTAAAAACAAAGAAAAGTACAGTCTTATAGAGTCTGTTAGCACACGTCTCATTGAGATCTTTTCGGATCCTCTGCACTTCATCGCGAATGTGCTTGATCCGCATTCTAAAACCATTACTTGGATGCGGAAATAAGGCAGCGCGCACGAGAAATGATCCAGGTCGCGCTGGATGCGGAGAACCCGTGTGGAGACTGAGAAGCGCCAAGCGCAGAAAAGACTCGTCTCTGCACCAGATGAGTGGCATGCACCCTCGTTGTCTGATATGTTAAGTGAAATTCTGCAAGAAAGTGCCTCAAATAATAATAATACGTTGGCTATTTTGTTCTTAGGCTACTAATATATATATATTATATATATACACACACACACACACACACACACACACACACAACAGCTAGATGGTTAACTGTCTGAAGTCCCCATCCCCAGAAGAGACAACCTTCTTGCCTATACTGGAGAAGTGATGCACTTTCTAGTCCTACAGAGAACAATTTCAAATGCACTTCACCTGAATGCACTTTGTTTTTATGAGAGAACTGTTCATTTTAAAACCTTTCTGCAGGCCAGTAGGCCTGTACATTATTATTAAATATACACATGAGTGGGATACATTTTTAGTTTGAATTTTATTTTATACTGTGCATTGTTGCAATGTGCTTAATAAATATTTGCATCATTTGTAATTATGTATTTTTATGTTTTTTTTTTTAATAAGTTATTAAATTGTAATTATCTTTGAAACTTTAATATTAATTTATGCAATTGCAATGTCTTAATTTTAGTAAAGCTAGTACACGGTCATAGCAATAAATGCAATGGTACTAATAATTGGCATAATTTCTTTCGGTGTTTCGGTTTCGGTTTTCGGCCTTGGTTTTCTCTTTTTCGGTTTTCGGTATCGGCCAAGAATTTTTATTTAGGTGCATCCCTAGTGATTTATGCAAAATGTCCTAAAACCAATACACCTGCATAGGTCATTTGGCCAAATCCCTCAAATACAGCTCTTCAGAGAATATATTGTATATATAGAATATATACAGTTTTCCCTGTATGTCAGGTTTCATATAGCTCAGTTGGTAGAGCATCACTTTATATGACAATGTGCAATCATGTGATCATGGGTTTGATCCCAGAGGACACGTGTGCTCATAAAATGTCAATGATGATTTCTGTGAGGGTAGGTTTAGGGGCGGGGTTAGGTGTGGTCATTCGTACAAATTCATATGAATTAGCCACCTAGTAAAATATGTGCAAATTACATTTAAATAAGTACAGTAATACGTCATTTCATGACGACAGATGCAAAACGACACTGTCATTATTTTTTATTTTAAGACGTAAATGTAGGTTGTAATAAGGAGCTTGTACAAACAACCTATAGGGTCGGGGTTTTTTGTTGGAAGACATTCTGAATTTAGTATTCATTCTAAATGAGGTGATGTCAACACTTTTAAGTCCATAATCAGGATTAGCTAATCACCAGACACTGTGCTTTTTGGACACAGCATTCAGGATTTGGAGAGTGGAGCAGATGGTGTCGGCTGGTGACGATGACTTGTACTGCTCTTATAAAAGAGCCTTAAGTGGAGGAAACCGATCTAAGCACCCATCCCCCATCATGCCCATCATCCCCTCCCAATCATCTCATCAATGAAATAAAATTGCATGTTGCATTGCTTTTAGAAACATTTCAGTGTTTGTACCATGGCTTTATCAGCTGTTTGCTCATTTGGCCCTGATTTCGGCCAGCTGTTGTCAAGGCAAAACCAGGTGTTTCATGTTGTTGCTAGGAAAAGCACAGGCACCTGACAGCAGAATCGAAATGAAAGCGATGCTCATGGTGTACAGTTTAATTCAGGATCAAGTGATTTTAACCATGATTAATGAAGTGATTACCTAGCTGGATCTGATCAATTTCCCCCTAAGAAAAAATTAATAAATAAATAAGTTGCATTTTATTTATTTTTTTCACAAAAAAGTAGAATGTCACTGGTCTTGGTATTGGTCTTACAATAACCGTAATTTTCTAATTGGAAAATCTTTTTTTCCTTTGACTTTGATGTGAAATTGGACCCAGTTTTCTAGAGGTTCCTCCAGTTCTGTAATCCACTGTCTTGGTCTCGGTTCAACACCTGCTGAGGCTGCGGATTGACACCAATGGATCCTAAACACATAATTGCATTTCACAGTTGATTTGGGAAGTTATGTTAGTGCAGCAATGCAATTAGGTCACACAGTGGGAGTTTAACGGAGACAGTCTTCCCTGTCTTGTTGTAAAAGAAAGGCAAACACAGTGCGTGTGTTTGTGATGGGTATCAGTGGCAGTGTGGTTAAATCTGCTTGAGAGTACCAGACAGGCGTTTTGGCTGCTAAATGTGGTGTATGATGTGCAGTGTTGAGGATTTCCCACATATCCACGAATTGGAGCGAGAGATCCGAGCAGGGAAAAGATGTGACATCACCCCTGCACCACCATGTGTTTCCATGGCAACGTGCCCACATTGTCTCTTGGTATTATTGGTGAGTGGAGTGTGAGTGACAGCTGTGTTGAGCTGCACAGACACCTGCACATCACCTGAGCAGGGCTCGTGTTCACTTTGACCTTCAGCAACGATTCTCCCAGGAACATTTGCTTTTTAGATCACCGAAAAAGAAAGATTCTGTCATCATTTACTCAGCCTTACCTAAAGAATAAATTATCTGTATTATTCTCCACAGATTTTGTGTCATGTAAATTAATCAGGCCCCTGATTTTGTTTGCCTTTCAGTGCCAACACTGTGAGAAAGCCTTCATGAATGCCTCTTTCCTGCAAAGTCACATGCAGCGCAGACATCCAACGGAGTCTGACATCAGTGAGTAAAAACTGTGTGCTGAATCACTTCACATTGTGTTTCTGTTGTATTTTGCAAGTACACATTTTAGCATGCTATTAAAGAGCACTTATTGGAAATAATATGTGTTCCTGTAGCTCAACTGGTAGAGCAAGCAAGCAATCGCAAGGTTGGGGGTTCGATTCCCTGGGAACACATGATATGTAAAAATGTATAGCCTGAATGCACTGTAAGTCACTTTGGATAAAAGCGTCTGCTAAATGCATAAATTTTAATTTTAATTTAAATTTTAATATAAATTTTTAAAGAATAAACGTAAATGCAAACTAAATGTATTGTATTCAGGCAACTGCGTTTTAATTGCAATTAAGTAAAAATGTTTTATATTTTTTTATAATACATTAAAAAAATATTACTTAAAGTTAATTGAAAGAAACTTGAATATAATGTATATAAATGTATTTGTAATAATGCCTTTGTAATGATAAAGTTGCAGTTTAGTAGATTTAAAATATATTAACTTAATATAAAATGGCACATTACAGATAAAAATTCTAATCTACTATTTAACATGTGCTTTAATATGTCAGTCAACACATCAAATTAAGTACAGTACTTCTGTAAAGCATGACAAAATACTATAACATTGTGATTTTTAAAAACTTTTACAAATTCTACTTCCATTAACTCAGTTATTAAACAATTTCTCTTTAAGTACACTTTAAGTACACTCTTTAAGATTTAAAAGGGTCATATGATGCTTTTTTAAAGATCCTTGTTTTGTGTATTTGGTGTAACAGAATATGTTGACATGCTTTAATGTTCAAAAAACACATTATCTTTCAAATACAGTATATTAGGTCCTCTATGCCCTGCCCCTCTCAAACGCATCATTTCTACAAAGTCCCTCCTTCTGACAAGTGCAGTCTGCTCTGATTGGCCAACTGACCCAGTGCATTGTGATTGGCCGAACACAGCAAGCACTCATCGGAAATGTAACGCTCCTTTCCATAATTGCAAGCTTCAGCTTTCAAAATAAATGTAAATACAGTTAATAATGTCTTTAGTTTTACCATCAGTTCAAGCCAGAAAGAGGAACAGAGTCACGTGACAGACACAGTGATGAAGCTCGTATGTGTTTACAGTACACAAGCCATGGACGGTTAAAACAGCTGACTCCACTGTGTGACCCTGTCCTCAAACACACACACACACACACACACACACAGACGTGCATTTACATACACACAACACGCAAAACTCTGCATTTGACCAGTCAATAGCAAATACTTAAAATGATAACAAAACATACTTACAATAGCTGATTCAGAAGCGCCAGATTGTCGTAGCAAAGTCAGAATGACGTCCTCTCCTCGGTTCACGGAACAGTCGTCCATAAAATGCGTTGCTGTTCTGTTGTAAGTAATCTTAAAAATTCCTAAATGCATCTACTTTCGGAAGGCCAAATAAAGTGCTTTTGCATAGTGACGTAGATATGTGGGGGGGTGTTTGAATGAGCTGTTTTAGGGGCCGTGGCAGAGTCTTAACTTTAATGAAGAATATCTCTTTGGATTTGAGACTTTAGTCTTTGTGCAACTTTACAGATCTTCTTCATGCACCAAGAGCTTGGAAATCACATCATTTGATGCCATTAAAGTACACTACGAGTGCACATTCAGTATAGTTAACAACAGCATCTCATATTTTCTAGAACTGATAACTGATAATCAGAAAAAAATTCAGACCATGAAGTTACAAGAGGAAATCAACAAACTACAGGAGCAGCTGACCCTGGTCACATCCCAAATGGAGACACAGCAGAAAGACTGCATTGCTAAACAGGTTAAAGGAGACAAAAGAGACACTATGTTTTAAATAGAATGTTTTGTTATTTGAAATAAGTATGCCATGCTCTATTTTCTCCAGGAGAAAGAGCTCATTCAAAGGCAGGAAGAGTTTAAGAGACAACTGGAAATATGGAAAGAAGAAGAGAAGATGCGGATGAACAGCAAAATAGATGAAGTCAAGCAAGCCTGCCAGCGGGACATGGATTCAATGCATCAAAAGAACAGAAACCTAGAAAAAGTGTGTTTTTATTTCATTTACTCAACCTTCTCTTGCTCAAAATTAATAACATCCAATAATAATATTTATAATACTATATGCTGGATTTCCAAATTTGCTGGATTTAAATGAACATGGTTGTAAAGGACAAAATACATTGATCATACAATGCAAACGTTTATAGAAGGATTGATATTATGTGGTGTGATTATACTGAGATGGCATTATTTTGGTGCTTTCCTCTCCTCAGGAGCTGCTAAAATTACAGCAGAAAAATATGCAGGAATGTGTGCAGCCGTTACAGACACAGCCCATTAATGAACACTGGCAGGAAGTTGTTAAACTTCAACAAAAACTTCACAAACAAGTAAGAGATACAACACTCATTTGATTTGGGACAGTCCAGTTCACCACACTTTAGAATGGAGATTACAGAAGGTTTAAAGCTGATGTTTGTTTTTACTCAGGAGGTGAAGTGGGCAGGGAAAATGCAAAAAATAAAGGAGGAACATGACAGTGAAAAAAGTCTGGTAGGTCTCACAGACCTCATGTAGCAGTTTAAATACAGAAATCGCTCATATATCCACAACATATCTGTTATATCGGTTCCATCAGCTTCAGGAGGAGCTGTTCAAGCTGCGCTCGGCTGTGTCAGAAGGACGGGAGGAATCACGACGACAGGTGCTGGAGCTGAGCCACAGGCTGCAGGAGCAACAGCAGGTTATTTCCTCCCAAAACAAGCAGGTCAGTACTGTATCCTAGCACAGGAAGAGGCTCGATTGTTCAGGATTTCCTGTATTAGCGCAGAAGCCCACAGCATAACCGTTCGTGTTGAAGGAGTGTATGGGTGGGAATTATCATCACACTGATTGTGTTGTCAGCTCCTCATTATGCAGGTTGTTCTTTTAGTGCAACATAAGTTTGAAGTGACAGCTCAGATAATGTGTTGCTGACGGTTTTTTTGTTGTTGTTGCTCTTTTGTTTATGTGACAGATGAAACAGATCTCGTCAAAGCCTCCAGCAATATCAGTACAGCGTGAAGGTATGTAGACTATATATTTTCGGGCAAACGTAATACAACTTCTTAAATGAATTTTCTTCAGAATTAAAAAGAACAATTGTTTTTGATATTTTTGGTTTCAGCGGTTGCTGCCCTGGCTCCAGAGACTAAAGCTAAAGTGGTGCTCAGTGGTAAGTCCCTGCATAATATGGTGTTAGATAATGTGAAAATAATATCGATGTGATAAATCTTCAAAAAAGAAATACAATTTCTTCAAAGATACATAACCTACTGCAACTATCAAATATTTTGTATGTTGTAGTATCAGGCTTATGGAACAAAGGATTTACATGTTTCTTTACTACCAAAAACAAGATCAGAACAATGAACAAAATTTAGTTTTTTTCCTCTTCATAGCATCAAATCTCATTAGTACAAAATCATGGTGTATTTTAAACATTAAATATATTCTGATTGGCTTTGTTGCTTTGTTCAGCAATTCACTGTCAGTGAGGACAGAAATATTAGTTGACGAGCTTTCATTAATAGAGTTTGAGGTCAGCCAAATTTTTAATGTTTTCAACAGAAGACTCCTCATATAGGCTGCATTGATTTAAAAATTACAGTAAAAATAGTAATAGTGTGAAATATTACAATTTAAAATAACAGTTTTCTATTTTAATATATTTTCAAATGTAATTTATTCCTAATGCCAAAGCTTTCATTAATAGAGTCTTCAGTGTCACATGATTCTTCAGAAATACTTATAATATGCTGATTTCAAGAATTATTCAAGTATATATGAGTATTCAAGAATCGTTTCAGTGGCTTAATAATTGTGTGGAAACCATGATTCTTTTCAGAATAGGAAGCACAGCATTTGCTTGAATTTGAAATGGTTTGTATCATTATTAATGTCTTAACTGTCACATGTGGTCAGTGTAATGCTTCACTTTTTTCATTTTTACTTTCTGACCCCAAACCTCTGAACTGCAGTTTATGTCTGCTGAAGGTTAACTTTGTGTTTTTGATGTTCACTAGCATAGAGATGGCTTCAAATCGAACATACTGTACATGTAACTAACAGACACATGATGTAATGGGGTCTTTAATCAGCATGCGGTCAGTATGGGGTATATAAGTGCAAAATGAGAGGGTTAGAATTGAATGTCCATCCATAACCCCTGCACTCTTCTCTGACCTCTTTGCACTGTCCTATTAGAGCAGTTCAGCTCAGTCCATAAACTGAATCCTATAGTGGAGCTGTCTGAGGAGGAGAAAGGTAACACAGTGGAGTGATTGAGTGTAGTCGTCTGTGGCATGCTCACGTCCGTCTGCGTGTTCAGTGCTGAGCATGCCAAACTAAACTTCATGAGCATGCATGTAATCAGTGGACAGCTCAGAGCAAGAGAAAGGACATTTCATTGTGAAGATACAGTAAATGAGCATGTATTTTAAGTGCTTGTATTCTCCATTGTATATGGGTTTGAAAAATCTAAAAGTCATTTTCATTTCGAATTTTTCTTCATTTAAAGTTTGTAAAAATGTGATTTTAAATTTCACACTTTATTATATCTTTGATCAAAGCCTTGGTGAGCATGACAGGACTTTTTAGTTTGTTTTACTTTGTCTAGAGCAATGATGTCCATCTGTTTTAGGCTATAAGAGTATTTTCCAATATGATGTTAAATTGCTTTTTTGTTAATGAGTGGCAACATCTGCCACTGCAATTGTAGAGTAGCAGAAAATGTATTCTAGAGCTTGTGTCATCCAACATGGTGAGTGCCACTTACCTTGATCATTCGTCTTATATATTCAGATTCCTCTAGCATCTCTGAAGGTCACACTGAGAGCCGGTCATGGCAGCAGGAAGTGCAGGAGCTGTTGAAGAACCCGGGTTTAAGGAGAGACATGTGTCTGGCAGCTCAGCAGAACCTTGAAGATCGACTGCAGAGCTTAGGCATCAAGGTAAGAGAGTCAGCCTGCATTACAAAATAACTTATGGCCAAAATATATTTAATAGATTATACAGTTGAGAAGCCTGTATAAGCTCAGTGTCTATCATGTTGTTCAGGGAGTCAGTGGTCTCTCTAAAGGGGCGTTTAAGAGCACCATGACCCAGGTTGTAACTGATCGTCAGAAGAGACAGGAAGAGGATCCAGCGTATCAGAGGGCTCTGAAAGAGATCAGCCATAAACTGGAGCAGAGAGTGAAGGAGAGGAACACGCAGTGGCCAGCCAAACCCAAACAACAGGAACAAGGTCAGGAATCGCCTGAGAACACGGGTTTAAATATATTTGTTTTATGTCTATTCCCAACGTGTTTATTACCATTAACTAAAACTGAAACCATTTAAACATTTTTGCCTTTTACAGTTGTTGCTTAGTTTAAGTACTAAAGTAACTAACACTAAAAATTTAATAATAATTAATAAATGCTATTTAGACACATAAAAAAGTGATGAAAAAATAAATAAAAATGAATTAAAATTTTATAAAACTATAATAATATTTAAATGACATGAATATAACACTGACAAATAACAATGTGGAATACTGTTTAATATATTAAGCTAGTATCTAACATTTAAACAATGCAATATTTCCCCCAGTTTTTGTGAGTGCTTTGTATTTGTGTGGATGTTTTGTTGCTCCCTTAATTCAGGTTTTTGTGGCATGCATGAGTTCTGTTTCAGTCAGGATGCTGCATTAGAAGGCTTATGTAGACAGTAGAGCAGATTTCTGCATTATTCTCTTGCAGTGGTTCAGTCCAGACCCAGATCTAGCAGCTTTCCATCTGCAGTAACTCGAGTGGAGTCAGGCCCTGCTCCTAAACAGCAGCACACCCCACAAGCAGCTCCACGCAGCAGAACCAGCCCCCTGCTCAAGACCTCCACACCGCTACAACATCACAGGTACAGCAGCGTTTACTCTGGCCTTCATGAAAGTAGGAGTGTTTTGAAGCTGAAAAATTAAACAAACTCTATTTATATTTGTATATTCATAATAATGCACAATATATGTTTTATTATGTATTTATTATCTTTTAATTGTTTTCTGATAAAATATCCAAGCTTGGTAGGGCATAATGTTTTTTTTTATTATTATTTAAGCATGTCCAATCAACAGTGTTATTTTAGTATTATTAATGCACAATTATAGTATTTGTAATAATTTAAATTTGTTTGAATTATAATATTTTTAATGAATGTTTAATTAATCTGTTTTTGTTCTTTTAAATGTGCCTAGTTAGTTTTTAGTCATTTACATATATGTTTTAGTTATTATTGTAATTATTTTAATAATTTTAGTACTTCAATTAATCTAAATAATTTTTTTTGTCAAATGTTACAAATAAACAAAATAAAGTTTTTTATATTTTATTTTCAATTAATGTATATTTTAATTAACAAATGTTACATGTACTTACTACTATAATAACAATTAATTATGCATAACTACATGCAAGTAACCGTATAGTAAGTGCATGCAGATAAATAATATTACTCAGTATTTAAATGTATAATTACACAGTAAAAAGGACACCATAAAATAAAGTGTAACCTAAAATTACAACACTGATAATCAAGTGTCACATTACAGAAGTGAACTGATCACTGCTTTTATTATGTTCTCACTTTATCAATTGGTGATATTTTGCACAATGCCTTTTTCTGGGTTGTGTGAATGTGCATATTGCATCTCGTCTGCAGAACTCCTCCATTCAGCTCTGATGAAGAATCATCTGAGGAAGAGGAATCGTCTGAAGAAGAAATCCCTCAGACACAGAAGAAATCCGCTCTGGTCAACAGCACCACTGTCAAGGCCCAGACTGCTAAAACCCCTCACACTCCTGCAGTGCGCTCCGATGCTGCTGTGATCAATGCAGACAGAACGGATTTCACGGCTCTGAGCGAGAGCGACAGCGAGTGGACCGACGGCAGCGAGATGGTGGAGATCAACCTCTCACAGCTGCACAAACACACTGACCAGAATGGAAACATGGAGAAGATTACTCACAGTAAGACTCGCTGCTATTTTTAGGACGGTGTGGAGTTGTTGTAATGAACTAGAAACACAAATGTTACAAATCTGTATTGTTTGTGTGTGTGTTTTCTGTAGGTAATGTCAAAACTCTGAGCAAAAGCCTTGAAAAACAGCTGGAAGCTCAAGGCCCAAAGAAACCAGCTGGGGGTGTTAATATTATGCTTGAAAAGCCAACAGCTGTCAAAAATATAAAGCAAGATGCAAAGAAAGAGCTGAAGGTGAGACCTGCTGCTTTAAACAGATACAGACGTTTACATTATGCAAAGGTAAACAAATGTGATATTGTAATCTACCAGAACAGAACAGGTGGAACATTTCAAAACTTATATGAAGTACTTTGGCATTTAATTAAATTCTTATTGAGAAACCGCATGTTAAGGAGGGTTAAATAATAACATAGATTATTGATAAAAAATACAGTCAACCCTTATTCGTTCAGGTAATACAGCTCATCAGCATGACTGTAGTAAATATTGTAGATATACACTACTGCTCAAATGTTTGGGGTTTGTAAGTTTTTAAGAAATTAATGTTTTTATTCAGCAAGGATGCATAGAGTTTTCAAAAGTAACAATAAATACATTTATGATATGAAAAAATGTAACTATTTACAATATAAATGTTAGTACAATAAATGTTAACTGAACCAAAATAAAATACAAAAACTTTTTAAAAAGTTATTATATTTCAGCTAGTTGATAAGGCAACATTTCATATTTCTATTTAGTTTGACTCGATGTACTAAAGAAAACTAACTGAAATAAAAATGAAAACTGTATAGATATTGAACAAAAAGTAGTAAAAATGACAAAATTACTAAAAGTTTAATTAAATGTAAAATAGAAAACATATTTTAAATTGCAATAATACTGTATTTTACAGTAGTTTTTATTGATTTCTAATCAAAAATATGAAGTCTTAGTAAGCGCAGTAGACTTCAAAAATGGTGGGTATTCCCTTTAAGGTTTTTTTTTATAACTCTTTTATATTTGTAACGTGTTGTCCTGCCCTGTTGCTTTCAGCATGCCGATGAAGATGATGATGATGACGACTGGGATATCTCCTCTCTGGAGGATATACCCGCTGTAACCAAACCCAGCCAATGTCCCGTACCCATGAGGAGCAGCCTGGACAAGAGTCTGGACACCAGCACCAGTGTGTGGGGCTCCTCAGCGGCCAAAGGACAGAAGACAAGTACAATGAATTCATTATTAACTTGAAATATTTTATTAATGAGAAATCATTGCTACAAATAATTTACATCTTAGAAACTCAGATTGCTTGAAAGGCTCCTGTAGGTTTTTATTTAATCTGAAATGTACATATTTTCCAAACAATTGTTAAGCAAACGTAATTTTTAAAAGTTGAAATAATTGAATAAATATATTAGTAATAGTTATAGTGTGAAGACTAGCTGTGATTCTGATTTCTTTCTTTGTGTTTCTCAGGCCTCACAAACACAGGAACCAGTAGCACTCTCAAGAGCAGTTTAGTGACCGTCAGCGACTGGGATGATTCTGATGAGATATAATAAAATACAGCAGAGCAATACCAAAACATCCTCACATTAATGTACCTTATAATTGTAATATCCAGTATCTATTGTAGCTCAGGCTTAGTGATCATTCAGGGACAGCAGTGCAAAACTTGTTTGATATTAACAGTGTTAAAGGTACTTTATATGAAGTTTAAAGGTACAAGTATACCTAACGCTAAGAAACAGCCAAGGGATGTTGCACTTTAAAATGATTGCCTCATACTTTTTTAATAGTGTATGTAATGTGTTAATAAAAATGATTTATTAAACTTTTTTAAAAACTTCAAAGATTCTTTGTTTTGCACATACATGCATTGACATTTATAGTATAGTAGATACTTTTACTCAAAGTGTCTTATAAATTAGGACAATCAAAGCAATCAAACCAGCAAAAGAGCAACAATATGTAAGTGCTGTGACAAGCATCCTGGAGACAACAAGCATTGAAATTGTTTCTGAATTAGGTTTTTTAACATTGGGTTACACGGATGTGTCTACAAGTGGCCTGACAGTTCCTGGAAACTGTCTTTCTTCTGTTCCTCTCCTCCCTTTACTCTGTCTATTTTCTCTGTTGACACTGTCTGATTGGTGGGAAGGAGGGATGATGACTCTGGTGGGTCTGGACGAGCCCGGCAGCATGTACGTCCGTCTGGTGCGTGCTGTCATGTAGGTTGGGGGTCTCCTGAGTTTCTGGGTAAACCTGAGGAAATAAAAAAAAATATTGAAAATTTCAGCATTCAGCAAGGATAGACTATATTGATAAATTTCTATGACGTATGATTTTACGAAAGACATTTTCATTTTAAACAAATGCTGATCACAGATTAATCTAGATTAAAAAAATTGATCTACGCCCACCTCTAATATATATATATATATATATATTCATCAAAGAATACTTTTAAAATGTGTCACAGTTTCCACAAAAATAGTAACAGTAAGCAGCTGTTCAATATTGATTATAATACAGTCCGATAGGCCAGACCTTCGTGGGAATGACTTTTTCGCAGAGAAATAGCACATGACTGCACTCCCACATATAACCAGACACGAACCTCCCCAGCCGATGAAGAGAGCTGCACCGAGTTCAAACCTGTGGAAAAGTAAAAACAAAAAACATGTGAAAATACATTCTCTTTACCCACTTAATCTTTAAGTAGGCCATTTAGTGTACATTGTCTCATGAAATAGTAAAGTCTCCAAGGCAATATCAAAACTTTTGCCGCCGGAAGATTTTTCTCCCGGGGGTTAATAGTTTGACTTATTGGGTACATTTTATTTGACTAAAATGCTTGTACAGAAATATTTTATATTCTACTAGGGAATAAAACTGCATTAGAAGTCGGTGCAGGAAGGCCACTGGTAAGGAGCCTTATTTGAGCTGTGTTTATGATCATTACCATATTGTGGTTCCCTTTCAAAGGAACTTCGAACTGCATCCACTAGGGGTTGCTAAGGGGAACACCCCGTCGTGACCCACGTCTGAAGCATACATTGAAAAAACACCAACGAGTTGGCCGGCGACAGCCTCTGATGTCACTACCAGTACAACTATACACAGGCACCGGGAGACCACGTCATTCACTTCTTCGTCTTCACTGACTGTTCTGTATGAAGTGTGCATCTGAAAGAACTGGTAAAAGCGATCTTTCTCTGTCTATCATGGCGACTACTAGCAAGCGTTTAGACAATGTGTGCATCCGTGTCTGCGCTATTTGACACCCGATGACACGTTCTTTGCGTCATTTGTTCGGGTGAAGAGCACACACGTGATGTCTTTGAGGAAGCAATCTGCGTGCATTGTGAGTGTTTTTTCTGTGAAAACACTCGCTCTCGTTCATCTCTTTCCGAGGAAAAAAAGGCAGCCATCTGCTTCTGAGCGAAAACGGCTATGAGAGGATGCCCCCTGTAGAAAGAGCTTTCTTTCTTTGGGGGAAACATCCTCTATTAATCTCCTTCCTTGCCATCTAAGTCCCTTCAAGAAATATATCTGGCTTAAATGGCAAGGCATACGCAGCAGCAGATCAGGCTGTGGCTTTATTACACACTATGGTGGTGCTTCAAGCACATCAGAATGATCTGCTAAGAGGACTGGATAGAGGCGAGGGCCTTTTTCCTGATAAGGTAGCCGAGCTGCGCCGCACCACGGGTCTCTCTCCATGCTACCAAGCAGGCCGCCTCCACCATGGGCAGGAATATGGGGGCCATGGTGGTAGTGGAGAGACATTTGTGGATGAACCTTACAGACATCTGGAAGAAAGAAAAGGCTTTCTTCTCGATGCTCAGGTTTCGCCTTATGAACTTTTCGGTATTTCCATTGAGACGATGATCGAGAAGTTCAGGGAAATGAAGGTGCGCTCCGCTGCTTTCAGATCCCTCGTTTCACGAAAGTCAACACAGGGGTCCTGGCCTGTCTCGATCTGAGGATCAAAGACGGGCACAGAAGGCTGGTGTCGCGACTCGCTCTCCTCCCCCACCCGCGGGCAAGGGTGAGAGGAATCTTGGGTCACCAAGAGGTAAGCAGAACCTAAGGGATGTGATCCAGACGAGGTAGCATTTTCGTCTGAAGCGAAACCGAGGTATCTACTCGTTCCCTGTAGGGATTTTAACCTCTGCTTTTATTCTCCCCTTCCTAATTCCCATGTAACCACCTGATTGAGGTTAGGTGGAAACCTCACGCGTAACAGTCTCCTATGCTGGACCTATAATGTTTTTGGCTGGTTCAATTTTCATGGCAACCACCTTACTGATGGTCCAGACTAAAAGGAGGTGCCCCTTGAGTGGGTCATTCCAGTATTAGGCGCCTGAGATCACAGGTTTCTGCGGGAGCCTCCTTGATCATCAGGCCTGGCACAGCACTGCAGGGAATTTCATGGATGTCTGGCCAGGTCACCCTGAGGGGTCTCCTGGCTGCTTAGTTGTTCTGTCACATCCAGAGGGAAGTGGAGGTGGCAATACAGAAGTCTTCTTGTATATGCTGCCTCAGGTGATGCTCCCCTCGCCAGAGGTTTGTCAAATTTGAGCTTGCCTCTCCCGTGTGTTTCAGCACCTCTGTGAAGCTTAGGAACCTTTAGGTACACATGCTAAGCTCTGTGTACTTTCTGAAAACCACATGGTGGTTAGTGTGCACGTGAACACTTTGCACACTTTCTAAAATCCACCATTTGATAAGTGTGCACACAAGACTCTGCGCACTTTCTGAAATCCTGTACAGTTAGGGTTACGCGCTCTGCCTCGTTCGTTTTCTTAAGATGATCAGACCTTGGTTCCTTGGGCTCCATTCAGCCAGTGTGTATTTTTTTATACGCTTCCCTCAACATGAGGGGCTATTTGGGCAATTCTCGTAGTAGTTTAGCAGTGCTCCCCTTTCCCAAGAAGGGTCGCCTATGAGTGGGCTACTCTGAATTCGGAGTTCTCCTCTCATATGAGACTGAGTTCTCTTTTTTTTTCCAGAGCACACCAGCATTCATTTCCACAGATTGAGTTGTTGACTCTCAAAAACACTGTTTTGAGTTGCACCATTACATCTATGAGCTGCTCTATCAGAGTGCCATGAGAGGCCCTCTTTAAGAACAGTATTTGAAAATCCAGGCTATGGTAAGTGTGCACGCTAGTATTCTGTGTTCTTTCTGAAATCCTATATGGTGAGGGCTTTGTGCGGTTGCTTCGTGCCCTTTCTTGAGTTGGTAAAAGCCCCGTTCATCTTGGGCGCCACTCCACCTATGTATCCTCGGATACCTATCTAAACAGGGTGTTGCTACTAGAGATCTGTTGAGACAACTCTTTCAGCAAGCTTTTGCGAAAGCAAGCGGTAGCCCCTGTGTGACAGGCAAAAATTAGTGTAAAGTGCTAGGTTCTTAGCCGTATCCCTTTAAAGGAATATTTCCTTAATATCTTAATATTTAAGAATACAGTGTACTTTCATCCACATTATTTTCCATTCTATATTTAATTCTACAGTATACATATTTTTTTATCTATTTTATTCTTATTTTTATTGTTTACTTTTATTTCATTCTTTTTTTAGCTATATTTATGTATATTTTGTATTTTTTTGTGTGTGCATTATATTCTTTAATAATTGCACTGTCCATGGAGTGGACCTGACACACATTTCACTGCTGCTTATATATGTTCTATATTATTGTGTATGTGACGAATAAAAATCTTGAATCTTGAACCCTGATTCCAAGCCTTCAGCTCTACCATGGGCCGAGGCCCTAACAATTAAGTTGGGTATGTAGCCTAGGCCTTTGGCCATAAGGGGTACTCTCACAGACAGCCGTCTAAACATCCCAGGGGAAACTTCCACGGAAATGGTACTTAGTTGGTACTTAGTGTTTGCCATGATCCTGGCCTGAACTCCCCTCAGCATGGCGGCGTGGGTATACTGTTCCCTATAGCGACCCATAGAGGACACAGTTCGAAGTTCCCTTGAAAGGGAATGTCTCAGGTTAATGAATGTAACCATGGTTCCCTGAGTAGGGAACGAGACACTGCATCCTCTAGCTTCCTGCCGTGCTTCGGACGCAAGCTTCAGACGAAGAAGGGAATGATGTGTTCTCCCGATGCCTGTTTATAGTGGCGCCGGTATTGACATCAGAGGCTGTCGCCGGCCAACTCATTGGTGTTATTTTAAAGTATCCTTCAGACACAGTTCATGACGAGGTGTTCCCCATAGCGACCCCTAGAGAACGCAGTGTCTCGTTTCCTACTTAGGGAACCATGGTTAAATTTAATAAAACTGAAACGTTCTCAATTTGGCCTCTTTTGGTTGGCTATTTGGGCTAGTTTTGATTGAGAGTTTCTTCAGGACAGGTAAGATAAACTTGCTTTCTCATTGTCAGCTGTTCGCTGTCGAGCCCCAGATAAAATAGTAACATACTTTAAGTATAAGAATAATCTTAAGGGGCCTTTAGGTGACACTATTAACACAAAAACTGAATACCTCACTTTTAAGCACTTTCATTTATTATTTTTACTGAAATAGTTATAAATGCATGACTATTTTAAAATATATCATAATTACATACTTCTGTCCCAAGAAATATGGATCCACAAACTCTGAACGCACTTTATCTCCCCACCAGGAGTACACTATCATGCCACAAAATCCTGCCAAACAGACACAGCAACACATCAGTTTATGATAGCTTACTCAATTTATGCATTATGAAAAACATGTTCATGAAGAAAGGTTTGTACCAGATGCCATGTACGTCAACGCTGCTGCAAATGTAACTCTGGCGTTGGCGAGCTCAGAACCTCCGATTTTGGTACATTTCATCCCAATAAGAGCGAGAACAGCCCCCCAGAAGCCAAAGATCACAGAGACGACAGCCAGGGCCCTGGACACATGGAGGAAAACTAACAACCAGAGAGGGAGAGAGAGAGAGAGAGAGAGACATGAAAAGAAAATGGAAGCCCATTTCCACCCAAGAATATATACATTCTAAACATAAACTTTTTCTTAATCACTATATTCAAAAAGAAAAGAAAAAAGTGAATTGTGACTTAATCTCACAATTTACAATTCTTTTCTGACTAATTTATATATATATATATCTTGTGTCAGAAACCAACTTCCACGATCTTTAATTAAATTAGTTTGATTTGAATAATATTCAAAACAAATATTAAACAGCAAAAATAAAGTTTTACTTAAAATGTGATTTGCCTAACACACAACATATTTATAGAATAATGTATCTCTTTTTTCTAAGAACTTTGAGCCTTTCATTTAATTTCATTCCATTTCCCCCCACCAAATAACGCCACAGCGTCTCAGTTTGGACAGTGATTCCTTACCAGGCAGGTCCATCATGGATGGGAAGTATTTACAGTCAGATACTCCTGTGGTGTCTGAGACACAGTCCATCCAGAGGTTAGAATAGTAATTACCGGTGGTCAGAACCACAGAGCTGACCTCTGAGAAGGTCCAGTACTCGGTGGCCAAAGTGGAACAGATCAAAATCCAGCCACTTAAACATGTTAAAAAGCAGCCGATCTCCACGTACATCACCACTGTTCGCTCCTTCATGCTGCCAGATTCATACGACTGATGAACAGAACACAAGTTGAAAGATCTATGGAAAGAGAGTTCCTGAACTGCTGTGAGGTTTCAAGCCTACATGGAATACAATTACATGGTGGTGTGTGTCCTTAGAGGACAGCTTCCTCCTGTCTTTGTATCTGCATCCTCAGTGCTTTCTTCAGCTCACTGCAGCTTCAAACTGGTAAAACGACATGGTTTTACCTCATAAGCAGTTTCACATTCAGTGAGATTTGTCCGATCTCTGAATCTGACAGCCAGGGTCAATAGGTCAAGTCTCTGAAAAGACCCTTTCCCAGGACATCAGTGACCAGCTAAAAGTGCATTCAGTAAGTTATGGATCAAAATAAAACAATATGTGAAAAATATGGGACGTTATCACCTATTTTATCAGCTTTCAGATGGAAATCTTAAGTCTTGACAGTTCAGAAAAAGCTAAAGATTTACAGTTTCATTCATGGCCAGAAACACATACAGAACTAATAGTGCAGGACTTGTGTTTTCTCTGGAAGAACATTGATTGACTATTAGATATAATATTGTCATATGGCGAAGTATGTTCTTATTAAATCTAATATTTATCTGTTATATAAGGTGTAAGTAATACATGATGATTGCAGTAGAGCGGCACGAACAGTGAAACTCATTCTGTTTATGTATAAACAATATTCAGCAACGTTTGAAATACTTGCAGACATGGAGATAAAGCTAGTGAAACTGCATTAATCCAGTGTTCATTTGGTATCATTTATAGTTTTGATATTTTGAAATTGATGTTTTAATTTTATTTAATTATATTTATTTATTTAAGTTGTAATTCTGTAATGAACTATTTTCATTTTATAATTGTTTGTTCTTTTTAATTATTACTAGTTTGGTTTGATTTATTTTTGTTTCAGTTTACTTCTAGTTTTAATTTTAGTCCTTATTTCAGTTATAGTTGCCAAGGCAGCTTTTCTATTTTTTTGTTTACTTTTTCATCTAATAAGTGTATTTCATTTTATTTCAGCTTTACTTTAATTAACAAGAATGTTTTAATAGTTTTAGTTTTTGATTTAGTTGACAATAATAATAATAACCCTATTACTCAAATTAAAAATGGACAGAGGTTGCCTAGAACTTGGTCACAATAGCTGTAATGATTAGACACCTACTTGCATTGCAGACTAACATTTAATATATAGTCAACATTAGAAGTGGATGAAAAAGTATATATATATATATATATGTGTGTGGATGAAAAAGTTAATTTTGGTTTTAGGTTTCTACTTTGATGAAAGGATTTGATCCAATTCAAATGTTGATATCATATATATAATAGTTTAAGAAAATAATAATAATAATTATATATATATATATATATATATATATATATATATATATATATATATATAGAATACAAAAATGTATAAAAAAAAAATCACAACTCTGCTAGGTTTGAAAGGTGTTTAATTGTGTTTTGTTAAATATGTACAAGAAATGATTACTTAATTTAATTTAATATGCTGTTAGGTCCCAAAAAGGTTAGAAAATAAAATAAGTTAGAATATTTTGTATTAGAAAGTATGATATATAATATATATATAAGCAACAAGCAACAACATTTTTACATAACATTTGAGAAACCACGAAAGTTTAGCTATGATTGATGTAATTATCAGATCCACATAGACTCTCAATCCACACAAAAATGTAGCGTTATATTTAAAATGTCTTTAGGATATCTTAAAAAAAGTCACTGTCATCCTGCATTGTTTTATTACATAATTTTCACTGAACATAAAATTAAATCATGAAAAAAAATTATCTGACAAAGCACATTTCTACATTTGTTCTACATTTCACATTTCAGTAATCCATAGGCAGTAAAGCTCTCAATAATTAATATGCAATCTATATTTCTCAAAGAATGAATCCATTAAGAAATTATCTCATTAAAAAAAAATTCAGTTCATGTTACAAAAATCCCTGCATATGATCTGGAGAGTTCATCGGGCCTATAGTAACACTGTTCAGTTGTCCAGTAAAGGTTTGTTTTGTTATGAGTGACATCTACACTGAACATCTTAGTTTTGTGTAACTGTGATTGGAAGTCTTTTCCAGATCATAACCAGATTCAGTAATCCAAGCTTAGATATTCAGAGGTAGGAGTTCTTGATGAAGTGATGTGTAGTGCCTTTAGATGGGGAGGACGCTTTCTTGTGGTTTAAATGTGATCTGCTGATCCTTGAGGACCGTGATGAGCTCACTGATCGATCCACGTCTGATTTGATAGAGCGTCTGGTTCTCGGGGGACGTCTAGTTCTTGAGATATGTGGGCTCTTTGATAGCACATTTGACTGAGCTGTTGTTTCAGACTTCGAGGAGAGCTCAGATACGGCTGATACGCTGGATTTTGTGGAGAGTTCAGATATGATGGAGACATTCGTGTGAGAGGAACGCAAGGCATTGCTCTCCACGACAGGAACGCTGAGAACTGGTGCACTGAGGAGAAACATTTTATCAAGTATATATTAAATGGTATATTTATGGAATATATAATAAAGACATTTTCCAGGAAACGTCCTATAGATATAGGTTTTAGAGGAAACACTTTAAAGATACATCTTCCAGATGTTAAAACGCACTTCAAATAGACATATCTGAGATGTATGTGTGCTATCAGTGATTGATTACAGTAGTCCATGCATGGCACTAAATGTGTGCATTCATACATTTGCAAAATCAATGTACTAAAAGTTTCACAAATAAATCATGATTCAGCAAATGTTATGCATTTTGGCTGTTCATTTACACATCAACTTTTGAAAAGGGGTTCCAAAGTGCAAGATTAAGATTTCATGCATACTTAAAAAATAATGCACAAGTCCTATGGACTTTTATGATACTTCTAAGGTGTTATTGTGTGCTTTTGAATATTGGGCTTGTTGTTGAGTGTGATAGAGCTGTGTTTCTTTAAAAATCTTCTTTTGGGTTCCATGAAAAAAAACCCGCAGTGCCAGTGAGAAATAGCAAACTGTATTTAGCTAACTCAACTATAAACTGCTGTACCAGGAGGTTCCCATGACTCTGACGTTGCACTTTTACCTGCTGTATGTCTGAGACCAGATCTTCCAGACTGAAACTAGGAAGAAAATCCCTCCAGTGATCTGAAGAGCACATCCTGACCATCCCAGGAACAAGGGAGTTCCCAAGTCAAATCTGAAAATATTGATGCATTTTTCAATGTTAGTCAATAAAGAATTAAATATGAGATATACTACAGATACATTATTGGATTCTTTCTATGGTCTACAAAGATCTAAAATGTACAATAAAAGTAGGAAATTTCCATCACCAAAAAAAAAAGGTAATTGCTGCTTATGTCACAATGCAGATTATTTTTCTTGCATTTCTGCAGAAAAAAATTATAATTGTGAGTGCTACATTTTTTTTTTAAATCAAAATTCTAAGATTACATATCACTTTTCAGACTTTTTCTACCTTTTTTTAATTCCATGAAAAGCCATTATAAATTCTTCATATACTTACTGCAGTCCATCAAATCTGGGGTTGAAAAATTCTGCAGAAACATGCTGAGCATAAAGAGCATAACCAGAGGCAGCCAGCATTCCTTTGAGAACAGACACAGTAAAACACATGCAAGCCTAGTTTACAATAATTCTGTTGTTTATTATGAATACATTTACCACTTGTTATGTGAAAGATGCCTCCTGTGAACACAGATCGGTTCTTCTCTTTGTCTTTTCCTCCGATGTAAGTGCATTCCATTCCCACGAGACTCAGGATGAAGGCCAGCACTCCGACAGCCATCCCAGACATTAGCAGAGCCCTCACGATCTGAAGATAACCTGAACAGCCAGGATCCAAAGAATGAATTATATCTTTCTGTCTCTCCATAGAAGAAAACATTGTTGTTTCCCCAAAGAATCTTGCACTGAACAATACTTAAAAGAACTATTTTATTCTTACTATGAAGAACATTTTATTAATCTAAATCAATTTTTTTTTTACTATAAATAACCCATTTTGAAATGCACACTTAACCTTCCGGTTCTATTAATCTTATTTATTTTTTCGTCAGAATGGTACAAAACTTATATATATACTGTGTGTAAACCTCAACTTTGGAACACAATTAGTTTAAATGTATGGCTTTGATTTTCATGGAGAATTAATTCAGTAAAACATGTTTTGGAAAATATATATTTAATATAAAATAGTTGTATACTTTTGTCGTTATAATTTAAAGTCTTTTAAAAAAATGTACATTTAAAAAGAGACTAGACATAAGTGTGTGCTACAATGCATTCAAGATTTACAACAGTTTAACTTGTACATTTCACTAGGTCTATGCTCAAACTGTTTTCTTTTAAGAAAAAAACATGTTCTTTTAAGAAATTAACTGAAAGGTTCTTTGAGGGACCCAGTATAGTTGTTCTGTGGCATCACTGCTAAATATAAATAAATGAATAATAAAGGTTCTTTGTGGAACCATAGATGGCAATAAAAAAATGTTTATTCTGAATCTACATGAGTTTGGGTGTGTAAATTGTTTAACAAATTAATTTATTAAGTCTCTTTTCATTTGAGCAAATAAAACATTCAAAGACTTTAATAATGTCCATACCTTCCACAGACCACAGCACGGGGAAGTCGTAGCAGTTGGATGTGGCAGCAGAGTTGGTGAAGCAGGCCCTCCACAGACTGGACCAGTACCAGCCCACTGTAATGACGGAGCTCCCACCTTGCCCTCCGATAGAGGAGATCTTCCAGCCCTCCATAGCCATGGAGCAGGCGACAAAGATCCAGCCCAGTACCGCTAACAGGAAGCCCCAGATCTGCATTCCACGAATCTTCATCTTTGCTCTGCTTCACACTGTTTTCCCCACTTATCTAAACCACCTACCTCACACTTTATTACTTTGTCTTTCTTTTTTTATCAGAATGTTGTCACTTCTCTGTCTTCTGCAGTATCAACATGTCAGTTCATGATCCATTAAACCGTTTCTTCCTAACAATCTTTTGCCCAACACTGGCCACTAAGCTCCCTTCTGTTTTGTGTTGATGTGAATCTATGACTCTCCATGTTCCCAGGGCCTTGTTTTTAAGTTTCTGGAGGACAGAAAGAAATGCTTACCTCGGTTCTCAGCTCATATTTCATATATATAAACATCCCAGTGAGGACATACTCCTTATTCATCATTATCTGCATTTATTTTTAACATAAAATAGCACATCACAGGGTTTTGTGGAAAAACACTTTAGCACACTTTTAAAAAGTGTATGTATGGGAAAAAAACTACTTTTAAGTGTGAATCGAATCTAATGTTTTCAGATAATTGCATGTTAACTGCAATTAAATTAATGTTTAAATTTATATTAAATCCATTTAAAGTGCTTTTTGTGACATTGAAGTATAAGTAGCTCTTTATATGTTATTTCAGAATTATTTCTATAGTGTTTAAAATATTGTTACTGCTGAAAGTAATGACGGTAAACTAAAATATACTTTAATTTAGTTTCTATTGAAACCTGTATCTTGTATTCAAATATGTCTGTCATAACACATTTGTAATGAAATTGCAATTTAGTGTATTTAAAATGTATTCAATTAAATGTAATATTGAATAACACCACAGTTAACAAAGTAATTTCCATGTGCTTAAGTATGTTAGTCAACAGATAAAAATAAGTATATTACTTCAAAGCTTGTCAAAAATCAATTAAAACAGAACGATACTTAAAGTAAGACTTTACAAAAAAAAAAAAACATTTTGTACAAAGTGCATTATTACAAAGTATGTTACATGAAACGATATTGTCTGAAAGTACACTTAATGGTCTTTATGTGGCATCTATTATATGTAAATACAATTTTATAAAAACATAGATTTTAAATTTGAAGTACAATACAAATGCACATTCAGTACAGTACTTGTTTTTCACTAGAGGATGCATAGGTTTAATTATGTATTTATAGCTACTGTTTAGAGCCGTTTTCAAAAGGGCCTTTACTTTTTAAAGAAAATAGCCTCAGGGTTCATACCATTATTAATTACATAAGAGTATGTGCATGTGTGTTGGACTTAAGACTGATATCAGCTGGTGTTTGATGTTGCGTTATGTACTTAGGTCAGGTTTAGAAGGTCTTTAGAGACCTGAGAATATAAAGATCAATGCTTTCTTGATGGTTTTTCCTAATGAAGCCATGGGTATGTTGAATTATGATTCTGGAAGATTCTAAACCACAGCTCTAGACACATTGTGTTCAGAGGCAGGGATGATCAGAGCTGTCTATAACAAGACCATGATGCCCTCTGCTGGCCTATTTTGTATTCAATCACTCCTGATGGAGGTTATGACTGTGTCTGTACACGTTGTTTATTAGTGGTACTTGCTAAATTTGAAAATGTAACAAATTTGTAAGCCCAAGAACTATGATTTGGTGCAGAAATTGTCCTTCAGTATTTGTGGTACAGTAAATTGAGTAATTGTTGAGCGTGGATTGAGGAGTATTGCCAGGAAAACGGGTGAGAAATCCCATAGGCTTGAATTGATGAAGTGACCCAGCCATAGAGATCAGACTATAACAGAAACATAGTAAACAACCATCCGGTGACGCCCCAGAAACCACAACAGCTGCATGGCAAGGCCCTGGTATGGCATCCATCCACAACAGCATTGTTGCAACAAGATGTTCACAAAACTCAAGTAATTTAACATCCTTGTGATTTCGTACTTGTTCATTTCAACTGACATTTTTAAAAAGAAGTTGATAGGAAACTTCACTTCACTTTACTGCCAAAAAAAAAGGTTATTAGTCAGTTATTACTTATTTTGGAAAAAGTACAATGATATTTTCAGATCAGTCAAGTCTTGGATATGAAATAATGATTTTCAATAAAGCTTACTTTTTAAATAATGTATTTTTCTTATCAAAAATACCATAAAATAAGTATAAAAGTGTAAAAAAAACAAAAAAAAAACAGCGTTTATCTGAAATAAAATCATTTGTCACATTATGAATGTGTACAATTTTGATCAATTTAATGTTTTTTTTCTGAATAGAAGTATTAATTTCTTTAAAAAAAAAAGTAATGTGTATGTATGTATGTGTATATATATATATATATATATATATATATATATATATATATATATACACACACACACACACACACACACACACACACACACACACACACACAACAATAAAATACTTAAACACATTCTTTAAAACAACACTTGTGGTCAGAGATGCGCAGCTGTTCTCCCTGTCCTCTCCGTCATCAGTTCACCTGACTTCATTCAAAGTCCCAAGTGAGGAAATCTGGTAACTCCATTACATTGTCAGACCTGGAAAGTTTGCTTGAGGTTTCTTAGGCAATATGTGTTTTCCTGACAAAAATGTCTATGCCGCAATATGTTGTTTATAGGCATATCTAATCAAAATATCCTCTGAAAATAATCTCTGGGTTCACCCAGATAGGATATATATTTATAATATATAACATGTACATCTGTGCAGTCTTCTCAATGCATCGATGTCACGGTTCATGAATGCACTGTTTCCTGCTCGTCTCAGGTTACGTCATGTTGATTGTTACATCGGCCTACTTAACTCCCTGTCTTTTGTCTTGTTTGTCAGATCGTTGTTTGAGGTCCTCCGTGCTTCATGTCTGTGTCTCCTCTGCTCAAGCATTCATCCTGTTGTCTTCGTTCATGTTCGTCGTTCGGTGGATTATATCATCATCACTCGGATTCATCACCACCTCTCACCAACGCTTTAAACTCACCAACTCACCGATCTGTGCGGCCATCGAGGTCCCTGCGCCACCCACCATCAACCCAATCTGACTTGGCCTCTTACAATAAACCTGTTTACTTGCAACTTGCTTCCTGTCCTTTATACTCCGTGACAATCAAATGATGAAAGCAGCTTTGTGCTTGTCGGCCTTCGCTTGTGAATACTTTTTATTGAAGCTGAAGCCAAACACAAGTATTTCTGCCAGAGAAGCTTTGGTCTGGAGGGTCTTTCTGAGGAGTCTCTGGGGTTCTGCCCATCTTTGTGATCTTAGTTTGTGTTGATATGAAGGATGTGAAATGATATGAGACAGAGAGTCAGAGAATG